>NC_090753.1:65662823-65678115 GCF_036898095.1 Palaemon carinicauda
TGGCTTGTTAGGTTATGTTAGGTTAGGTTAGGTAAGGTTAGGTTAGGTTAGGTAAGGTTAGGTTAGTTAAGGTTAGGTTAGTTAAGGTTAGGTTAGGTTAGGTTAGGCCACACTAAAACAGATAGAATTTCGTAGGCCATATCCGAAAGGTAGGCCACATACTAAATCGGCTCCGATTTCTCTTTCCACTCTTCAAGAGAAGAGTTGAATTTCTATTTCATTCAGACCAGGTTGTTTTCCCAGGGCTTTTGACTTCGCGATCAAGTTGCACAGCTGGGAATATAAATCGCGTATAAATATAAGATATAAATTTAGAATAATAGCTGTCAGTTTGGAAGACTGAAGCGTGAAAAAGTGTTGATTTTTATTCTTAAACATGAGTAAGGAAAATGAGTTGAGTCATAGAAGAGACAGAGTAATAGTTAACAATATCTCGGTAAATTCTATGGAAGCGAAGAAGGCATGTGTAAAAGAGCCGTTGAACCAAATCTCCTTTATGGAAATAGAGTTTGCTTTTTGGGTAAAACAGAAAAAAAAATCACTGAGTAAAAGATCAGTTGAATCAACTCTCCTTTATAGAAGTAGAGTTTGCTTTTTGAGTAAATTGAAAAATAAAAAGAATTTCACTGCATATGTATATAAAAAAAGATAGGAAAAGATAACATTTCATAGAAAATATAATAGATTTCATAGTTTTTCCTTAGTCTTAGAATTGATTAAATCTATAAATTGTCACCTTAGTTGGTTATATAGTTTTCTTTCAGTAAGTTTCAATACGTTCTAGTGTCGAATGCGGTTGAATATTTGTAAACTTTTGAATTGCCACCAGTGTACCCCAAACAGTTCTCTGCAAGCATTAATTTTCGATTTTTTTAGTATAATTTCTGCTGCACTCACTTTTTAGCCTTTCTCCCTCATACACCTGGACGCTGAGTGGCCTCCCAGACCCTAGGACCGGGCTAGATGGGCCTAATTCATAAATCTGATTTGAAGATTTCATCCTTTTTAAAGGTTTAAAGGTTTAAAGGCCGCTCATGAATGGCAGAGGCAAGAGACAGTGACATTGCCCAAGCAAGCAGGACAATGCCATAGAGACTGATCATACATACATATGATCAGCGCTCAAGACCCCTCTCCACCCAAGCTAGGACCAAGGAGGGCCAAGCAATGGCTGCTGATGACTCAGCAGGTAGACCTATAGGCTTCCCCAAAACCCCCATCCTTAGCTCACCAAGATGGTGAGGTTGCAGTGACCAAAGAAACTGACGATTTTGAGTGGGACTCGAACCCCAGTCTGGCGTCCACCAGTCAGGGACGTTACCATATCGGCCACCACGATCCTTTAAGAGTGAAGATGACTTTGAAAAACTATCAGTCAGAACTCAAATAATTTTGTCTATGTTATGTTTTTATATATTTTCACTGAAATAATTTTATATTGTTTCATTTATATGTACTTGTCTGCTATTAAAGTCGGTTGAAAGAAGTGTGGCAAATATTTCACAAATACAATGGTTTAAATTGACTGGTGAAAATATTTGGCAAATAATGTCGTTCAAGTCTAATAAGGTTATTTATTTCTCAATTTAAATTGTTTAAAGTAATTTGGGCAAATATTTTTTATTTGAAATTGTTTAAAAGCAATTAGCACAAATATTTCGCCATTGAAATGATTTTAAAATATCTAAGGCAATGCCTTGGAACTGAAATTGTTTAAAAGTAATGAGCGTAAATATTTTACAACTAAAATTGTTTAAAAGTAATTAGCGTAAATATTTTACAACTAAAATTGTTTAAAAGTAATTAGCGTAAATATTTTACAACTAAAATTGTTTAAAAGTAATTAGCGCGATCATTTGGCAATTAAAATGGTTTTAATAATTGGGGCACTTATTTCGTAAATGAAATCATCTAAAAGTAATTAGCCTAAATATTTTGAATAAAGATCTTCTAAAAGTAATTAGTTCAAATATTTTACAACTAAAACCTAAAAGTAATTAGCCCAAATATTTTTGAATCAAAATCTTCTTAAAGTAATTAATTCAAATATTTTGTACTAAAATTTATTAAATGTAATGAAGAAAAAAAAAAAAAGGATACAGACATTTTTATCGAACTGTTGTTGTGGTGGCCGATGTGGTAACGCCCTTGACTGGTGATCGCAAGAATGGGGTTCGAGTCCCACTCAAACTCATTAGTTTCTTTGGTCACTGCAACTTCGCCATCCTAGTGAGCTAAGGATGGGGGTTTTGGGGAGCATATAGGTCTATCTGCTGAGTCATTAGCAGCCATTGCATGGCCCTCCTTGGTCTGAGCTTGGGTGGAGAGGGGCTTGGGCGCTGATCATATATATATATATATATATATATATATAGTCAGTCACTAGGGCATTGTCCTGCTTGATAGAGCAATGTCATTGTCCCTTGCCTCTGTCATTCATGAGTGACCTTTAAACCTTTATAGCTGATGTGGTGGTATGACCAACCTCTCTCTCTCTCTCTCTCTCTAAACATGACGGGGAGTATAAAGCAATGCAACTCTGTTATCGTCCTCATAACATTCATAAAGTCTACAGTAATGCGAATTCGTGTAAATAAGAACCTTTATCAGTGGAATATGATATTACGTTCAATGTTTGTATTCGCGATTTGACAACAGTTATTACCAGAAGCCAATATTTTGTTCTTTTATTCATTTATTTTCTTTTGTTTCAAGTGTTTTTTTATGACGAAATACTGCTGTTTTTCTCCGAATGTAACGAAAATTTCATTCATATAATTATTTTGTTTTAGATAAATATCGTTAGAGTTTTATGATTGTTCTTTTACGATTTCGAGTTTTTTATTTTTATAATGGAGGATTCAGAATATTAATGCTTCAATGAATCAATAATCAGTTGATAGTCGTTTTAGCTAACAGAGATTAGGGCAAAGGTCCACACCAGTCTTCTTATATTTTATAACAACGTCTCGACTGACGTAAAGAGATATATATGTATATACACACACAAACGCACACCCATATATATATGTATGTATGTATGTATGTATGTATGTATTCATATGAGTATATATAGATTAAATAAATATATATGTATATAAATATATATATATATATATATATGTATGTATATATATATATATAAATATATATATGTAAATACATATATATGTATATATATATATATATATATGTATATATATATTTATAAATATATATTATATATATGTGTGTGTATGTATATATATATATATATATATAAATACATATGTATATATGTAGCCTATATATATGAGTATATATAGATTAAATAAATATACATGTATATATATAAATATATATATGTATATATATACATACATATATATATATATATATATATGTGTGTGTGTATGTATATATATTTGAGAATATATATATAATATATATATATATATATATATATATACAAACGCATAATAAACTTAATAATTTGTCTTTGTCCTCTATCTTCTCGAGAAATTTATTGTTGTATATATACAAACAATCCTAAATTGAATATCCATTACAATTTACTGTAGCAGAAAAATATTTTTGTTCTATTTTTAGAAGAAAAGTGAAACCGTAATTTTGTTCGCAATTTAAACCCGCGAAAGTGAAAAATGAAAAATAGAAATTTCATTTGCTCCAGAAAAATTGGGAACCATTTCAATTAACAAAGTGTACAGCTATGTATTGAGAAACTATTGTGTATATATATATATATATATATATACATATATATATATATGTATATATATATATATATGCATATATATATATATACAAACATATATATATATATATTCATATATATATATATATATATATATCATAAATTTTGCACATTTAGATGTGTTTTTTTCATATTCAAATAAGCCATATATTATGATACATTCCCGGCCGGTCAGAAGCTATTGTCCTTGAGTGGTTTCGCCTGGGGCTCTGATCCCGAGGTCGGTAAGAGAATCCAGACAGTGATGTATCAAAATATAAGGCTTATATGAATATATACTTAGAAACGGGTAGGGGGTGGGAAAGGTTGAATATGTGTGTGTGTGTGTGTGTGTGTGTGTGTAGGATTATGCTTAAATAGAGAGAGAGAGAGAGAGAGAGAGAGAGAGAGAGAGAAACAAACATAGAACACAACTTGAGAGAGAGAGAGAGAGGAGAGAGAGAGAGAGAGAAAAAGGAAACGAACATAGAAAACTTGAGAGAGAGAGAGAGAGAGAGAGAGAGAGAGAGAGAAAAGGAAACGAACATAGAAAACAACTTGAGAGAGAGAGAGAGAGAGAGAGAGAGAGAGAGAGACGAACATAGAACACAACTTGAGAGAGAGAGAGAGAGCGAGAGAGACGAACATAGAAAACAACTTGAGAGAGAGAGAGAGAGAGAGAGAGAGAGAGAGAGAAGGAAACAAATATAGAAAACAACTTGAAGAGAGAGAGAGAGAGAGAGAGAGACGAACATAGAACACAACTTGAGAGAGAGAGAGAGCGAGAGACGAACATAGAAAACAACTTGAGAGAGAAGAGAGAGAGAGAGAGAGAGAGAGAGAGAAGGAAACAAATAGAAAACAACTTGAGAGAGAGAGAAGAGAGAGAGAGAGAGAGAGAGAGGGGGGGGGGTTAAATTCCCATGAATACCAAGGTGTAAAAGGATCAAAACTTTGAAAAAGGTACTGAGCGACTTCAATAGACGACTCGAATATTTATTCCCATCCAAAGCAACGGTTCAGTCGTTTATATTCCATTCGGTTCTCTTCTGCCAAGTTGATAGAAGAACTTTGCTCGATTCCAGTGGATTCTTCTCTGCTTTTAAAAGCTCGATATACACTCTTAACTCATACCATGTATACGTGTGGAGGTGTAAGTATACATATGAAAGAGCATTGGAGACAAGGGAAAAATATAGTTGATTTGATTATCCATTATTGAATACGCGCGGAAAGTAATAAACAATTTTTACTCCCGGAAGTCCTATATGTCATTGTTTTTTAAATTGAATCTGTGTGGTAGAAGAAGTAAAATTCTACGTAAAAGAATGAGACTGGAACACCACTGACGTCATGGTATGCTTGAGGGCATGCGCGCATGGAGCTGAATCAATAGATATGCTATCTTTGATATACTATCTATGACTGAATTATTGATCCATAGATATCCTATCTATGAATGAATTATTGATCCATAGATATCCTATCTGTGAATGAATTATTGATCCATAGATATCCTATGAATGAATTATTGATCCACAGATATCCTATCTATGACTGAATTATTGATCCATAGATATCCTGTCTATGATGAATTATTGATCCATAGATATCCTATCTGTGACTGAATTATTGATCAAAAGGTATCATGTTCATGACTGAATTATTGATCCATAGATATCCTATCTTGAGTGAATTATTGATCCATAGATATCTCTGTCTATGACTGAATTATTGATCCATAGATATCCTGTCTGTGACTGAATTATTGATCCATAGATATCCTGTCTATGACTGAATTATTGATCCATAGATATCCTGTCTGTGACTGAATTATTGATCCATAGATATCCTATCTATGAGTGAATTATTGATCCATAGATATCCTATCTATGAGTGAATTATTGATCCATAGATATCCTGTCTGTGAGTGAATTATTGATCCATAGATATCCTGTCTGTGAGTGAATTATTGATCCATAGATATCCTGTCTGTGAGTGAATTATTGATCCATAGATATCCTGTCTGTGAGTGAATTATTGATCCATAGATATCCTGTCTGTGAGTGAATTATTGATCCATAGATATCCTATCTATGAGTGAATTATTGATCCATAGATATCCTATCTATGAGTGAATTATTGATCCATAGATATCCTGTCTATGAGTGAATATTGATCCATAGATATCCTGTCTATGAGTGAATTATTGATCCATAGATATCCTGTCTGTGACTGAATTATTGATCCATAGATATCCTGTCTGTGACTGAATTATTGATCCATAGATCCTATCTATGAGTGAATTATTGATCCATAGATATCCTGTCTGTGAGTGAATTATTGATCCATAGATATCCTGTCTGAGTGAATTATTCATCCATAGATATCCTGTCTGTGACTGAATTATTGATCCATAGATATCCTATCTATGAGTGAATTATTGATCCATAGATATCCTATCTATGAGTGAATTATTGATCCATAGATATCCTATCTATGAGTGAATTATTGATCCATAGATATCCTGTCTGTGAGTGAATTATTGATCCATAGATATCCTGTCTGTGAGTGAATTATTGATCCATAGATATCCTGTCTGTGAGTGAATTATTGATCCATAGATATCCTGTCTGTGAGTGAATTATTGATCCATAGATATCCTGTCTGTGACTGAATTATTGATCCATAGATATCCTATCTATGAGTGAATTATTGATCCATAGATATCCTGTCTGTGAGTGAATTATTGATCCATAGATATCCTGTCTGTGAGTGAATTATTGATCCATAGATATCCTGTCTGTGAGTGAATTATTGATCCATAGATATCCTATCTGTGACTGAATAATTGATCCATAGATATCCTATCTATGAGTGAATTATTGATCCATAGATATCCTGTCTGTGACTGAATTATTGATCCATAGATATCCTATCTATGAGTGAATTATTGATCCATAGATATCCTTATGACTGAATTATTGATCCATAGATATCCTGTCTATGAGTGAATTATTGATCCATAGATATCCTATCTATGACTGAATTATTGATCCATAGATATCCTATCTATGACTGAATTATTGGTCCATAGATATCCTATCTATGAATGAATTATTGATCCATAGATATCCTATCTATGACTGAATTATTGATCCATAGAAATCCTATCTGTGAGTGAATTATTGATCCATAGATATCCTGTCTGTGAGTGAATTATTGATCCATAGATATCCTGTCTGTGAGTGAATTATTGATCCATAGATATCCTGCTCTGTGAGTGAATTATTGATCCATAGATATCCTGTCTGTGACTGAATTATTGATCCATAGAAATCCTATCTATGACTGAATAATTGATCCATAGATATCCTGTCTGTGACTGAATTATTGATCCATAGAAATCCTATCTATGACTGAATAATTGATCCATAGATATCCTGTCTGTGACTGAATTATTGATCCATAGAAATCCTATCTATGACTGAATTATTGATCCATAGATATCCTGTCTATGACTGAATTATTGATCCATAGATATCCTGTCTATGAGTGAATTATTGATCCATAGATATCCTGTCTATGAGTGAATTATTGATCCATAGATATCCTGTCTGTGAGTGAATTATTGATCCATAGATATCCTGTCTATGAATGAATTATTGATCCATAGATATCCTATCTATGACTGAATTATTGATCCATAGATATCCGATCTATGACTGAATTATTGATCCATAGATATCCGATCTATGACTGAATTATTGATCCATAGATATCCTATCTGTGACTGAATTATTGATCCATAGATATCCTGTCTATGACTGAATTATTGATCCATAGATATCCTATCTATGAATGAATTATTGATCCACAGATATCCTATCTATGACTGAATTATTGATCCATAGATATCCGATCTACGACTGAATTATTGATCCATAGATATCCGATCTATGACTGAATTATTGATCCACAGATATTCTATCTGTGACTGAATGTTGATCCACAGATATCCTATCTGTGACTGAATTGTTGATCCATAGATATCCTATCTGTGACTGAATTGTTGATCCATAGATATCCTATCTATGACTGAATTATTGATCCACAGATATCCTATCTATGACTGAATTGTTGATCCATAGATATCCTACCTGTGGTCGGAAAACAACTTCTATATAGATATAGAAGTAATCATATAGTGTATAAAGACATCAGGACATACACCTTATGTATATGACCCAGTGTCTTCCTTTTCTGGTGTAGGTAAGTTTCCCAAATAGAGTAATATGCATTTGTGGTTGACGTGCTGTTGAAGCGTCCCACCTGAACCTTGTAGGCCGAGCGCTTCGCTTTCTGGAACAGCGACATCCATAAAATTCCTTTTTTTTTACATTTTTAATAACTTTTCTTCCAAAAATACTTGATTCCGCCAGTATTTGCTCTTAGCATTCAAAAGGAAAAAGAAGACACTTAAATTGATAATATATTTAGTTTGAAATGAACTAACATTTATCATATTATTATTTGCATTACTTAATATACTGGCTGTATCCTGCCTCTCATTTTCCTTATAATCCCTTTTAATGTGTGTGTGTGAGAGAGAGAGAGAGAGAGAGAGAGAGAGAGAGAGAGAGCCTTATTGCCTTATTCTATGTTTGGGTTCCCCCAGGTTCCTCAGTGTGAGGCACCTCTATTATCCACAAGAGAGTTGCTAATGCATCTTCTAGTGTATTTTGCATCTTCCAGTCTTGGATGGTCTGGGATGCATCATAGGTATTTATCGAAAGAAGAGAGAGAGAGAGAGAGAGAGAGAGAGAGAGAGGGTTTTAGATTTACAGTTGGATATATCTTTCCAATCATGATGAATATTTGGCTCTGTTCAGTATTCAGATATTCCTGTTTTCCAAAAAAGTCTGTAATCGAAGAAATGAATTACATTGGTGTTGGAGTAAATTTTCTTTGAAGGTTTTATATCAATTAATGAATCGTGTTCGTTTATTATTATTATCCTGCCGTTACTGGAGGGGGAAAGCCTTTGTTCAGAGAGAGAGAGAGAGAGAGAGAGAGAGAGAGAGAGAGAGAGAGACCTATTTTATAGAAGAATGTTCTTCAAGTCTTTTATTATAAGAATATTATGCAAATAAAAAATCCTTTGGAAAGAGAGAGAGAGAGAGAGAGAGAGAGAGAGAGAGAGAGAGAGAGAAGGAATTACAAGGATTTTGGATGTCTAACTTACTCTTGAACTCGTTTACCGTGTTACTGTTTACTACATCCGATGGAAGTCTGTTCCAAATATTTTCTATTTTGTATGTAAAGAAATTGCCACATTGAGTGGTGTTGTATCTTTTCAATTCCAGTTTGTATCCGTTACCTCTAGACTGATTTGTGCTAAGCGTGAATAGAATGTTGTAATCTACATTTGTTATTCCTTTGAGAATTTTGAAAGCCTCTATTAACTGTCCCCTTAGTCGACAAGTTTGTAGATCAGATAAGTTCAAACGTTCCTTCCTCTGTCTATATGTAAATTGTCTTAGTGTTGGAACTAGTTTGGTGGCCCTAGCTTGTACTGCTTCCAGTCTATCTATATCCTTCTGAATACGTGGAGTTCAGATTTGGACTCCGTATTCTAGTGATATGTACAGCTGTTGTACAGTGTTTTTGTTTTTGTATTTGAATTGTCCTCTATGTAACGTGCTAGTTTTTTGTATTTCTTCTCAACTTTTATGCTCTGTATGGTGAACTTCCAATCCATGCTAATAATAATACCAAGATCTTCCTCCTGGTCCACACTTTTTAATTCATTACCGAGCAGTGAGTAATCTGATTGTGGGTTACTGTAACCTATATGCATGACTTTACATTTCCCCCACAGTTGAAACGCATTTGCCCTTTTCTGGACCATTCTCCTAGCTTCATTAGATCTTCTCTTCATGCTTCTACGCCTTCTGAGTTAGCAGCATTTATGCCTAGTTTAGTATCCTTTTCAAATTTGCTTATTCTACTAGTTAACACTAAATCTATGACGTTAATGTAGATCAGAAATAGCAATGGGTCAAGGACAGATCCTTGATGTACTCAGTTTGTAACAGCTGCCCATTCTGAAGCTTCTACATTGATTACAACAAACTGTTTTCCCCTTTTTTAGCCAATCTTCGATCCATTCAGCTGGCTCGTTAATGATGCCTAGTGCTCTAACTCGGACCATTATTTTTCTGATGAAGAACTGTCAAAAGCTTTTTAAAGTTCTAGGTATGTGATGTCTATTGCTCTGTTTCTGTCATAAATGCTAAGCACGCTGTGGAAAAATTCCAAAAGATTTGTCATACATGATCTCTTTTGTCTTAAACCTTGTTGCCTGTCTATCAGAAGATTGTTTTTCTCTATAGTATATGTCCTACTATTGAATCTACTATAATTGATTCAAAAAATTTGCAAGGCACTGAACTTAGACGCACAGATCTGTTATGAGAGAGAGAGAGAGAGAGAGAGAGAGAGAGAGAGAGAGAGAGAGGGGGGGGAGAAGCAATTATAATAAACACTCAAATTTCCTTCATTAATATTTGCAAATCAAGAAACCACCTGAACATTCTTAATAAGTTAAAAGTAAAGAATTTCAGTGCAGAAAAATCTCTGGTTAGTCTTGGTGTTCTCGTCGTAGAGAACGAATTATTATTATTATTATTATTATTATTATTATTATTATTATTATTATTATTATTATTATTATTATTATTATTATTATTATTGTTGTTGTTGCTATTATTATTATTATTATTATTATTATTATTATTATTATTATTATTATTATTATTATTATTAGCTAAGCTACAACCCTAGTTTGAAAAGCAAGATTCTAAAAGACCAAGGGCTCCAACAGGGAAAAATAGCCCAATGAGGAAAGGAAATAAAGAAATAAATAAACGATATAAGAAATAAAGAAAGACTAATTGCTTTTCTCTATAATTCAAGGAAAAATACTAACACTTCAAATAAACATTAATACAAATTATTTCTTTGAAAAGGGAAGCAGTCTGCAGTAAGTGAAAAGATTTCGAAATCTTGGTAAGAAATAAAACTTTTTGAAATTCAAATATTTTAATGAATAAAATTGTAATTAAAAGATATCGTAAAGGCGAAGTGGTTCTTATATAGAAATTAATTATGATATGAAAATCTACCGGTTTTTAGAGAAATATTTCTGTTCTTTGTCTGTAATAAAACTTTATCTCGGTTAGAAATAATTAATACTTCAAAAATTAATCCTTCTGAAATTAGAATATACTAATGAATAGAATTGGAATTAAAAGATATTGTAAATGTGAAATGGTTCTTATATAGAAATTAATTATGATGCAAAAATCTATCTGTTTTTAAGAGAGAGAGAGAGAGAGAGAGAGAGAGAGAGAGAGAGAGATATTTCTGTGCTTTTGCAATAAAACTTTATTTTGGTTGGATGTATAAATGTGAACAATATTTTTCAAAAATTGAGATTTAATTATACGAATGAATAAAATTGGAATTAAGAAAGCTTTTAAAGGTGAAATATTTCGTTTATAGAAATTAATTTTGATATGAAAATAAATTCTTTTTAGAGAAATTTAATGCTTTGTCTACGATAAAACTTTATTTTGGGTTGATGCATAAATGTGAATGATATTCAATTGTATTTTTTAAATTTTTGAAAATTCACAAATATTAAGTCTAGAAATGAATAATTTACGAGGCTTGGAGATAAGACTGATTTAAAATGGTGAAATTTATAAATTGATAAAAATATCTACTGCTTCATATCCCCTATATAATACAGAGCAAGTGTCTGACTTTATCTATCTATCTATCTTTCTATCTATCTATATATGTATATATATATATATATATATATACATACATATTATATCTATATAGATAGATAGGTAGATAGATAGATAGATAAAGCCAGACACCAGACACTTGCTCTTTATTATATAGGTGAGATGCTTATTTATCTATATATTCATATATATATATATATATATATATATAATATATGTATATATATACACAGTATATATACGAATACATACATATGTATATATACATACATATATATATATATATATATATATATTCACTATCACACTAAGCTTCATTGTCAAGCGTATGCCTACTCGGCTTCTCCCCGTCCCTCGAGTATTGTGAGAGAGGGAGTAGTAATACCCTGGTGAGGGAGGGTATCCCGAGACTTACACTCGAAAACCACAATCTCCCACAAATTGCACAAACTGCCAAGTTGTAGTTAGGGAATGGGAGAGGGTTGGGAAGGGTCGAATCTGTGTTTGTGCATATATATAGGTAGCTATTTAGCCCTTATTTTTGACGGGTCGCGTACACTAGTATTAAAATAAACCTGAAAACATTTCAAGGCATAAAATTATCCGAAAACAGTTGAATATAATTATATTAATAATTCATAACGTTCTTATAAAGGACAGTCACCTTTTTTTTTAACCTTTTTCGAAATCAAGTCGTTAGCTTAAAAGCCTTTTGTGTTTCAGGAAGGTTTAATGAACGCAAAGCTGATACTCGTCATTTCAACAGGACTTTTATTCAACTTTGCTTTTGGGAAGCAACGCTTCGTGGTCTCCAGACATGCAAGCTCTAAGGACTGACTTTGATCTAATCTCTTGCTTGAGGGTACACTCGGACACACTATTCTATATAATTTCTCTTCCACTTGTTTTGTTATAGTTTTTATGGTTCATATTGGAAATATTTATTTTAATGTTGTTACTCTTCTTAGAATATTTTATTTTCCTTGTTTCCTCTCCTCACTGGGCTATTTTCCCTGATGGGGCCCCTGGGCTTATAGCATCCTGCTAGGGTTGTAGCTTAGCAATTAATAGTAGTAATAATAATAATAATAATAATAATAATTATAATAATAATAATCGATTCTAATTCAAAATGTTTTAGAAACAGTTTAGATCAATAGATTTTTAACTACATTTGAATAGACCAATAGATGACCGATTAGGATATTTTTAGATAGAGAATCGTTAGGAAAAAAGATAATTTAACACAATAATTCATATAGAGAATTGGATTGATAAATAGATGGGAATATAGATTAGTAGATGGGTAGAAAGATAGACATATAGATAGATGAGAGGGTGGTGAAATGGTTTGGAAAAAATTATGAAAATAATATTAGAAGACTTATATTCTATTATGGGCATCATATATACAGTAGATCTGTAACTTGCTTGAGGGTACACTTGGGCACACTATTCTACCGTATTTAATTTCTCTTTCTCTTGTTTTGTTAAAGTATTGATAGTTTATATAGGAAATGTTTATTTTTAATGTTGTTACTGTTCTTAAAATAGTTTATTTTTCCTGGTTTCCTTTCCTTACTGGGCTATTTTCCCTGTTGGGGTCCCTGGGATTATAGCATCCTGCTTTTCCAACTAGGGTTGTAGCTTGGCAATTAATAATAATAATAATGATAATAATAATAATATTTATTCACGATATCATAAAGAGTTGACAGAAAAACCAAATGCAATACAATGGTATATATATATATATATATATATACATACATATGTATATATATATATGTGTGTGTGTATTTATATACTGTGTGTGTGTATTTTGGTAATTCATTCAATATTAAGTAACTTATATGTTTGATTTCATATTTCCGTTTTGATTATAAGTACGAGTATTTGCATTCCCTTCTTTCCAGAGTGGTAATTTAGTCGAGTAACTCTGTATGTATCTTAACTTATGCATATTTCAATGTCTCAAAACCTGCAAATGTTACTGAAAAATATTCTCATTATAGCAATGCATTATCGAGAAATTTCTCACCTACGTCTAAAAACTTTTCCCCAAGAAGTTTAGATGTAAGCTGCAACATCTCGAAGAAGAAGAAGAAGAAGAAGAAGAAGAAGAAGAAGAAGAAGAAGAAGAAGACGAAAAAAAAATAGAAGAAGAAGAAGAAGAAGACGAAAAAAATTAGAAGAAGAAGAAGAAGAAGATTGAAAGAATTTACGAGTGTCAGAATGGATCCAATAAAACCTTGCTTCTTTACAATTTCTTTTGAGGAGAAAAAGAAATTAGATTCCATACGAGAGCTTTTGCCCTGCCAATCATAGATACAAAGAGAATACTCCAATTGTGATACTATTGTTGGTCTTTATATATATAATGGGTGGGTGTGTTTATGTCTAAATCTCTCTCTCTCTCTCTCTCTCTCTCTCTCTCTCTCTCTCTTTTTTTTTTCTATATATATATATATATATACATAGTTGGTCTTTATTTATAAGCGGTGTGTGTGTTTATGTCTAAATATCCTTCTGAGGTCTCTCTCTCTCTCTCTCTCTCTCTCTCTCTTTACACACACACACACACACACACACACATATATATATATATATATATACTGTATATATAAATATATATATATATATATATATGCACTCACACACATGTACTGTATATATATATATATATATATATATTTAACAGTATCCACGCACGTATATTTTCTGCATAAAAAAGATACATATTAAGCACACATCCAGAAAGAAAACAATTCAGTAAAGACGATATGGGAAATGAAATGGGAAAATTTAGGTTCCCCGAGATATATTACCCCGAGGAACACGCTCACAAGACTTAACTCATATGATGAAGGAATAGGTTTCTGCCAAATTGGAAGATGGCTGAAGATTTGACAATCTGGAAATGAGAAAACATTTTCCAATTGTGTTGCAGTTTTTCTTTTTTAGGTTGATGTAAAATTTTTAGAAAATGGAAATTTCAAATAGTGTAACCAAGTAATTTTGATGGAAACAAAACAAAAAATAATTTTAATACTAGGCTTCTGGCATATAATATATATATATATATATATATATATATACATACATATATATATATATATATATATATGTATATATATGTATATATATATATATATATATACACGTGTGTGAACACATGATCAGTGCCCAAGCCCCTCTCCACCCAAGCTAGGATTAGGGAGAACCAGGCAATGGCTGCTGATGACTCAGCAGGGGAACCTATAGGCTTCCCCCAAACCACCTATCTTTTGCTGACAAGGATGGTGAGGTTGCAAACACTACAAAACTCTCTAGTTGTAGTATCTCAACGGGTGGCTGGTGCCTTTGAATATATATATATATATATATATATATATATTGGATTATTATCCTTAATGATTAAATGATTGCTATTGATTAACAGAGACCTGAAATATGTGTAATATCAGCGCCAAACCCTCCATACTAGCCACCACTTAGGACCTGGTGATGCAAGACGATGGCTACTGATGATTCACTCCCACGCAGGGACAGCAAGATGGTTTTACCAATGAAAACAGATCAAAGACCTGAGCAGGATTCAAATTAAGACGAAATCAGTAAAAAGTGATGTATGGTAATATTTCGATTGAAAAAATAAAAAGCAGATTATAAAGTGAATAACAGAAGAAAACAGTGCGGATTTATATATATATATATATATATATATCATATCTACATT
>NC_090753.1:65688615-65738615 GCF_036898095.1 Palaemon carinicauda
ACAGATAATCCAATTCGATCATATAATTACCAATATCAATACTTTGATCAAACTCTAAATGTATGTGTATATAAAGCAAATTGTTTACTTGGGTATGTTATTGTTTGTATGTGTTTGATCTCTCTCTCTCTCTCTCTCTCTCTCTCTCTCTCTCTCTCTCTCCTCTCTCTCTCTCTCTCTCTCTCTCTCTCTATATATATATATATATATATATATATATATATATATATATATATATATATATATATATATATATATATATATATATATATACACACACACACATATATATACACACACATATATATATATATATATATATATATATATATATATATATATATATATATATATATATATATATATATATATACATATATACATATATATATACACTTGTATATTTATATTTCATTTTATTTTTATTACTTTTCATACAGTTTATTTTATGTCCTTATATCCTTTCCTCACTGGGCTATCTTTCCCTGTTGTAGCCCTTGGACTCAAAGCATTCTGTTTTTCCAACTAGGGTTGTAGCTTACCAAGTAATAATAATAATAATAATAATAATAATAATAATAATAATAATAATAATAATAATAATAATATCTGTTCATTTATGCATGATCATGCTTGTGCACGCTTGTGAATAAATGCACGTGCTTGTGACTCCAAAGGCACGAATACCCTGACATGAACTCGGCAAGGCAAAGAACATTGCTCTTGAAGCCATGCAGATAAGGCCAGGCAAGGCCAATTCTTGTGGCGATGACAGCTTGCTTCCTTTCCAAGCAGCCACGACCTCCTGGATATAATTAAACGAGTTAAATTGTACCTCCCTGAAACCGGCATTTCCCTTCTGTACAGGGTCACCAAACACCCCTCCCCCCTCCAACCACCATCACCCATACGTAAAAGTCACAATCCCCAGCCCCTCATGAGTAAAGGACATAATCCCCAGCCTCTCTTACGTAAAGGTCACAATCCCCAGTCCCTCATACGAAAAGGATACAATCCCCAGCCCCTCATGAGTAAAGGACATAATCCCCAGCCTCTCTTACGTAGAGGTCACAATCTCCAGCCCCTCATACGAAAAGGATACAATCCCCAGCCCCTCATGAGTAAAGGACATAATCCCCAGCCTCTCTTACGTAAAGGTCACAATCCCCAGCCCCTCATACGAAAAGGATACAATCCACAGCCCCTCATGAGTAAAGGACATAATCCCCAGCCCCTCTTATGTAAAGGTCACAATCCCCAGCCCCTCATACGAAAAGGATACAATCCCCAGCCCCTCATGAGTAAAGGACATAATCCCCAGCCTCTCTTACGTAAAGGTCACAATCCCCAGCCCATCATACGAAAAGGATACAATCCCCAGCCCCTCATGAGTAAAGGACATAATCCCCAGCCCCTCTTATGTAAAGGTCACAATCCCCAGCCCCTCATACGAAAAGGATATTATCCCCAGCCCCTCATGAGTAAAGGACATAATCCCCAGCCCCTCTTATGTAAAGGTCACAATCCCCAGCCCCTAATACGAAAAGGATACAATCCCCAGCCCCTCATGAGTAAAGGACATAATCCCCAGCCCCTCTTACGTAAAGGTCACAATCCCCAGCCCCTCATACGAAAAGGATACAATCCCCAGCCCCTCATGGGTAAAGGACATAATCCCCAGCCCCTCTTACGTAAAGGTCACAATCCCCAGCCCCTCATACGAAAAGGATACAATCCCCAGCCCCTCATGAGTAAAGGACATAATCCCCAGCCCCTCTTACGTAAAGGTCACAATCCCCAGCCCCTCATACGAAAATGATACAATCCCCACCCCCTCATGAGTAAAGGACATAATCCCCAGCCCCTCTTACGTAAAGGTCACAATCCCCAGCCCATCATACGAAAAGGATACAATCCCCAGCCCCTCATGAGTAAAGGACATAATCCTCAGCCCCTCTTACGTAAAGGTCGCAATCCCCAGCCCCTCATACGAAAAGGATACAATCCCCAGCCCCTCATTAGTAAAGGACATAATCCCCAGCCCCTCTTATGTAAAGGTCACGATCCCCAGCCCCTCATACGAAAAGGATACAATCCCCAGCCCCTCATACGAAAAGGATACAATCCCCAGCCCCTCATACGAAAAGGATACAATCCCCAGCCCCTCATGAGTAAAGGACATAATCCCCAGCCCCTCTTACGTAAAGGTCACAATCCCCAGCCCCTCATACGAAAATGATACAATCCCCACCCCCTCATGAGTAAAGGACATAATCCCCAGCCCCTCTTACGTAAAGGTCACAATCCCCAGCCCCATCATACGAAAAGGATACAATCCCCAGCCCCTCATGAGTAAATGACATAATCCTCAGCCCCTCTTACGTAAAGGTCGCAATCCCCAGCCCCTCATACGAAAAGGATACAATCCCCAGCCCCTCATTAGTAAAGGACATAATCCCCAGCCCCTCTTATGTAAAGGTCACGATCCCCAGCCCCTCATACGAAAAGGATACAATCCCCAGCCCCTCATACGAAAAGGATACAATCCCCAGCCCCTCATACGAAAAGGATACAATCCCCAGCCCCTCATGAGTAAAGGACATAATCCCCAGCCCCTCATACGTAAAGGTCACAATCCTCAGCTCCTCATACGAAAAGGATACAATCCCCTGCCCCTCATGAGTAAAGGACATAATCCCAAGCCCCTCTTACGTAAAGGTCACAATCCCCAGCCCCTCATACGAAAAGGATACAATCCCCAGCCCCTCATGAGTAAAGGACATAATCCCCAGCCCCTCATGAGTAAAGGACATAATCCCCAGCCCCTCATAAGTGAAGGATATAATCCCCAGCCCCTCTTACGTAAAGGTCACAATCCCCAGCCCCTCATGAGTAAAGGACATAATCCCCAGCCCCTCTTACGTAAAGGTCACAATCCCCAGCCCCTCATACGAAAAGGATACAATCCCCAGCCCCTCATGAGTAAAGGACATAATCCCCAGCCCCTCTTACGTAAAGGTCACAATCCCCAGCCCCTCATACAAAAAGGATACGATCCCCAGCCCCTCATGAGTATAGGACATAATCCCCAGCCCCTCTTACGTAAAGGTCACAATCCCCAGCCCCTCATACGAAAAGGATACAATCCCCAGCCCCTCATGAGTAAAGGACATAATCCCCAGCCCCTCTTATGTAAAGGTCACAATCCCCAGCCCCTCATACGAAAAGGATACAATCCCCAGCCCCTCATGAGTAAAGGACATAATCCCCAGCCCCTCTTACGTAAAGGTCACAATCCCCAGCCCCTCATACGAAAAGGATACAATCCCCAGCCCCTCATGAGTAAAGGACATAATCCCCAGCCCCTCTTACGTAAAGGTCACAATCCCCAGCCCCTCATACGAAAAAGATACAATCCCCAGCCCCTCATGAGTAAAGGATATAATCCCCAGCCCCTCTTACGTAAAGGTCACAATCCCAGCCCCTCATACAAAAGGATACAATCCCCAGCCCCTCATGAGTAAAGGACATAATCCCCAGCCCCTCTTACGTAAAGGTCATAATCCCCAGCCCCTCATACAAAAAGGTTACAATCCCCAGCCCCTCATGAGTAAAAGAATAAATCCCCAGCCTCTCTTACGTAAAGGTCACAATCCCCAGCCCCTCATACGAAAAGGATACAATCCCCAGCCCCTCATGAGTAAAGGACATAATCCACAGCCCCTCTTACGTAAAGGTCACAACCCCCAGCCCCTCATACGAAAAGGATACAATCCCCAGCCCCTCATGAGTAAAGGACATAATCCCCAGCCCCTCTTACGTAAAGGTCACAATCCCCAGCCCCTCATACGTAAAGATCACAATCCCCAGCCCCTCATGAGTAAAGGACATAATCCACAGCCCCTCTTACGTAAAGGTCACAATCCCCAGCCCCTCATACGAAAAGGATACAATCCCCAGCCCCTCATGAGTAAAGGACATAATCCCCAGCCCCTCTTACGTAAAGGTCACAATCCCCAGCCCCTCATACGTAAAGATCACAATCCCCAGCCCCTCATGAGTAAAAGACATAATCCCCAGCCCCTCTTACGTAAAGGTCACAATCCCCAGCCCCTCATGAGTAAAGGACATAATCCCCAGCCCCTCTTACGTAAAGGTCACAATCCCCAGCCCCTCATGAGTAAAGGACATAATCCCCAGCCCCTCTTACGTAAAGGTCACAATTCCCAGCCCCTCATACGAGAAGGATACAATCCCCAGCCCCTCATGAGTAAAGGACATAATCCCCAGCCCCTCTTACGTAAAGGTCACAATCCCAGGCCCCTCATGAGTAAAGGACATAATCCCCAGCCCCTCTTACGTAAAGGTCACAATCCCCAGCCCCTCATACGAAAATGATACAATCCCCAGCCCCTCATGAGTAAAGGACATAATCCCCAGCCCCTCTTACGTAGAGGTCATAATCCCCAGCCCCTCATGAGTAAAAGACATAATCCCCAGCCCCTCTTAGGTAAAGGTCACAATCCCCAGCCCCTCATACGAAAAGGATACAATCCCCAGCCCCTCATACGAAAAGGATACAATCCCCAGCCCCTCATACGAAAAGGATACAATCCCCAGCCCCTCATTAGTAAAGGACATAATCCCCAGCCCCTCTTACGTAGAGGTCATAATCCCCAGCCCCTCATGAGTAAAAGACATAATCCCCAGCCCCTCTTAGGTAAAGGTCACAATCCCCAGCCCCTCATACGAAAAGGATACAATCCCCAGCCCCTCATACGAAAAGGATACAATCCCCAGCCCCTCATACGAAAATGATACAATCCCCAGCCCCTCATGAGTAAAGGACATAATCCCCAGCCCCTCTTACGTAGAGGTCATAATCCCCAGCCCCTCATGAGTAAAGGACATAATCCCCAGCCCCTCATGAGTAAAGGACATAATCCCCAGCCCCTCATGAGTGAAGGATATAATCCCCAGCCCCTCTTACGTAAAGGTCACAATCCCCAGCCCCTCATGAGTAAAGGACATAATCCCCAGCCCCTCTTACGTAAAGGTCACAATCCCCAGCCCCTCATACGAAAAGGATACAATCCCCAGCCCCTCATGAGTAAACGACATAATCCCCAGCCCCTCTTACGTAAAGGTCAAAATCCCCAGCCCCTCATACAAAAAGGATACAATCCCCAGCCCCTCATGAGTATAGGACATAATCCCCAGCCCCTCTTACGTAAAGGTCACAATCCCCAGCCCCTCATACGAAAAGGATACAATCCCCAGCCCCTCATGAGTAAAGGACATAATCCCCAGCCCCTCTTACGTAAAGGTCACAGTCCCCAGCCCCTCATACGAAAAGGAAACAATCCCCAGCCCCTCATGAGTAAAGGATATAATCCCCAGCCCCTCTTACGTAAAGGTCACAATCCAAGCCCCTCAAACAAAAGGATACAATCCCCAGCCCCTCATGAGTAAAGGACATAATCCCCAGCCCCTCTTACGTAAAGGTCATAATCCCCAGCCCTCATACAAAAAGGTTACAATCCCCAGCCCCTCATGAGTAAAAGAATAAATCCCCAGCCTCTCTTACGTAAAGGTCACAATCCCCAGCCCCTCATACGAAAAGGATACAATCCCCAGCCCCTCATGAGTAAAGGACATAATCCACAGCCCCTCTTACGTAAAGGTCACAATCCCCAGCCCCTCATACGAAAAGGATACAATCCCCAGCCCCTCATGAGTAAAGGACATAATCCCCAGCCCCTCTTACGTAAAGGTCACAATCCCCAGCCCCTCATACGTAAAGATCACAATCCCCAGCCCCTCATGAGTAAAGGACATAATCCACAGCCCCTCTTACGTAAAGGTCACAATCCCCAGCCCCATCATACGAAAAGGATACAATCCCCAGCCCCTCATGAGTAAAGGACATAATCCCCAGCCCCTCTTACGTAAAGGTCACAATCCCCAGCCCCTCATACGTAAAGATCACAATCCCCAGCCCCTCATGAGTAAAGGACATAATCCCCAGCCCCTCTTACGTAAATGTCACAATCCCCAGCCCCTCATGAGTAAAGGACATAATCCCCAGCCCCTCTTACGTAAAGGTCACAATCCCCAGCCCCTCATGAGTAAAGGACATAATCCCCAGCCCCTCTTACGTAAAGGTCACAATCCCCAGCCCCTCATACGAAAATGATACAATCCCCAGCCCCTCATGAGTAAAGAACATAATCCCCAGCCCCTCTTACGTAAAGGTCATAATCCCCAGCCCCTCATGAGTAAAAGACATAATCCCCAGCCCCTCTTAGGTAAAGGTCACAATCCCAGCCCCTCATACGAAAATGATACAATCCCCAGCCCCTCATGAGTAAAGGACATAATCCCCAGCCCCTCTTACGTAAAGGTCATAATCCCCAGCCCCTCATGAGTAAAAGACATAATCCCTAGCCCCTCTTAGGTAAAGGTCACAATCCCCAGCCCCTCATGAGTAAAGGACATAATCCCCAGCCCTTCTTACGTAAAGGTCACAATCCCCAGCCCCTCATGAGTAAAAGACATAATCCCCAGCCCCTCTTAGGTAAAGGTCACAATCCCAGCCCCTCATACGAAAATGATACAATCCCCAGCCCCTCATGAGTAAAGGACATAATCCCCAGCCCCTCTTACGTAAAGGTCACAATCCCCAGCCCCTCATACGAAAAGGATACAATCCCCACCCCCTCATGAGTAAAGGACATAATCCCCAGCCCCTCTTACGTTAAGGTCACAATCCCCAGCCCCTCATGAGTAAAAGACATAATCCCCAGCCCCTCTTAGGTAAAGGTCACAATCCCAGCCCCTCATACGAAAATGATACAATCCCCAGCCCCTCATGAGTAAAGGACATAATCCCCAGCCCCTCTTACGTTAAGGTCTCAATCCCCAGCCCCTCATGAGTAAAAGACATAATCCCCAGCCCCTCTTAGGTAAAGGTCACAAACCCAGCCCCTCATACGAAAATGATACAATCCCCAGCCCCTCATGAGTAAAGGACATAATCCCCAGCCCCTCTTACGTAAAGGTCATAATCCCCAGCCCCTCATGAGTAAAAGACATAATCCCCAGCCCCTCTTAGGTAAAGGTCACAATCCCCAGCCCCTCATGAGTAAAGGACATAATCCCCAGCCCCTCTTACGTAAAGGTCACAATCCCCAGCCCCTCATGAGTAAAAGACATAATCCCCAGCCCCTCTTAGGTAAAGGTCACAATCCCAGCCCCTCATACGAAAATGATACAATCCCCAGCCCTCATGAGTAAAGGACATAATCCCCAGCCCCTCTTACGTAAAGGTCACAATCCCCAGCCCCTCATGAGTAAAAGACATAATCCCCAGCCCCTCTTAGGTAAAGGTCACAAACCCAGCCCCTCATACGAAAATGATACAATCCCCAGCCCCTCATGAGTAAAGGACATAATCCCCAGCCCCTCTTACGTAAAGGTCATAATCCCCAGCCCCTCATGAGTAAAAGACATAATCCCCAGCCCCTCTTAGGTAAAGGTCACAATCCCCAGCCCCTCATGAGTAAAGGACATAATCCCCAGCCCCTCTTACGTAAAGGTCACAATCCCCAGCCCCTCATGAGTAAAAGACATAATCCCCAGCCCCTCTTAGGTAAAGGTCACAATCCCAGCCCCTCATACGAAAATGATACAATCCCCAGCCCCTCATGAGTAAAGGACATAATCCCCAGCCCCTCTTACGTAAAGGTCACAATCCCCAGCCCCTCATACGAAAAGGATACAATCCCCACCCCCTCATGAGTAAAGGACATAATCCCCAGCCCCTCTTACGTTAAGGTCACAATCCCCAGCCCCTCATGAGTAAAAGACATAATCCCCAGCCCCTCTTAGGTAAAGGTCACAATCCCAGCCCCTCATACGAAAATGATACAATCCCCAGCCCCTCATGAGTAAAGGACATAATCCCCAGCCCCTCTTACGTAAGGTCTCAATCCCCAGCCCCTCATGAGTAAAAGACATAATCCCCAGCCCCTCTTAGGTAAAGGTCACAAACCCAGCCCCTCATACGAAAATGATACAATCCCCAGCCCCTCATGAGTAAAGGACATAATCCCCAGCCCCTCTTACGTAAAGGTCATAATCCCCAGCCCCTCATGAGTAAAAGACATAATCCCCAGCCCCTCTTAGGTAAAGGTCACAATCCCCAGCCCCTCATGAGTAAAGGACATAATCCCAAGCCCCTCTTACGTAAAGGTCACAATCCCCAGCCCCTCATACGAAAAGGATACAATCCCCAGCCCCTCATGAGTAAAGGACATAATCCCCAGCCCCTCATGAGTAAAGGACATAATCCCCAGCCCCTCATGAGTGAAGGATATAATCCCAAGCCCCTCTTACGTAAAGGTCACAATCCCCAGCCCCTCATGAGTAAAGGACATAATCCCCAGCCCCTCTTACGTAAAGGTCACAATCCCCAGCCCCTCATACGAAAAGGATACAATCCCCAGCCCCTCATGAGTAAAGGACATAATCCCCAGCCCCTCTTACGTAAAGGTCACAATCCCCAGCCCCTCATACAAAAAGGATACGATCCCCAGCCCCTCATGAGTATAGGACATAATCCCCAGCCCCTCTTACGTAAAGGTCACAATCCCCAGCCCCTCATACGAAAAGGATACAATCCCCAGCCCCTCATGAGTAAAGGACATAATCCCCAGCCCCTCTTATGTAAAGGTGACAATCCCCAGCCCCTCATACGAAAAGGATACAATCCCCAGCCCCTCATGAGTAAAGGACATAATCCCCAGCCCCTCTTACGTAAAGGTCACAATCCCCAGCCCCTCATACGAAAAGGATACAATCCCCAGCCCCTCATGAGTAAAGGACATAATCCCCAGCCCCTCTTACGTAAAGGTCACAATCCCCAGCCCCTCATACGAAAAAGATACAATCCCCAGCCCCTCATGAGTAAAGGATATAATCCCCAGCCCCTCTTACGTAAAGGTCACAATCCCAGCCCCTCATACAAAAGGATACAATCCCCAGCCCCTCATGAGTAAAGGACATTATCCCCAGCCCCTCTTACGTAAAGGTCATAATCCCCAGCCCCTCATACAAAAAGGTTACAATCCCCAGCCCCTCATGAGTAAAAGAATAAATCCCCAGCCTCTCTTACGTAAAGGTCACAATCCCCAGCCCCTCATACGAAAAGGATACAATCCCCAGCCCCTCATGAGTAAAGGACATAATCCACAGCCCCTCTTACGTAAAGGTCACAACCCCCAGCCCCTCATACGAAAAGGATACAATCCCCAGCCCCTCATGAGTAAAGGACATAATCCCCAGCCCCTCTTACGTAAAGGTCACAATCCCCAGCCCCTCATACGTAAAGATCACAATCCCCAGCCCCTCATGAGTAAAGGACATAATCCACAGCCCCTCTTACGTAAACGTCACAATCCCCAGCCCCTCATACGAAAAGGATACAATCCCCAGCCCCTCATGAGTAAAGGACATAATCCCCAGCCCCTCTTACGTAAAGGTCACAATCCCCAGCCCCTCATACGTAAAGATCACAATCCCCAGCCCCTCATGAGTAAAAGACATAATCCCCAGCCCCTCTTACGTAAAGGTCACAATCCCCAGCCCCTCATGAGTAAAGGACATAATCCCCAGCCCCTCTTACGTAAAGGTCACAATCCCCAGCCCCTCATGAGTAAAGGACATAATCCCCAGCCCCTCTTACGTAAAGGTCACAATTCCCAGCCCCTCATACGAGAAGGATACAATCCCCAGCCCCTCATGAGTAAAGGACATAATCCCCAGCCCCTCTTACGTAAAGGTCACAATCCCAGGCCCCTCATGAGTAAAGGACATAATCCCCAGCCCCTCTTACGTAAAGGTCACAATCCCCAGCCCCTCATACGAAAATGATACAATCCCCAGCCCCTCATGAGTAAAGGACATAATCCCCAGCCCCTCTTACGTAGAGGTCATAATCCCCAGCCCCTCATGAGTAAAAGACATAATCCCCAGCCCCTCTTAGGTAAAGGTCACAATCCCCAGCCCCTCATACGAAAAGGATACAATCCCCAGCCCCTCATACGAAAAGGATACAATCCCCAGCCCCTCATACGAAAAGGATACAATCCCCAGCCCCTCATTAGTAAAGGACATAATCCCCAGCCCCTCTTACGTAGAGGTCATAATCCCCAGCCCCTCATGAGTAAAAGACATAATCCCCGGCCCCTCTTAGGTAAAGGTCACAATCCCCAGCCCCTCATACGAAAAGGATACAATCCCCAGCCCCTCATACGAAAAGGATACAATCCCCAGCCCCTCATACGAAAATGATAAAATCCCCAGCCCCTCATGAGTAAAGGACATAATCCCCAGCCCCTCTTACGTAGAGGTCATAATCCCCAGCCCCTCATGAGTAAAGGACATAATCCCCAGCCCCTCATGAGTAAAGGACATAATCCCCAGCCCCTCATGAGTGAAGGATATAATCCCCAGCCCCTCTTACGTAAAGGTCACAATCCCCAGCCCCTCATGAGTAAAGGACATAATCCCCAGCCCCTCTTACGTAAAGGTCACAATCCCCAGCCCCTCATACGAAAAGGATACAATCCCCAGCCCCTCATGAGTAAACGACATAATCCCCAGCCCCTCTTACGTAAAGGTCAAAATCCCCAGCCCCTCATACAAAAAGGATACAATCCCCAGCCCCTCATGAGTATAGGACATAATCCCCAGCCCCTCTTACGTAAAGGTCACAATCCCCAGCCCCTCATACGAAAAGGATACAATCCCCAGCCCCTCATGAGTAAAGGACATAATCCCCAGCCCCTCTTACGTAAAGGTCACAATCCCCAGCCCCTCATACGAAAAGGAAACAATCCCCAGCCCCTCATGAGTAAAGGATATAATCCCCAGCCCCTCTTACGTAAAGGTCACAATCCAAGCCCCTCAAACAAAAGGATACAATCCCCAGCCCCTCATGAGTAAAGGACATAATCCCCAGCCCCTCTTACGTAAAGGTCATAATCCCCAGCCCCTCATACAAAAAGGTTACAATCCCCAGCCCCTCATGAGTAAAAGAATAAATCCCCAGCCTCTCTTACGTAAAGGTCACAATCCCCAGCCCCTCATACGAAAAGGATACAATCCCCAGCCCCTCATGAGTAAAGGACATAATCCACAGCCCCTCTTACGTAAAGGTCACAATCCCCAGCCCCTCATACGAAAAGGATACAATCCCCAGCCCCTCATGAGTAAAGGACATAATCCCCAGCCCCTCTTACGTAAAGGTCACAATCCCCAGCCCCTCATACGTAAAGATCACAATCCCCAGCCCCTCATGAGTAAAGGACATAATCCACAGCCCCTCTTACGTAAAGGTCACAATCCCCAGCCCATCATACGAAAAGGATACAATCCCCAGCCCCTCATGAGTAAAGGACATAATCCCCAGCCCCTCTTACGTAAAGGTCACAATCCCCAGCCCCTCATACGTAAAGATCACAATCCCCAGCCCCTCAAGAGTAAAGGACATAATCCCCAGCCCCTCTTACGTAAAGGTCACAATCCCCAGCCCCTCATGAGTAAAGGACATAATCCCCAGCCCCTCTTACGTAAAGGTCACAATCCCCAGCCCCTCATGAGTAAAGGACATAATCCCCAGCCCCTCTTACGTAAAGGTCACAATCCCCAGCCCCTCATACGAAAATGATACAATCCCCAGCCCCTCATGAGTAAAGAACATAATCCCCAGCCCCTCTTACGTAAAGGTCATAATCCCCAGCCCCTCATGAGTAAAAGACATAATCCCCAGCCCCTCTTAGGTAAAGGTCACAATCCCAGCCCCTCATACGAAAATGATACAATCCCCAGCCCCTCATGAGTAAAGGACATAATCCCCAGCCCCTCTTACGTAAAGGTCATAATCCCCAGCCCCTCATGAGTAAAAGACATAATCCCTAGCCCCTCTTAGGTAAAGGTCACAATCCCCAGCCCCTCATGAGTAAAGGACATAATCCCCAGCCCTTCTTACGTAAAGGTCACAATCCCCAGCCCCTCATGAGTAAAAGACATAATCCCCAGCCCCTCTTAGGTAAAGGTCACAATCCCAGCCCCTCATACGAAAATGATACAATCCCCAGCCCCTCATGAGTAAAGGACATAATCCCCAGCCCCTCTTACGTAAAGGTCACAATCCCCAGCCCCTCATACGAAAAGGATACAATCCCCAGCCCCTCATGAGTAAAGGACATAATCCCCAGCCCCTCTTACGTTAAGGTCTCAATCCCCAGCCCCTCATGAGTAAAAGACATAATCCCCAGCCCCTCTTAGGTAAAGGTCAAAAACCCAGCCCCTCATACGAAAATGATACAATCCCCAGCCCCTCATGAGTAAAGGACATAATCCCCAGCCCCTCTTACGTAAAGGTCATAATCCCCAGCCCCTCATGAGTAAAAGACATAATCCCCAGCCCCTCTTAGGTAAAGGTCACAATCCCCAGCCCCTCATGAGTAAAGGACATAATCCCCAGCCCCTCTTACGTAAAGGTCACAATCCCCAGCCCCTCATGAGTAAAAGACATAATCCCCAGCCCCTCTTAGGTAAAGGTCACAATCCCAGCCCCTCATACGAAAATGATACAATCCCCAGCCCCTCATGAGTAAAGGACATAATCCCCAGCCCCTCTTACGTAAAGGTCACAATCCCCAGCCCCTCATGAGTAAAAGACATAATCCCCAGCCCCTCTTAGGTAAAGGTCACAAACCCAGCCCCTCATACGAAAATGATACAATCCCCAGCCCCTCATGAGTAAAGGACATAATCCCCAGCCCCTCTTACGTAAAGGTCATAATCCCCAGCCCCTCATGAGTAAAAGACATAATCCCCAGCCCCTCTTAGGTAAAGGTCACAATCCCCAGCCCCTCATGAGTAAAGGACATAATCCCCAGCCCCTCTTACGTAAAGGTCACAATCCCCAGCCCCTCATGAGTAAAAGACATAATCCCCAGCCCCTCTTAGGTAAAGGTCACAATCCCAGCCCCTCATACGAAAATGATACAATCCCCAGCCCCTCATGAGTAAAGGACATAATCCCCAGCCCCTCTTACGTAAAGGTCACAATCCCCAGCCCCTCATACGAAAAGGATACAATCCCCACCCCCTCATGAGTAAAGGACATAATCCCCAGCCCCTCTTACGTTAAGGTCACAATCCCCAGCCCCTCATGAGTAAAAGACATAATCCCCAGCCCCTCTTAGGTAAAGGTCACAATCCCAGCCCCTCATACGAAAATGATACAATCCCCAGCCCCTCATGAGTAAAGGACATAATCCCCAGCCCCTCTTACGTTAAGGTCTCAATCCCCAGCCCCTCATGAGTAAAAGACATAATCCCCAGCCCCTCTTAGGTAAAGGTCACAAACCCAGCCCCTCATACGAAAATGATACAATCCCCAGCCCCTCATGAGTAAAGGACATAATCCCCAGCCCCTCTTACGTAAAGGTCATAATCCCCAGCCCCTCATGAGTAAAAGACATAATCCCCAGCCCCTCTTAGGTAAAGGTCACAATCCCCAGCCACTCATGAGTAAAGGACATAATCCCCAGCCCCTCTTACGTAAAGGTCACAATCCCCAGCCCCTCATGAGTAAAAGACATAATCCCCAGCCCCTCTTAGGTAAAGGTCACAATCCCAGCCCGTCATACGAAAATGATACAATCCCCCTCATGAGTAAAGGACATAATCCCCAGCCCCTCTTACGTTAAGGTCACAATCCCCAGCCCCTCATGAGTAAAAGACATAATCCCCAGCCCCTCTTAGGTAAAGGTCACAATCCCAGCCCCTCATACGAAAATGATACAATCCCCAGCCCCTCATGAGTAAAGGACATAATCCCCAGCCCCTCTTACGTTAAGGTCTCAATCCCCAGCCCCTCATGAGTAAAAGACATAATCCCCAGCCCCTCTTAGGTAAAGGTCACAAACCCAGCCCCTCATACGAAAATGATACAATCCCCAGCCCCTCATGAGTAAAGGACATAATCCCCAGCCCCTCTTACGTAAAGGTCATAATCCCCAGCCCCTCATGAGTAAAAGACATAATCCCCAGCCCCTCTTAGGTAAAGGTCACAATCCCCAGCCACTCATGAGTAAAGGACATAATCCCCAGCCCCTCTTACGTAAAGGTCACAATCCCCAGCCCCTCATGAGTAAAAGACATAATCCCCAGCCCCTCTTAGGTAAAGGTCACAATCCCAGCCCGTCATACGAAAATGATACAATCCCCAGCCCCTCATGAGTAAAGGACATAATCCCCAGCCCCTCTTACGTAAAGGTCACAATCCCCAGCCCCTCATGAGTAAAAGACATAATCCCCAGCCCCTCTTAGGTAAAGGTCACAAACCCAGCCCCTCATACGAAAATGATACAATCCCCAGCCCCTCATGAGTAAAGGACATAATCCCCAGCCCCTCTTACGTAAAGGTCATAATCCCCAGCCCCTCATGAGTAAAAGACATAATCCCCAGCCCCTCTTAGGTAAAGGTCACAATCCCCAGCCCCTCATGAGTAAAGGACATAATCCCCAGCCCCTCTTACGTAAAGGTCACAATCCCCAGCCCCTCATGAGTAAAAGACATAATCCCCAGCCCCTCTTAGGTAAAGGTCACAATCCCAGCCCCTCATACGAAAATGATACAATCCCCAGCCCCTCATGAGTAAAGGACATAATCCCCAGCCCCTCTTACGTAAAGGTCACAATCCCCAGCCCCTCATGAGTAAAAGACATAATCCCCAGCCCCTCTTAGGTAAAGGTCACAATCCCAGCCCCTCATACAAAAAGGATAAAATCCCCAGCCCGTCATGAGTAAAGGACATAATCCCCAGCCCCTCTTACGTAAAGGTCACAATCAACAGGCCCTCATACGTAAAGATCACAATCCCCAGCCCCTCATGAGTAAAGGACATAATCCATAGCCCCTCTTACGTAAAGGTCACAATCCCCAGCCCCTCATACGAAAAGGATACAATCCCCAGCCCCTCATGAGTAAAGGACATAATCCCCAGCCCCTCTTACGTAAAGGTCACAATCCCCAGCCCCTCATACGAAAATGATACAATCCCCAGCCCCTCATGAGTAAAGGACATAATCCCCAGCCCCTCTTACGTAAAGGTCACAATCCCCAGCTCCTCATACGAAAAGGATACAATCCCCAGCCCCTCATGAGTAAATGACATAATCCCCAGCCCCTCTTACGTAAAGGTCACAATCTCCAGCCCCTCATACGAAAAGGATACAATCCCCAGCCCCTCATGAGTAAAGGACATAATCCCCAGTCCCTCTTACGTAAAGGTCACAATCCCCAGCCCCTCATACGAAAAGGATACAATCTCCAGCCCCTCATGAGTAAAGGACATAATCCCCAGCCCCTCTTACGTAAAGGTCACAATCCCCAGCCCCTCATACGAAAAGGATACAATCCCCAGCCCCTCATGAGTAAAGGAAATAATCCCCAGCCCCTCTTACGTAAAGGTCACAATCCCCAGGCCCTCATACGAAAAGGATACAATCCCCAGCCCCTCATGAGTAAAGGACATAATCCCCAGCCCCTCTTACGTAAAGTTCACAATCCCCAGCCCCTCATACGAAAAGGATACAATCCCCAGCCCCTCTTACGTAAAGGTCACAATCCCCAGCCCCTCATACGAAAAGGATACAATCCCCAGCCCCTCATGAGTAAAGGACACAATCCCCAGCCCCTCTTACGTAAAGGTCACAATCCCCAGCCCCTCATACGAAAAGGATACAATCCCCAGCCCCTCATGAGTAAAGGACATAATCCCCAGCCCCTCTTGCGTAAAAGTAACAATCCCCAGCCCCTCATACGAAAAGGATACAATCCCCTGCCCCTCTTACGTAAAGGTCAAAATCCCCAGCCCCTCATACGAAAAGGATACAATCCCCAGCCCCTCTTACGTAAAGGTCACAATCAACAGGCCCTCATACGTAAAGATCACAATACCCAGCCCCTCATGAGTAAAGGACATAATCCCCAGCCACTCTTACGTAAAGGTCACAATCCCAAGCCACTCATACGAAAAGGATACAATCCCCAGCCCCTCATGAGTAAAGGACATAATCCCCAGCCCCTCTTACGTAAAGGTCACAATCCCCAGCCCCTCATACGAAAAGGATACAATCCCCAGCTCCTCATGAGTAAAGGTCACAATCCCCAGCCCCTCATACGAAAAGAATACAATCCCCAGCCCTTCATGAGTAAAGGACACAATCCCCAGCCCCTCTTACGTAAAGGTCACAATCCCCAGCCCCTCATACGAAAAGGATACAATCCCCAGCCCCTCATGAGTAAAGGACATAATCCCCAGCCCCTCTTGCGTAAAGGTAACAATCCCCAGCCCCTCATACGAAAAGGATACAATCCCCTGCCCCTCTTACGTAAAGGTCAAAATCCCCAGCCCCTCATACGAAAAGGATACAATTCCCAGCCCCTCTTACGTAAAGGTCACAATCAACAGGCCCTCATACGTAAAGATCACAATACCCAGCCCCTCATGAGTAAAGGACATAATCCCCAGCCACTCTTACGTAAAGGTCACAATCCCAAGCCCCTCATACGAAAAGGATACAATCCCCAGCCCCTCATGAGTAAAGGACATAATCCCCAGCCCCTCTTACGTAAAGGTCACAATCCCCAGCCCCTCATACGAAAAGGATACAATCCCCAGCCCCTCATGAGTAAAGGTCACAATCCCCAGCCCCTCATACGAAAAGAATACAATCCCCAGCCCTTTATGAGTAAAGGACACAATCCCCAGCCCCTCTTACGTAAAGGTCACAATCCCCAGCCCCTCATACGAAAAGGATACAATCCCCAGCCCCTCATGAGTAAAGGACATAATCCCCAGCCCCTCTTGCGTAAAGGTAACAATCCCCAGCCCCTCATACGAAAAGGATACAATCCCCTGCCCCTCTTACGTAAAGGTCAAAATTCCAGCCCCTCATACGAGAAGGATACAATCCCCAGCCCCTCTTACGTAAAGGTCACAATCAACAGGCCCTCATACGTAAAGATCACAATACCCAGCCCCTCATGAGTAAAGGACATAATCCCCAGCCCCTCTTACGTAAAGGTCACAATCCCCAGCCCCTCATACGAAAAGGATACAATCCCCAGCCCCTCATGAGTAAAGGACATAATCCCCAGCCCCTCTTACGTAAAGGTCACAATCCCCAGCCCCTCATACGAAAAGGATACAATCCCCAGCCCCTCATGAGTAAAGGTCACAATCCCCAGCCCCTCATACGAAAAGGATACAATCCCCAGCCCCTCATGAGTAAAGGTCACAATCCCCAGCCCCTCATACGAAAAGGATACAATCCCCAGCCCCTCTTACGTAAAGGTCACAATCCCCAGCCCCTCATACGAAAAGGATACAATCCCCAGCCCCTCATTAGTAAAGGACATAATCCCCAGCCCCTCATGAGTCAAATACTCGTACCTATAATCAAAACGGAAATATGAAATCAAACATATAAGTTACTTAATATTGAATGAATTACCAAAATACACACATATGTATATATATATATATATATATATGTATATATATATATATATATATATGTGTATATATATATATATATATATATGTATGTATATATATATATATATATATGTATATATATATATATATATATACAGTATATATATGTCATTGTATTGCATTTTGTTTTTCTGTCAACTCTTTATGATATCGTGAATAAATACTATTATTATTATTATTATTATTATTATTATTATTATTATTATTATTATTATTATTATTGTTGTTGTTGTTTTTATTATTATTATTATTGTTATTATTATTATTATTAATTGCTAATCTACAACCCTAATTGGAAAAGCAGTATACTATAAGCCCAGGGGGCCCCAACAGGGAAAATAGCCCAGTGAGGAAAGGAAACAATGAAAATAAAATATTTTAAGAACAGTAACAACATTAAAATAAATATCTCCTAAATAATCTATAAAAACTTGAACAAAACAAGAATAACAGAAATTAGATACAGTAGAATAGTGTGTCCGAGTGTAGCCTCAAGCAAGAGATTAGATCAAAGTCAGTCCTTAAAGCTTGCATGTCTGGAGACCACGAAGCGTTACTTCCCAAAAGCAAAGTTGAATAAAAGTCCTGTTGAAATGACGAATACTAGCTTTGCGTTCATTAAACCTTCCTGAAACACAAAACGCTTTTAACCTAACGACTTGGTTTCGAAAAAGGTTGAGAAAAAAGGTGACTGTTCTTTTTAAGAACATTATGAATTGGTAATTTAATTATATTTAAACCTATTTTCCGATCATTTTATACAGTGAGCTGTGTTCAAGTTAATTTTAGGTTTCGAAAAAGGTTGAAAAAAAGGCGACTGTCCTTTTTAAGAATGTTATGAATTAGTAATTTAATTATATATAAAACTGTTTTCCGATAATTTTATGCATTGAAATATTTTCAAGTTTATTTTAATACTAGTGTACGCGACCCGTCAAAAATGACAGCTAAATATTCAGATGTATATGTACGCACACGCATGCGCACAAACACACAGATTCGACCCTTGCCAACCCTCTCCCATTCCCTAACTACAACTTGGCAGTTTGTGCAATTTGTGGGAGATTGTGGTTTTTGAGTGTAATTCTCGGCATACCCTCCCTCATCAGGGTATTACTACTCCCTCTCCCCAATACTCGAGGGACGGGGGAGAGGCCGAGTAGGCATACGCTGGACAATGAAGCTTAGTGTGATAGTGAATATATATATATATATATATATATGTATGTATTCGTATATATACTGTGAATATATATACACACATATATATATATATATGTATATATATATATATATATATATATAGATGAATATATAGATAAATAAGCATCTCACCTATATAATAAAGAGCAAGTGCCTTGTGTCTGGCTTTATCTATCTATCTATCTACCTATCTATCTATATAGATATAACATGTATGTATATATATATATATATATATATATATAGATAGATAGATAGATAGATAGATAGATAGATAGATAGAAAGATAGATAGATAGATAAAGTCAGACACTTGCTCTATATTATATAGAGGATATGAAGCAGTAGATATTTTTATCAATTTATAAATTTCATCATTTTAAATCAGTCTTATCTCCAAGCCTCGTAAATTGTTCATTTCTAGACTTAATATTTGTGAATTTCCAAAAATTTGAAAAATACATTTGAATATCATTCACATTTATACATCAAACCAAAATAAAGTTTTATTGTAGACAAAGCATTAAATTTCTCTAAAAAGAATTTATTTTCATATCAAAATTAATTTCTATAAACGAACTATTTCACCTTTAAAAGCTCTCTTAATTCCAATTTTATTCATTCGTATAATTAAAACTCAATTTTTGAAAAACATTGCTCACATTTATACATCCAACCGAAATAGTATTATTGCAAAAACACAGAAATCTCTCTCTCTCTCTCTCTCTCTCTCTCTCTCTCTCTCTCTCAAAAACAGATAGATTTTTGCATCATAATTAATTTCTATATAAGAACCATTTCACATTTACAATATCTTTTAATTCCAATTTTATTCATTTGCATATTCAAATTTCAAAAAGATTAATTTTTGAAATATTACTATTATTTCTAACCAATATAAAGTTTTATTACGGACAAAGAACAGAAATATTTCTCTAAAAACCGGTATATTTTCATATCATAATTAATTTTCATATAAGAACCACTTCGCCTTTATGATATCTTTTAATTACAATTTTATTCATTAGAATATTTGAATTTCAAAAAGTTTTATTTCTTACCAAGATTTCGAAATCTTTTCACTTACTGCAGACTGTTTCCCTTTTCAAATAAATAATTTGTATTCATGTTTATTTGAAGTGTTGGTATTTTCCTTGAATTATAGAGAAAAGCAATGTCTTTCTTTATTTCTTATATTGTTTATTTATTTCTTTATTTCCTTTCCTCACTGGGCTATTTTTCCCTGTTGGAGCCCTTGGTCTTTTAGAATCTTGCTTTTCAAACTAGGGTTGTAGCTTAGCTAGTATAATAATAATAATGATAACAACAACAATAACAACAACAACAACAACAATAATAGTAATAATAATAGTAATAATAATAATAATAATAATAATAATAATAATAATAATAATAATTCGTTCTCTACAACGAGAAACGAGAAAAAAAATAACCAGAGATTTTTTGTACTGAAATGCTTTACTTTTAACTCTTTCAGAATGTTCAGGCGGTTTCTTGATTTGCAAATATTAATGAAGGAAATTTGAGTGTTTATTATAATTGCTCCCCCCGCCCCCCCCCCCCCTCTCTCTCTCTCTCTCTCTCTCTCTCCTCTCTCTCTCTCTCTCTCTTATAACAGACCTGTGCGTCTAAGTTCAGTGCCTTGCAAATTTTTTTTTAATAAATTATAGTATATTCAATAGTAGGACATATACTATAGAGAAAAACAATCTTCTGATAGACAGGCAACAAAAGAGATCATGTGAGACAAATCTTTGGAATTTTTCCACAGCGTGCCTAGCATTTATGACAGAAACAGAGCAATAGACATCATGTACCTAGAACTTTAAAAAGCTTTTTACAAAGTTCTTCATCAGAAAAATAATGGTCCGAGTTAGGCACTGAATGGATCGAATATTGGCTAACAGACAGAAAATAGAGAGTTTTAATCAATGGAGAAGCTTCAGAGTGGGCAGCCGTACAAGCGGAGTACCTCTAGGATCTGTCCTTGGCCCATTGCTATTTCTGATCTACATTAACGACATGGATGTAGGGTTAACTAGTAGAATAGCCAAATTTGCCGATGATACTAAACTAGGCATAAATGCTGCGAACTCAGAAGTCGAAGCCTTAAGAGACGATCTAATGAGGCTTAGGAGAATGTTGCAGAAATGGCAAATGCATTTCAACTGTAGGAAATGTAAAGTCTTCGCAGATGGAGTAAAAAGTCTTTGAGACATCCAAAATCCTTGTAATTCTCTCTCTTCTCTCTCCTCTCTCTCTCTCTCTCTCTCTCTCTCCACAAAGGATTTTTTATTTGCATTATTTCCTTATAATAAGACTTAAAAAAACGTTCTCCCATAAGATAACTCTCTCTCTCTCTCTCTCTCTCTCTCTCCTCTCTCTCTCTCTCTCTCTCTCACATAAAAGGTATTATAAGGAAAATGAAAGGTAGGATACAGCCAGTATATTAGGTAATGCAAATAATAATATGATAATTGTTAGTTCATTTCAAACTAAATATATTATCAATTTAAGTGTCTTCTCTTTCCTTTTGAATGCTAAGAGCAAATACTGGCGGAATCCAGTATTCTTGAAAGAAAAGTTATTAAAAATGTAAAAAAAAAAAAGGAATTTTATGGATGTCGTTATTCCAGAAAGCGAAGCGCTCGGCCTACAAGGTTCAGGTGGGACGCTTCAACAGCACGTCAACCACAAACGCATATTACTATATTTGGGACACTTACCTACACCAGAAAAAGGAAGACACTGGGTCACATACATAAGGTGTATGTCCTGATGTCTTTATACACTATATGATTACTTCCATATCTATATAGAAGTGTTTTCCGACCACAGGTAGGATATCTATGGATCAACAATTCAGTCACAGATAGGATATCTGTGGATCAACAATTCAGTCACAGATAGGATATCTGTGGATCAACAATTCAGTCACAGATAGGATATCCATGGATCAACAATTCAGTCATAGATAGGATATCTATTGATCAATAATTCAGTCATAGATAGGATATCCATGGATCAACAATTCAGTCACAGATAGGATATCTATTGATCAATAATTCAGTCATTGATAGGATATCTATGGATCAATAATTCAGCCATAGATAGGATATCAAAGACAGCATATCTATTGATTCAGCTTCATGCGCATGCCCTCAAGCATACCATGACGTCACTGGTGTTCCAGTCTCATTCTTTTACGTAGAATTTTACTTCTCCTTCTACCACACAGATTCAATTTAAAAAACAATGACATATAGGACCTCTGGGAGTAAAAATTGTTTATTACTTTCCGCGCGTATTCAATAATGGATAATCAAATCAACTATATTTTTCCCTTGTCTCCAATGCTCTTTCATATGTATACTTACACCTCCACACGTATATATGTGTATGAGTTAAGAGTGTATATCGAGCTTTTAAAAGCAGAGAAGAATCCACTGGAATCGAGCAAAGTTCTTCTATCAACTTGGCAGAAGAGGAACGAATGGAATATAAACGACTGAACCGTTGCTTTGGGATGGGAATAAATATTCGAGTCGTCTATTGAAGTGCCTCAATACCTTTTTCAAAGTTTTGATCCTTTTACACCTTGGTATTCATGGGAATTTAACCCCCCCCCCCTTCTCTCTCTCTCTCTCTCTCTCTCTCTCTCTCTCTTATCTCAAGTTGTTTTCTATATTCGTTTCCTTCTCTCTCTCTCTCTCTCTCTCTCTCTCTCTCTCTTATCTCAAGTTGTTTTTATATTCGTCTCTCTCTCTCTCTCTCTCTCTCTCTCTCTCTCTTTAAGCATAACCCTACACACACATATATTCAACCCTTCCCACCCCCTACCCGTTTCCTAAGTATTTATTCAAATAAGCCTTATATTTTAAGATCAGAACCCCAGGCGATACCACTCAAAGACAATAGCTTCTGACCGGCCGGGAATACATCAAAATATATGGCTTATATGAATATGAAAAGAAACACGTCTAAATGTTCAAAATTTATCAAATATATATTATATATATATATATGTGTGTATATATATACATATATATATATATATATATATACAATAGTTTCTCAATACATAGCTGTACACTTTGTTAATTGAAATGGTTCCCAATTTTTTCTGGAGCAAATGAAATTTCTATTTTTCTTTTTTCACTTTCACGGGTTTAAATTGCGAACAAAATTACGGTTTCACTTTTCTTCTAAAAATAGAACAAAAAATGTTTTTTTCTGGTACAGTAAATTGTAATGGAGATTCAATTTAGGATTGTTTGTATACATACAAAAATAAATTTCTCGAGAAGATAGAGGACAAAGACAAATTATTAAGTTTTATATGCGTTTGTGTGTGTGTGTATATATATATATGTATGTATATATATAAATATATATATATATATATATATATATACTCAAATATATATACATACACATATATATAAATATATATATGTATATATGTACATATATATATTTATATATATACATATATATTTATTTAATCTATATATACTCAAATATATATATATATATATATATACATATATATATACACACACACACACCACATATATATATATATAGATATATATACTCAAATATATATACATACACACACACACACATATATATATATATATACATATATATATATATATATATGTATTTATATATATACATACATATTTATTTAATCTATATATACTCATATGTACACATACATATATATATATATATATTAATATATATATATATATATATATAAACATATATATATATATATATATATACTGATTATTGATTCATTAATATTCTGAATCCTCCATTACAAAAATGAAAAACTCGAAATCGTAAAAGAACAATCATAAAAGTTTAATGATATTTATCTAAAACAAAATAGTATGAATTAGTTTTTCGTTACCGTCGGAGAAAAACAGCAGTATTTCGTTATAAAAAAAACCTTGAAACAAAAGAAAAAAAAGTGAATAAAAGAACAAAATATTGGCTTCTGGTAATAACCGTTGTCAAATCGCGAATACAAACATTGAACGTAATATCCTATTCCACTGATAAAGGTTCTTATTTACACGAATTCGCTTTACTGTAGACTTTATGAATGTTATGATGACGATAACAGTCGCATTGCTTTATACTCCCCGTCATGTTTAGAGAGAGAGAGAGAGAGAGAGAGGAGAGAGAGAGAGAGCGAGAGAGGTTGGTCATACCACCACATCAGCTATAAAGGTTTAAAGGTCACTCATGAATGACAGAGGCAAGGGACAATGACATTGCTCTATCAAGCAGGACAATGCCCTAGTGACTGACCATATATACAGTATATATATATATATATATATATGATCAGCGCCCAAGCCCCTCTCCACCCAAGCTCAGACCAAGGAGGGCCATGCAATGGCTGCTAATGACTCAGCAGATAGACCTATATGCTCCCCAAAACCCCCATCCTTAGCTCACTAGGATGGCGAAGTTGCAGTGACCAAAGAAACTAATGAGTTTGAGTGGGACTCGAACCCCATTCTTGCGATCACCAGTCAAGGGCGTTACCACATCGTCCACCACAACAACAGTTCGATAAAAATGTCTGTATCCTTTTTTTTTTTCTTCTTCATTACATTTAATAACTTTTAGTACAAAATATTTGAATCAATTACTTTTAGAAGATCTTTATTCAAAATATTTAGGCTAATTACTTTTGAATTATTTCATTTATGAAATATGTGCCCCAATTATTAAAACCATTTTAATTGCCAAATTATCGCGCTAATTACTTTTAAAACAATTTTAGTTTGTAAAATATTTACGCTAATTACTTTTAAACAATTTTAGTGGTAAAGTATTTACGCTAATTACTTTTAAACAATTTTAGTTGTAAAATATTTACGCTCATTACTTTTAAACAATTTCAGTTCCAAGGCATTTGCCTTAGATATTTTAAAATCATTTCAATGGCGAAATATTTGTGCTAATTGCTTTTAATTAAACAATTTAAAAAAAGAAATATATGCCCAAATTACTTTAAACAATTTCAATTGAGAAATAAATAACCTTATTAGACTTGAACAACATTATTTGCCAAATATTTTCACCAGTCAATTTAAACCATTGTATTTGTGAAATATTTGCCACACTTCTTTCAACCGACTTTAATAGCAAAGAAGTACATATAAATGAAACAATACAAAATTATTTCAGTGAAAATATATAAAAACATAACATAGCCAAAATTATTTGAGTTCTGACTGATAGTTTTTCAAAGTCATCTTCACTCTTAAAGGATCGTGGTGGCCGATATGGTAACGTCCCTGACTGGTGGACGCCAGACTGGGGTTCGAGTCCCGCTCAAACTCGTCAGTTTCTTTGGTCACTGCAACCTCACCATCTTGGGGAAGCCTATAGGTCATCCTGCTGAGTCATCAGCAGCCATTGCTTGGCCCTCCTTGGTCCTAGCTTGGGTGGAGAGGGGTCTTGAGCGCTGATCATATGTATGTATGATCAGTCTCTATGGCATTGTCCTGCTTGCTTGGGCAATGTCACTGTATCTTGCCTCTGCCATTCATGAGCGGCCTTTAAACCTTTAAAAAGGATGAAATCTTCAAATCAGATTTATGAATTATGCCCATCTGACAGGGTCCTGGGGTCTGGGAGGCCACTCAGCGTCCAGGTGTATGAGGGAGAAAGGCTAAAAAGTAAGTGCAGCAGAAATTATACTAAAAAAAATCGAAAATTAATGCCTAGAGTGCACTGTTTGGGGTACACTGGTGGCAATTCAAAGTTGACAAATATTCAACCACATTCGACACTAGAACGTGTTGAAATTTACTGAAAGAAAACTATATAACCAACTAAGGTGACAATTTATAAATTTAATCAATTCTAAGACTAAGGGAAAACTATGAAATCTATTATATTTTCTATGAAATGTTATCTTTTCATAACTTTTTATATACATATGCAGTGAAATTATTTTTATTTTTCTATTTACTCAAAAAGCAAACTCTACTTCTATAAAGGAGAGTTGGCTCAACTGATCTTTTACTCAGTGATTTTTTTTTCTTTTTTACTTAAAAAGCAAACTCTATTTCCATAAAGGAGATTTGGTTCAATGGCTCTTTTACACATGCCTTCTTCGCTTCCAGAGAATTGACCAAGATATTGTTAACTATTACTCTGTCTATTCTATGACTCAACTCATTTTCCTTACTCATGTTTAAGAGTAAAAATCAACACTTTTTCACGCTTCAGTCTTCCAAACTGACAGCTATTATTCTAAATTTATATCCTATATTTATACTCAATTTATATTCCCAGCTGTGCAACATGATCGGGAACTCAAAAGCCCTGGGGGAACAACCTGGTCTGAATGAAATAGAAATTTAATTCTTCTCTTGAAGAGTGGAAAGAGAAATCGGTGCCGGTTTAGTTTGTGGCCTACCTTTCGAATATGGCCTACGAAATTCTATCTGTTTTAGTGTGGCCTAACCTAACCTAACCTAACCTTAACTAACCTAACCTAACCTTACCTAACCTAACCTAACCTCACCTTACCTAACATAAACCTAACAAGCCAGGTAAAAAGGTAGGCCACATACTAAACTGGCACCAAGAAATCTCTATTGAATTATTTCAAACAAAAATAACGAGTTACTTTGAGTTTGAAAATTACCTGGAAAATCAACGCAGGTGTAAATATTCGAAACAGATCAGCTTTAAACTTCATCGAGTTGCTCTTTTTTTTGCCAAACAACACCCATACTCTCTCTCTCTCTCTCTCTCTCTCTCTCTCTCTCTCTCTCCACACACACGCACACCTTCACCTTATCAACCTTTGACAGCCAGAGTGACATTCTAATCAACGTATTGGAAGAGCCACTTCATACTAGTCTTTTAATTTTTCAGTCTCGTGTTTCACCAGTGTTTGGTTGGAAGGAGATCCTGCTGATGGTGCGGTTGTTTTAATTTAAGTTTTAATTACGAGAATTAGGAGTGGGCTGTGGACCATAAATATATACATATATATATATATATATATATATACATATATATGTGTGTGTATGTGTGTAAATATATATATATATATATATATATATGTATATATATATCATCATCATCATCATCATCATCTGCCGTAACTAGTCCATTGTATTACAAAGGTCTCATTCAGGTCCTTCCATTCGGTTTATGGTCTTTTTATACCAGTCTATACTGGCAAATTTTCTTACCCTCGTCAATCCATCGTATTCTCTTCCTTACCATGCTATTTTATGTAATCTTTGGGGACCCATTCTTTTATTCTTAATGTTCATCTATTAGGCTATCTGTCATTCTCATTATATATATATATATATATATATATCGTGCCTGGAAAAAGAGAGATTATCAATTTTATCACCCATTTCGGTTTCATAATTTTTTTACTCATAGCACAGCTATGGACATAAAAAGATTAATTTGAGACTTAAATGTTACAATATAGATATATATCCAAAATCCGGCATCTAATTCTATGGCACTTCTGAAAAATAAGTTGGAAAGAACATAAGGGAAATTAATGCTTCTCCTGCCTTCACAGAGCCCTCTATAGCTTGCAGCGCCAGTTTCTCACTTCTCAGTTTTATATATGTATATATATATATATATATATATATGTATACATATATATATATGTGTGTATGTGCATTATACATATTTAAATACCCATAAATTTATATATACATATGTCTACATATATCTATCAATATATACACAATCAATATTTATACACACTTTTATATGTAACTACATATATTTATACACACTTTTATATGTAACTACATATATTTATACAGTATATATATATATGTATATATACATGTATATGCACACGTATTTGTATGCAGGATTGCTTGCATTATAAATAATTCGGAAGCCACACGTCTCATCAGATACTAACGATGAAAAATAAAATACCATTGAAATAAAGAACCATTGAACCTTACTTAAATCAAGAAAAAAATATGTAAAAGATAACAGATGAATAATAGCACTTTTAAGACACGTGAGTGATGAAAAATTATGGTGATAATTATGCAACTTCTCTCATCACATTTTGATTAATGATGGAGAGACGGAGCGAATCTCATGTAAAGTTAGCTTTTATGAAGAGAAGAAGAAGAAGAAGAAGAAGAAGAAGAAGAAGAAGAAGAAGAAGAAGAAGAAGAATATTAGTCCCGTGAAATCATTGTTTTTCGCAGTATATAAACTAGATTTAATTTTATAGTTAAGATATAATTGATGTTCTGTAAATAAAAACACACACACACACACACACACATATATATATATATATATATATGTATATACATACATACATATATATATATATATACACTTTCTGAGTGGAGATACATTAATGTGGAGACATTTTGTATCACCATGACCAACAAAGTTGTACTAGTCAGGGCGACCGATACTAGATTGGTTTGCTGTGAGCGATCAGACCAAAGACTCCTAGCATGACCAATCTGCAGTGGCCAGGCTTGGTGATAAAAATGCCCAAATATGTATATATATATATATATATATATAATGTATATATATATACATATACAGTGTATATATATATATGTATATATATATATATATATATATACATATATATATATATATATATATGGCAGAGAGATTAGTTCACCAACGTTCAGCTGGGCTCCACAAGGCACTAGAAAAGTTGGAAGACCCAGGCTTACAGAGCTGAGGACTATGAAGCGCGAATTAGAAGATGATGAATGGAGAAGTATTGAATTAAAAGCTCAACAAAGAGACGACTGGCATAATCTAGCCGAGGCCATTTGCGTCAATAGGCGTAGGAGGAGATGATGATGATAATAATGATATATATATGTATATATATATATATATATATATATAAGAAAAGGTACCTCAAAATATAAACTTACAAGAATATTACGTCACATGGGAAAAAGTATCACTATTAAATAAAACTAAATTATTAAAACTATCTTGAAATACATCAGCATCCAAATTACTCCTAACAAAGTTAAGACACGATCTTATGGGAAATTTCAGCATCATAAGTTTCCATTAGAAACATGATTAGTTTTTTCTTCCCTTATATCAAGAAAACTTAAAAACTTTTTTTTTTTTTTTTTTTTTTGTTTGTTAAATCCTAATAGGGAAGAACGATGTGTTTGCGTGATAAATATTCATAAGCATAATATAAGACTTGAACAATCAGTAATTTTACTCCATAAAGTAATTTTATGCTTCCATAAGTGTTAATAAACTTTTAATCTTCTAATAAGATTTCATGAAAATCGTTAAAGCTGATAAATTAATATATCTAAATTTAGGAGAGTTGGTGTGTGCATGATAATACATTTATTGTTATTAGTATTATTATAATTATTATTATTATTATTATTATTATCATTATTATTATTACTATTATTATTATTATTATTATTACTACTACTACTACTACTATTATTATTATTATTATTATTATTATTATTATTATTATTATTATTATTATTATTATTATTAATAGCCAAGCAACAATCCTAGTTCGAAAAACGGGAGTCTATAAGCCCAAGGACTCCAGCAGGGAAAATAGCCCCGTGAGAAAAGGAAATAATTGATCAGTGGCTACTTTCCACTTGATAAGGGTAGAAGAAACTCTTTAGCAGCTCTTCTAGGAGAAGGACACTCCAAAATCCAACCATTGTTCTCTATTCTTGGGTAGTGCCATAGCCTCTGTACCATGGTCTTTCACTATCTTGGGTTAGAATTCTCTTGCTTGAGGGCACACTCGGGCACACTATTCTGTTGCCTTATCTCCTTTCTTCACTGGACTATTTTCTCTGTTGGACCCACTTCGCTTATAGCATCCTGATTTTCCAACTAGGAGATCAGATAATAATAATAATAATAATAATAATAATAATAATAATAATAATAATAATAATAATAATAATAACAACAAACTCATCTGCATTTACCAGTATATATAATAATAATAATAATAATAATAATAATAATAATAATAACTAGAATAAAATCATCTGCATTTACCAGAATATAATCATCTGCATTCCCTAGAAGTATTTGCAATCTAACATAACCGACTTACGATGTAAAATTCACTTATTTTTCCAAGTCAAAAACAATAATCCCCCAAATAAATCTGATTTCTATCCATCCTTCTACCCGAAATCTTTCAACAAACAATTTCGCAATTTTCTCTCTCTCTCTCTCTCTCTCTCTCTCTCTCTCTCTCTCTGTCAATAAAGTCTGTTGACTATCTGGATTCGTTTTCCCCCTTCAAAATCTCAAACCAGAACAAAGTTATGCTTTTGGTCCGGAGTTTTCTGGAATGTCTTACGTATCAGTTCACATTCGTTCAGTTTGACTCTATTGTTTGCAAAATAGCTATTATCTATTTCAAATTGCCATGTCCAGACAATTCGCTACCATCTACTAATAGTAGTAGTAGTAGTAGTAGTAGTAGAATTAGTAGTAGTAAACATGCTGATGACTGATAAAAAAATTCTTCACTACTACTACTACTGCTAATAATAATACTACTACTACTACTACTAGTAGTAGTAGTAGTAAGATCATTATGTACCAACCGTGTGTCACACAATTGTACATAATTCCTTTTGTATATATTATGCTTGTATCTTCGCTCTTCCCTCGCACTAAAAAGAACCAGAATAAACATGTCTGCGTGTCGCCTATGTAACATTGTCATTTTCTCGAACATGTAATTTCCTGTTGCCTTGAGGTTTTGTATATAAAGAAGAGTGTTCCATAATAAATTAACTCAGTTGGTTTCACTCTGCATTTGAGTTCACAACCTTTTATCGGCACCGTCACAATTAAAAGCAACAAAATAATTTTTCTCACTACTACTACTAATAATAATAGTAGAAGTAGTAAAGAGGCTGATGACTGATAAAAATAACTCTTCCCTACTACTAGTAGTAGTAGTAGTAGTAGCAGTAGTAGTAGGCACATTGAAAGCAAAATAATAAAACCCTTCACTAGTAGTAGTAGTAGTAGTTGTGGTAGTAGCATTAAAATCAACATAATAAAATTCTTCACTACTACTACTACTAGTAGTAGTAGTAGTAGTAGTAGTAGTAAAGATGCTGTTGTCTAATAAAAAAATCTTCACTACTAGTAGTAGTAGTAGCAGTAGGAAAGCTACTGTTAACTAATAGCAAAAGCTCAGTAGCAGCAAAGAGTCTGAAACCCCCAACACAAACGTAAACAAACGCCAGTCGACACTTCAACTACAAAACCATTTCCCGCCATTTCTATAAACAATTACCCAGCGATTAGATGAGTCGGTAATTTCATTGAAGGATTCAATTACCGAAGCTCTCTGGCATTTTAGCAATAGTGGGAATTAATGGGAATTATTCCAGTTGCCGTAACGAGATTACAGCGGGTCTCTGTGTCGAAAAATAGCAAAAATGAATGCGGGATATATTGATATTCTGGGTTGCTGTTTGGCGTGCATTCGTCGCCTGTGCCTCATGCTAATCAATTATTGACAGCCCTCAGGTGGGTTATGAAAATAGCAAATGGGTCTGTTCAGTTTCCTTTTTCATAAATTTCCAATATTTACTTCCTCTTACTGCTCCTAAAATTGATTAAACTTCTCTGTACCATGGTCTTCAACTGAATTGGGTTAGAGTTCTCTTCCTTGAGGGTACACACAGACATGCTATTCTATATATGATAAATCAATTATTGACATCCCTCAGGTGGGTTATGAAAATAGCAAATGGGTCTGTTCAATTATCTTCTTTTATAAATTTCCAATATTTTCTTCCTATTAATGCTCCTAAAATTGATTAAACTTCTCTGGACCATGGTCTTCCATTGTCTTGGGTTAGAGTTCTCTTGCTTGAGGGTACACACAGACATGCTATTCTATATATGATAAATCAATTATTGACAGCCCTCAGGTGGGTTATGAAAATAGCAAATGGGTCTGTTCAGTTTCCTTTCTTATAAATTTCCAATATTTACTTCCTATTGCTGCTCCTAAAAGTGATCAAACTTCTCTGTTCCATGGTCTTCCATCGTCTTGGGTTAGAATTCTCTTGCTTGAGGGTACTCTCAGGCAGGTTATTTAACCTGTTTCTCTTCCTCTTATTTTTTTCTTTAAGTTTATATAGTTTATATATGAAACATATAATTTAATGTTGCTGTTCTTGAAATAATTTATTTTGATTGTTTATTCTTCTCTTGCAGTTTATTTATTTCCTTGTTTCCTTTCCTCACTGGGCTATTTTTCTCTATTGAAGTTGGAGCACTTTGACAGGTAGCATCCTGCTTCTCCAACTAAGTTTGTGGCTTAGCTTGTAATAATAATAATAATAATAATAATACAACTGTTTCTAAAATACGTCACTGTTTCTCCCTCTCTCTGCTTCTAAAACATCAAGCTTTCCCTTCTAAATGTTTATTCTTTTCGCCTACTTTAGTTCAAATCATGTAATCTCATCTTCTGGAATCTGTGCCTAAACCATCTAGGCCTATGTAGTTTAATGGCCTACTCTACTACGCTTAATGATTTTCATTTTACAAAGCTAAACTAATCTCATTGTAGCAATAAACCTGACTGCATTGTCTAATTCCTAACACCGTGTTTTGATTAATCTTTTTTTTTTTATTCCTCTTCCAAAAATGTCAATTTTTCTCTCTCTGTCACTGATTCGATTTATCTGTGCTTCATTTCCTCCCTATTACTGATGCCGTTTGTCTGGGGCAGTTTGACGCACTGCTGATAAGACCTCGGTGTCTAAAGCGATTATTCCGTGGAAGTTTTATTGCAAAAGAAGTTCATCAAATGTAGCAGTGACTATTGTCTTGTTGTTCTCTGGAGACACCCTTTGTTAGAATAAATTACTTTATATATATATATATATATATATATAATATATATATATATATATATATATATATATATATATATACACATATATATATATGTGTGTGTGTGTGTGTGTGTGTGTGTGTGCGTGCGTGCGTACACAACAAAAGATGCAGCTGTATCTAGTCCGCTGTAGAACAAAGCCCTTAGACATGGCCTTCTTCTTGTATGGGGTTTGGCCAGTCTTCATCACCACGGTGGCCAGTGCGGATTGGTGATCGTGGGTGATTTTCGGCTGATCGTTCATAGTAAACCAACCTAGTACGCCCCTGAGTAGTACAGTTTTGCTGGGTATCGAAATCTACAAACCCTTTCGCCACGTTAAGGTAACCCCACTCAGAAAGTGGTGTATATATATATATATATATATATATATATATATATATATATATATATATATATATATATTATATATATATATATATATATATATATATATATATACAGTATATATGTGTGTGTGTCCGTGCGTGGTTTAAAAACAATTATCTATTTATGGTAGGCCTACTCATTTTAAGAAAATCTAATGAAATTCCAGAAAAGAGTGTATATGCTATCTATTGAAAACAAATCTTACTGACCATGACAAATTTTCTGAAGTTGGCTAAACTAACATCACTTCCTCTAACGAATTAATGGACAATACACTAGAACTTACTGATAAGATAAGACCCTGGTCAGGATAAGATACCCACTATTAACAAAGGAACAGCCCACCAGAGAGAAGGACGGTAAAGAATGTTTTTATGACATATACAGTAGCCTTCCATAAGAGTGGATTATATTCTTATCATAGCCAATGATTTGTGCAGTTGAATAATGCACAAGGGTAGATTCTGCTTCAGTGTAGCAGGGATGTGCTGCCACCAATGCTGTTTGCATATGATGGTGCAACACTAGTCTAGACGCTGGTCATGACTGGTGCCACTGCTAACTCAATCGTTATGAAGGTACCATGGTTACAGTATTTGCCAAACTATATGTAACTGTCACTATGTGCTTGAATGAACAGTGTTCGAAGATATATTGTGTAGCATCAATGCTATTATGTGGATTCCCCGAAGTTTGTGAAGCGTACTCGCCATAATACGAAAGCAGCTCACATAGTTTTTGCACAGGTAGGCCTAATACTTCATTAAAAGATAAGTAAGTTTTTTTCTTTATCTCAAAATGATAACTCTACCCGGGGCAAGTGTTCCAATATTTGACGCAGAGGGGCGTGGCTGTATCAGGCTACAGCCGAGCGTTGTAAATAAATAAACTTCAGAACCTTTTTCGACATTTTAGTTCTGCAAAGTTACAGTTAAGTAAGTACCTTGGCTCGCGATTTGAAACGTAAACAGACATATAAATCTGTTATTATTATTATTATTATTATTATTATTATTATTATTAGATGAGCTACAACCATATTTGGAAAAGCAGCATGCTATAAGCCTAAGTGCTCCAACAGGGAAAACTAGCCCAGTGAGGAAAGGAAATATGAAAGTAGATAAACTACAAGAGAAGTAATAAACAATTGAAATGAAATATTTTTAGAACAGTAACATTAAAATAGACCTTTCTATGTAAACTATGAAAACTTGAAGAAAAAACAAGAGAAAGGAATAAGATAGAATAGTGTGCCCGAGTGTACTATCAACCAAAATAACTCTAATCCAAGACAGTAGAACAACACGGTACAGAGGCTATGGCACTACCCATTGCCAGAGAACAATGGTAGAAGAGACTCTAGCAAGCAGCTCGTCTAGAAGGACACTCCAAATTCATACCATTGTTCTCTAGTCTTAGGTATTGCCATAACCTCTGTACCATGGTTTTCCACTGTCTAGGGGGAAGAGTTCTCTTTCTTGGGGGAACTCTCAGGCACACTATTCTATCCTTTCCCTTATTTTCTTTCCTCACAGGGCTATTTTCCCCTGTTGAAATCCTTGGACTATAGAATCCTGCTTTTCCAACGAGGGTTGTAGCTTGGCTAGTAATAATAAAATAATAATAATCTTAGATATTGTTTACCTTCCATAGGAAGATCATGCCGTCAGTGCACCTCGCGATATGAACTGTATGCTGTTCAACTTCTTTTGATTTTTGCTTTATTGTGCAACAGTGACACATTGACATTGAAATGGCTTCCTCGAATTCAGTGTGGCCCCTTTAATGGCCTCTAGAAAATATGGCCTGACTTGCTAGCAATTTTAATTAGTAGAATTCAGGCCACGTAGGCCAGCGTTAAGTTCTGACAATTCAGTGCCGTCTTCACATGTCCAAAAGTATATGTGTTCATAATAATAATAATAATAATAATAATAATAATAATAATAATAATAATGAAGTAATTATGTATATGTGACGAACGTGTCTGCTTTTCTTCTTCTTCATCTTAGTAAAAGAAACTACCTTCACAGTCCGCGGCTCGAACAGTAGAATAGCAAGGTGATTACTGTATTTCAATTAATGATGAAAATTATAGAATTACTTGTGCTTGGTCTGAATTAATTTCTTTTCAGCCCTGAAGCAGCAGATTCACTGATCCACAGATATCTCAGACTACAGTGGACTTTCAGGCTACAGAGGTGGCAGATCTAGAAAAGGTATTCAGGAGATCAGGAAAAAAAAATCTCACTGACAGTTATTATTATCATTATTATTTGCCAAGCTACAACCCTAGTTGGAAAAGCATGGGCTCCAACAGGGATAATAGCCCAGTGAGGAAAGGAAAAAAAGGAAAATAAAATATTTTAAGAAGAGTAACAACATTGAAATAAATATCTCCTATACAAACTATAAAAACTTTAACAAAACAAGAGGAAGAGAAATAAGATAGATGAGTGTTCTCGAGTGCACTCTTAAGCGTGAGAACTTTAACCCAAGACATTGGAAGACCATGGCACAGAGGTTATGGCACTACCCAAGACTTGGAGTGTCCTTCTCCCAGAATAGCTGCTTACCATAGCTAAAGAGTCTCTTCTACCCTTACCAATAGGAAAGTAGCCACTGAACAATTACAGTGCAGTAACCCCTTGAGTGAAGAAGAATTGTTTTGTAACCTGTGTTGTCAGGTGTATGAGGACAGTGGAGAATATATAAAGAATAGGCCAGACTATTCAGTGTGTGTGTGTGTGTGTGTGTGTGGGCAAAGGGAAAATGAACCGTAACCAGAGAGAAGGGTCCAATGTAGTACTTTCTGGCCAGTCAAAAGACCCCATAACACTCTAGCGGTAGTATCTCAACGGTTGGCTGGTGCCCTGGCCAACCTACAACATATAATGAGAAAATGAAGAAAAATGGATGTCAGACTTTTTACGGAATAACAGAAAACTGACGCAAAATTCAATGTTTACAGACACTAATATGGAGCCTTGAATGTTTCCGAACAGAAAGAATCATCTCATATTTCCAGATGCTAAGAAGAGGTTAACATTTTTATAACAAAAGAGCTGATAAATGTTTTTGAATGCAAAAAAAAAAAAAAAAAAAAAAGTTGTTTCCAAATACAAAAACAATTGTTTGTTGTCTTGTAACACAATAATGAGCCAAAGTTGAAATTTGTAAGTCTACCATTCGTCTTTAAGTACCAATCACCAGCGCTTTATTTCTCAACTAATATCATTTGCTTTATTTTTTTCATTTTCAAATATTTGTTGACAATATACCTACTTCTTGACGTTTTTCTGACCAGCAACGTTGCAAGCTATTTTAATCTGTTACATACCTTAACCATGATAACTCTCAATCATTGAACATCCTGATCTGATTTTTACATTTTAAATCAAGAGATGAAACCCAAATGTTCCTTTACAATCAATCTGCAACTGACTGAAATAGACAATGAAGAAAAGTGGGGAATGTTCTACCAATCACATATTTTTGTCCTGATAACCAACAAAGTTTCCCCTGATAAGATAGTTTGAAGTTCGTGATCCCGTTCATTTTCTTATTCTAATGCTATCTGTTTAATAGTTTACCTAGTAGGTAGTAGGTTGGCCAAGGCACCAGCCACCCGTTGAGAAACTACCGCCAGAGAGTTATTGGGTCCTTTGACTGCCCTGACAGTACTACATTGGATCCCTCTCTCTGGCTACAGCTCATTTCATCTTTGCCTACACATGCACAGAATAGCCTGGCCTATTCTTAACACATTCTCATCTTCCCTTATACACTTGATAACAATGAAATTACCGAACAATTCTTCTCCTCTCAAGAGGTTAACTACTGCACTGTAATTTTTCAGTGGCTACTTTCCTCTTGGTAAGGGTACAAGAGACTCTTTAGCTATGGTAAGCAGCTCTTCTAGGGGAAGGACTCTTCAAAATCAAACCATTGTTCTCTGGTCTTGGGTAGTTCGATAGCCTCTGTACCATAGTCTTCCATTGTCTTGGGTTAGAGATCTCTTGGTTGTGTGTACACTCTGGAACACTATTCTATCTTGTTATTCTATCTTGTTTGTCTTCCTCTTGTTATTTTGAAGTTTTTATCCTCTTGTTATTTTCAAGTTTTTATAGTTTATATATGAAAGATTTATTTCACTGTTATCGTTGTTCTTAAACTTCTTGTAGTTCTTCCTTATTTCCTTTCCTCACTGGGCTATTTTCCCTGTTGGAGCCCTTGGGCCTCTAGCATCCTACTTTTCCCACTAGGGTTGTAGCTTAGCAAGTAATAATAATAATAATAATAATAATAATAATAATAATAATAATATTGATAGTAGTTAAGCATGAGTCAAAGCATTGCATTATAAATCTTTTCGCCAGTTAACTTCTTACTTTACATTTCAGACAAGTATGACAAGTTGAAACATGGAATCTATTTTCACTAACGACAAAGGTCGGCTCTTCCGTCTCCTCCATATGATCTGCCATGATGGTCGGAACGTCTTGTACTCTGTCTTCCGTTGGGGGACTCCAGATAAGGACCTCGACATGCCTCTGGATGTATTCTTGACAGACAAGCTAGGATATGGAAGGAAAAAAGTTCGAACATCCTTCTCTGTGGATCAGAAAAAACTTATCGACCAAAATCCATCCTGCGATTTATTTGATACGACGTTACTTGTGATAGCTACCAACATGGGCTGCAAGGGTTTGCGTACTGCATATCCAGGTGTTCTGTCTTCTACGGTAGAGACCAATCTTAGGTTACATATCAATAAAATAAGAGAATTCAGGAACTCTCTTGCTCATCTGTACCCAATCACTGTTGAAGATCAATTATTTAATGAAAGGACTGAAGAACTCAGAGAACTTCTAAAGGAAACACTACAAGTTGCAGCACAATGTTATGGAATCGATGATCTTGAGCTGAAAGAGCAAATCAAAATCTTGAATGATGCCATAAACCGATCAAGAGATGATGACATTGAAAAGCAAGATATCCTAACTTATGAAAATAGTATTTACCTTCAAAGCAGACAGAATATCCTGCGTAACGAAGGTAAAGACCAGCTTTTGGACAAATATAAAGTGTTTGACCACATCAGTCCAGTTTTGTTTTTTACCCAAAAGAATTTACACTTAGAAGTAGGGCTTATTTTTACTTATATGGAAGTTGTAGAGTCGGGGTCTGGTGACTCTCAAGAAGTGATAGAGTATGAAGATCTTCTAGAGTTTGCACAAAAAAGAACCATTGACAATAAATCACAGACAGACATCCTGTTCATAGAAGGAATAGCAGGTGCCGGAAAAACGACGCTGACACGAATAATAACCTGTGAGTGGAGGAACCAACAGAGTCCTATGCAGTGTCTCCTGGAGTATGACCTCCTCATTTACTTCGAATGCAGAAACTCTGCCATCCACTCTCTCGAACAGTTACTGGAGACCCTCATGTCAAATGTCCTTCCAAAATTCAAAGAGGGGGATTTAATGAAGTGCATTCGCACACTGAAGTTACTCATCATTGCAGATGGTTTGGATGAGCTTAACCAGTCATCGACCAAAGTATTTCGTGAAATTTTGGATCTTGGAACATATGCTGCCATAACGATGATTTGCACTTCGCGCCCAGAGTTTATAAAGACATTTTACAGCCTTGTTCCCCAGGGTCAGTACGTAACTCATTTAAGGATAAAAGGTGTACCCCGAGAAAAGAGGAATGATTTTGTGGTTAGGTATCATGAGGAACTGAAAAGGATTGGGATTACCCAAAAGGAAATTGATGGTTTGATTACTTTCATGGAAAATTCTTCCAATTATCTAGAGGAACCACTACGACTTCCTCTGAACTTAGCCTGGTTGACAATCATGTGGTCGCTATCGCCAGAGCGATTGAACAACGTTACTGGAGCAACGGAGCTTTACACCGAAATTTTAGATATGAATAAGGAAAGACTCATCCAAAAGTTAAAAATGACCGAGACAACGAAATATGATAGCAATCTTGCTAGAGATTTAGACAGATTCTTACTGTACCTCTCACGGGAGGCTCTTATAAGTTTGAAAGAGGAAACAATTGACTCTCTGCCAGAAGATTCGGTTGAAAGACTAAAGGATGCCTGTGCTTCTCTGGAGCTTCCTTATGAACCCATTCTCAGTGCCTTCCTCATCGAAACAATTCTTTATAATACAAGTAGAACAAAGTCAGTCTTCAGCATTGCCCACAAAGGAGAACTGGATTATTTGGCAGCGAACTATGTGATTGAGGCCCTCAGGGGAAATGATCTTCGATTTGATATTACAAGCATCATCAGAAATATTCAGATCCACCCATCGTATCAAAATAGTTCTTTACGGGCAGAGTTCATTCAAAACATTTTGAGGCGTCTGACAGCCACACCAACCAGTGCCGCAATAGAAATTATTAATAGGACTGAAGAGAGTGAGGTTCTAGTTTATAATGAAAACTCTACAGAAATTATATCTATTAGAACTGTATTTGAGGAACTTTATGGTATTGGTAGAGTTCCTTCAGATCTCAGCTGTTACCAAAATATGTTCCTGTACACAGCAGGCCTCTTACATAGGGTCCCTCTCACAATGAGAAAAACAATAGCAGATGAACTAGTTTGTCTTTTCCAGCAATCAGGAGTACCAAATAAAGATCAGTGGTACGACCTCCTTATGGAAACGAAGCTGAACGAAACTGTTGCTGAAAGCATTGCTTCTAGAGTATCAGGTTTTGGAAAAGGCACAGCAAATATCACTGACAGGCGGAGTCTAAATGCTTATTCTGTGCTTGTGCCACATGGAAAATATAATGTAATAAAGTTAAATATACCAGATAGAGTGGATGATATTCAAAATCTAGATAAATTTATTGCTAATGTGACCGAGAAACAAGAATGTCCTCTAGTTATCTTACTTCATTATTACTTCCGTAACCCTGACGCAATGAGCCCTGAATTGGATATTAAATTAAGAAGGCTATTTGAAAGGTAAAGTAGGACTTCAGTATCTCAAATTAAAAATTCAGTATGCTATGTTCTTTTTCAAATTCAATGCAGATGTTAATGAAGGGTTCTCTTTCCTAATTATAGGCTGGTATTCTTTTATTTTACAGAATCATGCATGGAACAAGTACATCCAGCATAATACAAAGATAGGGAAAACCATTGTAATTTTGAAAAGTAGTCTGTAACTATCCAAAATTATAATTTCATCTTACTGAAGGGATTCCAAATATAGCCTAAGATGCTAAATAATGGATATATTAACTATCTTTGCCTGGAAATACGCAAGAAAAAAAAGATAGACTGAAATTAAGATGAGTTCACTCACTAAAATACAACACCTGAACAATATACATTATATACAGATTTACTTTCAGGGGAAATATCCAAAAATTCATGGGCTGGCTGAGCGAAGAGACCTCGAAACTGTTGCCGCCCACAATTGTTAACCTTTGGCTACAACTTGATGCAAAAAATGCAAGACCAATAATTGAAGCACTTTCACATCTAAAGGACAGAGCTAAAGAATTCAGATATCTTGGTGAGTTATTTATATGTGTGTAAAGACTTATACAAGAGTGTTTTCTTCGTCAGAGGTCTAAATAATCTGTCCCGCTCTTTATCTTAGACTCACACAGCTTTGGATGGGGTCATATAATTCCTCACTCATTCTTTCCCTACAACAAAAAGTCAAAAGTTTGATCAATTCACTCAGGTGTTCACGTAGTGCCGGGGGTCGACCCAAGCATCCTAGCAACCCTTCCCGGAGAGGTCGACCTGATACTGTTCCTGAGTGGTGTTGATGATGAGAATGCGGATTGGGCTTGTCGTGTAGCAAAGAACCTCCAGCCAGCCAGTGGAAGGTAAATTTATTCTTGTCTTCAGTGCTCAACATAAGATGATGCTTCCACGGTACCTCTCAGTTTATTTGTCCTTTGTTGCTACGAATGATACCATTCAAAAGTTAGATTAAATTTACAGGCCTATTCAAATCATTGCACTGTGACAATAGCATCAGCCATATTTACTTGACACCACAGTTGATCATTTCAATCAAGTTTACCCTATCATGGTTAGCAACATGTTTTCTATATCGTTTAACCAAGAACCCTCCAGAAAAAGAGTCTATTAGCATCTGACAAACTTTGATATCTTTAACCAGATCCCTGTCTTCATTTTCCTTCAATCTATCGTGGTTTTGATAATAATTTTAATGAATACCTTCATTATGATCACAATAGTTATGGAAATAGTCCCCACCATCATTTTTATCATTTCAAGAGATTCTTCTCATATCAGTAGTGTCCTTTTGTTCTTGTTATATAACCATTTACTTTATATCTTATTAAGGATACAAGCAAGTATAATTCAAAATTGTTGGGATAATTTCAGTTTTTTCCCTGCTGAAATGAGCTTATACTTTACAATTTCAATATAATCTTTTTTTTTTAAAGTTTCATCAATATGTTTGCCGGAACAAAATATATGTTTATAATATTTTTTCCGCGTTTACAGGTGAAATCTATTGATTGCATGCCAGCATGCACGAAACTTTCCTGAAGTTTTACAGGAGAGAGAGGGCGGGCAGGGGCATTAAAGCTGAAAACTCCCAGAAGCAGAAGCAATGTATTTGGAGTAATTCGTGCTTTCATGATAGGTTAACACCTCAGGAAACTGGATTTAGAGCTAGAAATGTTCACGATTACTTAGATTTTGTTATCTCTCTCTCTCTCTCTCTCTCTCTCTCTCTCTCTCTCTCTCTCTCTCTCTCTCTCTCTCTCTCAATCAATCAATCAATTTGCCTTTTCTTCTAAGAAGTACCTGCTCAGGTTGTATATAACAATGTTGCGGCAGCGTTTGGCATATGAGCGTGGGAGGGCCCCTCCCCATGTGCCACGTTGAGGATGGGGGAAAACCTTCATACAGAAAACACGCCCTGAATTTTACCTCAGTGGTGGTGTGGAACTAAAATTTAGAATAACTTCAGATAAAATTTCGGAAATGCACCAATTTATACAGAAACAGGGAGAGAGAAAGAAAGACAGAGAGGTGGAGCGGGGTTGGAGAAAGTGATCTGTGGAGATGTGGCAAAGGTGTGGAATTATTTAAAACCAGGTGCACTCCCCTATCAGCCCCTTATCGCTGCACTGAGTGTAGGGCCAGATTATTGCAACCCACCCACCCTTCCTTTCTCTCCTTACCTCACACCTACAATATGACTGCGAATACTAGGGGAAATTACAAAGATGGTGTTTGTGACCATTGTAAAAAAACGACGACAATATGGGAAATTTATTTTAATGCCCGAAATTAGGAAAAATAAGAGCACAGGATATGAGTGTATAGGTTATAAAATCTTAGCAGGAAGCTGGTGTTATAAATAAGTTTGACATAGAAATATAGAAATTAAGAAAGCAATTTCATACCAGATGTGGAAAAAGACAAAATAACATAAAAGCAAGATAAACTTCTGGGCACATGAAACGCTTGTCTTCAAAATTTCCACCCGGGCTTCAAATTCTTTAAAAAAAAATCTGAAACTTTTCAGTTGTATCATATATTAAAACTCTCCTTAGATAATAATTAATCAAGACATGATACTCACTTATTGCAATTCTCTAGTCAATATTCCTTTCATGCATATGTCAGATCCTCCTTTATATACATTATCAGTAACTTTATCTTTCCAACAACAGGAAAGCCTTCAGTAACATACTCATTCCCCTAAGTCAGTTAACGCCCGATGGACTCTGCCAACTTGTGAGCCAAATGAAGCTCCTAGAGGTCTGCATCGTAGAAAATCCCCTCAATGACTTGGCTGTGTATTCGGACAGAATCTTCGAGCAGGACCGAGAGAGATTAAGAGCGTTCACGCGCGAGTCACTCAAGTGGCCTCTAAGGTAAAAGTTTTGATAAGTATGCATCTAACCATCAGTATAAGTGGTTCTTTGAAAAGTAGGAGCAATAACGTATAAAGTCTAAAACCCATGTAGCCCATATATCATCCTTTCCCATAAGAGGGTCAAAAATGAAAATGTTATCTAAAACTAGTGCATGGTAAAGACATCCTTTTTAGTGCAACTTGAATTTCCTTTCTGTGACAGATTCGCCGATAACAAAGACACGCTGTGGCCCAAGATTATAATAAAGTGAAGCTTTTCAAGAACATCTAGCAAAGTGAAAATCCAAGAATTCAAGTCGGCGGGCAGCTTCTCGAAGAACCTCCCCCTCTGTCTGGATGAAATAGATTTTCTATTTATATATAAGGATCTTTCATAAAAAGATTTACAATTTTATTTTTGATTATTAACTTCTCCTAGACATTAATTACTCTTGTTAGCATAATCTGGATCTATACTATTGTGGGCTCTTCATTACTTCCAAAACAAAGTTACTTCTAGATGTGGAGGATTAATTTCTATTTATTTTTATTTTTGTTGGTTTTGCCAAATCCTGAGAGAGAGAGAGAGAGAGAGAGAGAGAGAGAGAGAGAGAGAGAGAGAGAGAGAGAGAGAGAGAGAGAGGTAGTTAGTGTATCGATTGTTTGTTGTGAGAAAGACTGTTGGTTTAAATGAAGTTGTTTGTTTACTTTTAGCTAGGTTAGGAGAGAAGTAAATGTTTCGGAGCGAATGCTTTTTTTATTTGACTGCGACTTGAAGCAGTTGTGTGATTGAATGCTGGATTATATTTACTATTATTTATTACCAGCGTGGAAGTGTTCATTGGTTTTCTGAGTAAGTATAGATTTGTTTATATTTGCTTGTAGTGATTGTGAATGATAGGAACAGTTTATTATTTATCATTGATTATAGTGCGATAGTTTAGTTAGCTAGGAGTGTTCTTAAGTGTTTTTCTTTTTTTTTTTTTTGGCAGGCCGTGATTCCTCCTTTGTAGTTATTTTTGAAAGTGGATTTATTAATTGTTGACGAATTGGCTTATAATAAGGAATTTGATACGACCACTCTGATTTGTACAATTGTTGATGACCCGGACCGAATCAAATTCAGATTGCTGTTGATGATGATGATGATGATGATGATGATGGTGCTAATAATAACCACGACCCCAATCAGGGAAGTAGTTGTGGCAAATTGCCACCCAGTGAACTGTTAAACACAGAGTTGTGTTAGTGTGCTGTAAAGACAGTCCGGCTTGTGTGTGGCGACAGTGTTGGTGTCCCATAATATTTATAAAAGACAATTTATATACATATTTATTTTTGGTGTTGGTGTGCGGTGAAATTTAAGTTTGTTAGGGTTTTTTGTGTTTATTTGGATGGTATTACGTTTTGTTTATATTTAGTGTTCAAGTTTACAATTAGTTTTAAGTGATTATTTTGGTTGTGGATGGTTTGTGGATGTTAAGTATTGTAGTTTTAAGAAATATAGTTGTAAGGTTATGATTTTTTTTTTCCTTTTGTCTAAGAGTCCAGTATATGATAAAGTAAGGGGAAAGTTTGCGTTGCAGAGACAATTGTCTGGTAGAGTGATTAAAGGGTGTGGGGGTTGTTTCGCAACATCCCGCCACATAGACATTAATTGCTCTAGTCAATATAAGCTTGATCTAAACTATCGTGGGCTCTTCATTACTTCCAGAACAAAGTTACTTCTAGACATTAATTACTCTTGTCAACAGAATCTAGATCTAAACTTTCGTTGTCTCTTCATTACTTCCAGAACAAAGTTTCTTGTAGACACTAATTATTCTAGTCAACCTAATCTAGACCTAGACTATCGCCGGCTCTTCATTACTTCCAGAACAAAGTTACTTCTAGATATTAATTACTCTAGTCAACATAATCTAGATCTAAACTATCGTGGGCTCTTCATTACTTCCAGAACAAAGTTACTTCTAGACATTAATTACTCTAGTCAACATAAGCTTGATCTAAACTATCGTGGGCTCTCCATTACTTCCAGAGCAAAGTTACTTCTAGACATTAATTTACTCTAGTCAACATAAGCTTGATCTAAACTATCGTGGGCTCTTCATTACTTCCAGAGCAAAGTTACTTCTAGACATTAATTACTCTAGTCAACATAAGCTAGATCTAAACTATCGTGGGCTCTTCATTACTTCCAGAACAAAGTTTCTTGTAGACACTAATTATTCTAGTCAACCTAATCTAGACCTAGACTATCGCCGGCTCTTCATTACTTCCAGAACAAAGTTACTTCTAGATATTAATTACTCTAGTCAACATAATCTACATCTAAACTATCGTGGGCTCTTCATTACTTCCAGAACAAAGTTACTTCTAGACATTAATTACTCTAGTCAACATAAGCTTGATCTAAACTATCGTGGGCTCTTCATTACTTTCAGAACAAAGTTACTTCTAGACATTAATTACTCTAGTAAACATAATCTAGATCTGAACTATCGTGGGCTCTTCATTACTTCCAGAACAAAGTTACTTCTAGACATTAATTACTCTAGTCAACATAAGCTTGATCTAAACTTTCGTGGGCTCTTCATTACTTCCAGAACAAAGTTACTTCTAGACATTAATTACTCTAGTCAACATAAGCTTGATCTAAACTATCGTGGGCTCTTCATTACTTCCAGAACAAAGTTAATTCTAGACATTAATTACTCTAGTCAACATAAGCTTGATCTAAACTATCGTGGGCTCTTCATTACTTCCAGAACAAAGTTTCTTGTAGACACTAATTATTCTAGTCAACCTAATCTAGACCTAGACTATCGCCGGCTCTTCATTACTTCCAGAACAAAGTTACTTCTAGATATTAATTACTCTTGTCAACATAATCTAGATCTAAACTATCGTGGGCTCTTCATTACTTCCAGAACAAAGTTACTTCTAGGCATTAATTACTCTAGTCAATATAAGCTTGATCTGAACTATCGTGGGCTGTTCATTACTTCCAGATCAAAGTTACTTCTAGACATTAATTACTCTAGTCAACATAAGCTTGATCTAAACTATCGTGGGCTCTTCATTACTTCCAGAACAAAGTTTCTTGTAGACACTAATTATTCTAGTCAACCTAATCTAGACCTAGACTATCGCCGGCTCTTCATTACTTCCAGAACAAAGTTACTTCTAGATATTAATTACTCTTGTCAACATAATCTAGATCTAAACTATCGTGGGCTCTTCATTACTTCCAGAACAAAGTTACTTCTAGACATTAATTACTCTAGTCAACATAAGCTTGATCTCAACTATCGTGGGCTCTTCATTACTTCCAGAACAAAGTTACTTCTAGATATTAATTACTCTAGTCAACATAAGCTTGATCTAAACTATCGTGGGCTCTTCATTACTTCCAGAACAAAGTTTCTTGTAGACACTAGTTATTCTAGTCAACCTAATCTAGACCTAGACTATCGCTGGCTCTTCATTACTTCCAGAACAAAGTTTCTTGTAGACACTAATTATTCTAGCCAACCTAATCTAGACCTAGACTATCGCCGGCTCTTCATTACTTTCAGAACAAAGTTACTTCTAGACATTAATTACTCTAGTCAACATAATCTAGATCTAAACTATCGTGGGCTCTTCATTACTTCCAGAACAAAGTTACTTCTGGACATTAATTACTCTAGTCAACATAATCTACATCTAAACTATCGCGGGCTCTTCATTACTTCCAGAACAAAGTTACTTCTAGACATTAATTACTCTAGTACACATAAGCTTGATCTAAACTCTCGTGGGCTCTTCATTACTTCCAGAACAAAGTTACTTCTAGACATTAATTACTCTAGTCAACATAATCTAGATCTGAACTCTCGTGGGCTCTTCATTACTTCCAGAACAAAGTTACTTCTAGACATTAATTACTCTAGTCAACATAAGCTTGATCTAAACTATCGTGGGCTCTTCATTACTTCCAGAACAAAGTTACTTCTAGACATTAATTAGCCTACTCTAGTCAACATAAGCTTGATCTAAACTATCGTGGGCTCTTCATTACTTCCAGAACAAAGTTACTTCTGGACATTAATTACTCTAGTCAACATAATCTAGATCTAAACTATCGTGGGCTCTTCATTACTTCCAGAACAAAGTTACTTCTAGACATTAATTACTCTAGTCAACATAATCTACATCTAAACTATCGTGGGCTCTTCATTACTTCCAGAACAAAGTTACTTCTAGACATTAATTACTCTAGTCAACATAATCTAGATCTAAACTATCGTGGGCTCTTCATTACTTCCAGAACAAAGTTACTTCTAGACATTAATTACTCTAGTCAACATAAGCTTGATCTAAACTATCGTGGGCTCTTCATTACTTCCAGAACAAAGTTTCTTGTAGACACTAATTATTCTAGCCAACCTAATCTAGACCTAGACTATCGCCGGCTGTTCATTGCTTCCAGAACAAAGTTACTTCTAGACATTAATTACTCTAGTCAACATAATCTAGATCTAAACTATCGTGGGCTCTTCATTACTTCCAGAACAAAGTTACTTCTAGACATTAATTACTCTAGTCAACATAATCTAGATCTAAACTATCGCGGGCTCTTCATTACTTCCAGAACAAAGTTACTTCTAGACATTAATTACTCTAGTCAACATAATCTAGATCTAAACTATCGCGGGCTCTTCATTACTTCCAGAACAAAGTTACTTCTAGACATTACTTACTCTAGTCAACATAATCTAGATCTAAACTATCGCGGGCTCTTCATTACTTCCAGAACAAAGTTACTTCTAGACATTAATTACTCTAGTCAACATAATCTAGATCTAAACCATGGTGGGCTCTTCATTACTTCCAGAACAAAGTTTCTTGTAGACACTAGTTATTCTAGTCAACCTAATCTAGACCTAGACTATCGCCGGCTCTTCATTGCTTCCAGAACAAAGTTACTTCTAGACATTAATTACTCTAGTCAACATAATCTAGATCTAAACTATCGTGGGCTCTTCATTACTTCCAGAACAAAGTTACTTCTAGACATTACTTACTCTAGTCAACATAATCTAGATCTAAACTATCGTGGTCTCTTCATTGCTTCCAGAACAAAGTTTCTTGTAGACACTAGTTATTCTAGTCAACCTAATCTAGACCTAGACTATCGCCGGCTCTTCATTACTTCCAGAACAAAGTTACTTCTAGACATTAATTACTCTAGTCAACATAATCTAGATCTAAACTATCGTGGGCTCTTCATTACTTCCAGAACAAAGTTTCTTGTAGACACTAGTTATTCTAGTCAACCTAATCTAGACCTAGACTATCGCCGGCTCTTCATTGCTTCCAGAACAAAGTTACTTCTAGACATTAATTATTTTAGTCAACATAATCTAGACCTAGACTATCGCCGGCTCTTCATTACTTCCAGAACAAAGTTACTTCTAGACATTAATTACTCTAGTCAACATAATCTAGATCTAAACTATCGCGGGCTCTTCATTACTTCCAGAACAAAGTTACTTCTAGACATTAATTACTCTAGTCAACATAATCTAGATCTAAACTATCGTGGGCTCTTCATTACTTCCAGAACAAAGTTTCTTGTAGACACAAGTTATTCTAGTCAACCTAATCTAGACCTAGACTATCGCCGGCTCTTCATTGCTTCCAGAACAAAGTTACTTCTAGACATTAATTATTCTAGTCAACCAAATCTAGACCTAGACTATCGCCGGCTCTTCAATACTTCCAGAACAAAGTTACTTCTAGACATTACTTACTCTAGTCAACATAATCTAGATCTAAACTATCGCGGGCTCTTCATTACTTCCAGAACAAAGTTACTTCTAGACATTAATTACTCTAGTCAACATAATCTAGATCTAAACTATCGTGGGCTCTTCATTACTTCCAGAACAAAGTTTCTTGTAGACACTAGTTATTCTAGTCAACCTAATCTAGACCTAGACTATCGCTGGCTCTTCATTACTTCCAGAACAAAGTTACTTCTAGACATTAATTACTCTAGTCAACATAATCTAGATCTAAACTATCGTGGGCTCTTCATTACTTCCAGAACAAAGTTACTTCTAGACATTAATTACTCTAGTCAACATAATCTAGATCTAAACTATCGCGGGCTCTTCATTACTTCCAGAACAAAGTTACTTCTAGACATTACTTACTCTAGTCAACATAATCTAGATCTAAACTATCGCGGGCTCTTCATTACTTCCAGAACAAAGTTACTTCTAGACATTACTTACTCTAGTCAACATAATCTAGATCTAAACTATCGCGGGCTCTTCATTACTTCCAGAACAAAGTTACTTCTAGACATTACTTACTCTAGTCAACATAATCTAGATCTAAACTATCGCGGGCTCTTCATTACTTCCAGAACAAAGTTACTTCTAGACATTACTTACTCTAGTCAACATAATCTAGATCTAAACTATCGCGGGCTCTTCATTACTGCCAGAACAAAGTTACTTCTAGACATTACTTACTCTAGTCAACATAATCTAGATCTAAACTATCGCGGGCTCTTCATTACTTCCAGAACAAAGTTACTTCTAGACATTAATTACTCTAGTCAACATAATCTAGATCTAAACTATCATGGGCTCTTCATTACTTCCAAAACAAAGTTTCTAAGCTCAAATATAAATCCAGAAGAAAAGATCACTTCACTCGCCTTGGATCTCTCTAGGTGGCCCCTCCAGTGTTTGTAGGAGTACTCAAGTCATTTACTGTTTAAATGTCAATTATGCATTATTTTGATAGAAAAAAAAACCCACGAAAAGAACAGTGAATGAAATATTGTCCATTGATACCATTTCTCCATAGCTCTCACACATAGAATAAGAATTAATCCTTT
>NC_090753.1:65743615-65759759 GCF_036898095.1 Palaemon carinicauda
ACAAATAAAATTCTACGGCATTGCTCACGTTCCATTAAGGTGATCCTCAAAAGCTTCCATTGGAAATAACATTTTAATACTTAATAACTGTATTATGGCATCCTCCAGGTTTCCTTCTATCATATCACTAAAATATAAAAAAAATAAAATCTCGATCTTCCTTTAACCATAAGCTACTTCCTTTTCATGATAACCTTTAGAATAATTCATCCAAAACTCCTAAATTCTCATTTCTAGATAATCGAAAGGGAACCAAAAAACAGAAATCTAGTGGTGCCTTTGATCTCCGGAGAACAGCTAGATTGTATCTGAAGGATATAAAAACTGATGGACTAGAAGGTACCAAGAAGGGCACAATAAAAGAAACACTGAAAGAAAAGCAATCGAAAAGGTCAAGAAGTCTCTAATGAAGAGAGGCAAAAAGGCAGCTTACGATGATTACATAACAGAGAAAACTTATGGCATGAGGACAAATAGGGAAAGATGTTGTATATGGTGATTCTATTTAAGTGTAGAGTGCAAAAAGTAAACAATACAGATTTAATACGAGGACATAGGGGAAGTGTTAGTTTATTGTTATTTCTTAGCAGTGCGAAGGGCGATATGTTGTTTATAGTAGTTTTATACGGGAACTTGGCTGGCAAAATGTAGTTTATAGTAGTTTTATAAGGGAACTTGGCAGGCAAAATATAGTTTATAATAGTTTTATAAGGGGACTTGGAAGGCAAAATGTAGTTTCTAGTAGTTTTATAAGGGGACTTGGAAGGCAAAACGTAGATTATAGTAGTTTTATAAGGGGACTCGGAAGGCAAAACGTAGTTTATAGTAGTTTTATAAGGGGAGTTGGAAGGCAAAACGTAGTTTATAGTAGTTTTATAAGGGGACTTAGAAGGCAAAACGTAGTTTATAGTAGTTTTATAGGGGGACTCGGAAGGCAAAACGTAGTTTATAGTAGTTTTATAAGGGGAATTGGCAGGCAAAACGTAGTTTATAGTAGTTTTATAAGGGGACTTGGAAGGCAAAACGTAGTTTATAGTAGTTTTACAGGGGGACTTGGAAGGCAAAACGTAGTTTATAGTAGTTTTACAGGGGGACTTGGAAGGCAAAACGTAGTTTATAGCAGTTTTACAGGGGGACTTGGAAGGCAAAACGTAGTATATAGTAGTTTTACAGGGGGACTTGGAAGGCAAAACGTAGTTTATAGCAGTTTTACAGGGGGACTTGGACGGCAAAACGTAGTTTATGGTAGTTTTTCAGGGGGACTTGAACGGCAAAACGTAGTTTATAGTAGTTTTCCAGGGGGACTTGGACGGCAAAACGTAGTTCATGTTAGTTTTCCAGGGGGATTTGGACGGAAAAACGTAGTTTATGGTAGTTTTACAGGGGGACTTGGACGGTAAACGTAGTTTATAGTAGTTTTACAGGGGGACTTGGACGGCAAAACGTAGTTTATGGTAGTTTTACAGGGGGACTTGGACGGCAAATCGTAGTTTATCGTAGTTTTACAAGGGGACTTGGACGGCAAAACGTAGTTTATGGTAGTTTTACAGGGGGACTTGGACGGAAAAACGTAGTTTATAGTAGTTTTACAGAGGGACTTGGACGGCAAAACGTAGTTTATGGTAGTTTTACAGGGGGACTTTGATGGCAAAACGTAGTTTATGGTAGTTTTATAGGGGGACTTGGAAGGCAAAACGTAGTTTATAGTAGTTTTACAGGGGGACTTGGAAGGCAGAACGTATTTTATAGTAGTTTTATAAGGGCACTTGGAAGGCAAAACGTAGTTTATAGTAGTTTTATAAGGGGACTTGGCAGGCAAAACGTAGTTTACAGTAGTTTTATAAGGGGACTTGGAAGGCAAAACGTAGTTTACAGTAGTTTTATAAGGAGACTTGGCAGGCAAAACGTAGTTTATAGTAGTTTTATTAGGGGACTTGGCAAGCAAAACGTAGTTTATAGTAGTTTTATAAGGGTACTTGGAGGGCAAAACATAGATTATAGTAGTTTTATAAGGGGACTCGGCAGGCAAAACATAGTTTATAATAGTTTTATAAGGGGACTAGGAAGGCAAAACATAGTTTATAGTAGTTTTATAAGGGACTTGGTCGTAGTTTATAGTAGTTTTATAGGGGGACTTGGAAGGTAAAACGTAGTTTATAGTAGTTTTAGAGGGGGACTTGGACGGCAAAACGTAGTTTATAGTAGTTTTACAGGGGGACTTGGAGGGCAAAACATAGATCATAGTAGTTTTATAAGGGGACTCGGCAGGCAAAACATAGTTTATAGTAGTTTTATAAGGGACTTGGTCGTAGTTTATAGTAGTTTTATAGGGGGACTTGGACGGCAAAACGTAGTTTATAGTAGTTTTAGAGGGGGACTTGGACGGCAAAACGTAGTTTATAGTAGTTTTACAGGGGGACTTGGAGGGCAAAACATAGATCATAGTAGTTTTATAAGGGGACTCGGCAGGCAAAACATAGTTTATAGTAGTTTTATAAGGGGACTCGGAAGGCAAAACATAGTTTATAGTAGTTTTATTAGAGGGGGACTTGGACGGCAAAACGTAGTTTATAGTAGTCTTACAGGGGGACTTGGACGGCAAAACGTAGTTTATAGTAGTCTTACAGGGGGACTTGGACGGCAAAACGTAGTTTATGGTAGTCTTACAGGGGGACTTGAAAGGAAAAACGTAGTTTATGGTAGTTTTACAGGGGGACTTGGACGGCAAAACGTAGTTTATGGTAGTTTTACAGGGGGACTTGGACGGCAAAACGTAGTTTATGGTAGTTTTACAGGGGGGACTTGGACGGCAAAACGTAGTTTATGGTAGTTTTACAGGGGGACTTGACGGCAACACGTAGTTTATGGTAGTTTTACAGGGGGACTTGGACGGCAACCAAACCGTAGTTTATGGTCGCTCTCCAGGGGGACTTGGACGGCAACTAAACCGTAGTTCATGGTCGCTCTCCAGGGGGACTTGGACGGCAACCAAACCGTAGTTCATGGTCGCTCTCCAGGGGGACTTGGACGGCAACCAAACCGTAGTTCATGGTCGCTCTCCAGGGGGACTTGGACGGCAACCAAACCGTAGTTCATGGTCGCTCTCCAGGGGGACTTGGACGGCAACCAAACCGTAGTTCATGGTCGCTCTCCAGGGGGACTTGGACGGCAACCAAACCGTAGTTCATGGTCGCTCTCCAGGGGGACTTGGACGGCAACCAAACCGTAGTTCATGGTCGCTCTCCAGGGGGACTTGGACGGCAACCAAACCGTAGTTCATGGTCGCTCTCCAGGGGGACTTGGACGGCAACCAAACCGTAGTTCATGGTCGCTCTCCAGGGGGACTTGGACGGCAACCAAACCGTAGTTCATGGTCGCTCTCCAGGGGGACTTGGACGGCAAAACGTAGTTCATGGTAGGTCTACCGGGGGACTTGGACGGCAAAACGTAGTTCATGGTAGTTCTACCGGGGGACCTGGACGGCAAAACGTAGTTCATGGTCGGTCTACCAAGGGACTTGGACGGGAAAACGTAGTTCATGGTAGTTTTACAGGGGGACCTGGACGGCAAAACGTAGTTCATGGTAGTTCTACAGGGGGACCTGGACGGCAAAACGTAGTTCATGGTAGTTCTACAGGGGAACCTGGACGGCAAAACGTAGTTCATGGTAGTTTTACAAGGGGGACTTGGACGGCAAAACGTAGTTCATGGTAGTTCTCCAGGGGGACTTGGACGGCAAAACGTAGTTCATGGTAGTTCTCCATTGAACGGCAAAACGTAGTTCATGGTAGTTTTCCAGGGGGACTTGGACGGCAAAACGTAGTTCATGGTAGTTCTCCAGGGGGACTTGGACGGCAAAACGTAGTTCATGGTAGTTCTCCAGGGGGACTTGGACGGCAAAACATTGTTCATGGTAGTTCTACAGGGGGACTTGGACGGCAAAACGTAGTTCATGGCAGTTTTACAGGGGGACTTGGTAGGCAAAACGTAGTTCATGGCAGTTTTACAGGGGGACTTGAACGGCAAAACGTAGTTCATGGCAGTTTTACAGGGGGACTTGGAAGGCAAAACGTAGTTCATGGCAGTTTTACAAGGGGACTTGGAAGGCAAAACGTAGTTCATGGCAGTTTTACAAGGGGACTTAGAAGGCAAAACGTAGTTCATGGTAGTTTTACAAGGGGACTTGGAAGGCAAAACGTAGTTCATGGTAGTTTTACAAGGGGACTTGGAATGCAAAACGTAGTTTATGGTAGTTTTATAAGGGGACTTGGACGACAAAACGTAGTTTATGGTAGTTTTACAAGGGGACATGGACGACAAAACGTAGTTCATAGCAGTTTTATAAGGGGACTTGGAAGGCAAAACGTAGATTATAGTAGTTTTATAAGGGGACTTGGACGGCAAAACGTAGATTATAGTAGTTTTATAAGGGGAGTTGGAAGGCAAAACGTAGTTTATAGTAGTTTTACAGGGGGACTTGGACGGCAAAACGTAGTTTATAGTAGTTTTCCAGGGGGACTTGGACGGCAAAACGTAGTTTACAGTAGTTTTCCAGGGGGACTTGGATGGCAAAACGTAGTTTATAGTACTTTTACAGGGGGACTTGGACGGCAAAACGTAGTTTATAGTAGTTTTCCAGGGGGACCTGGACGGCAAAACGTAGTTTATAGTACTTTTACAGGGGGACCTGGACGGCAAAACGTAGTTTATAGTAGTTTTCCAGGGGGACCTGGACGGCAAAACGTAGTTTATAGTACTTTTACAGGGGGACCTGGACGGCAAAACATAGTTTATAGTAGTTTTCCAGGGGGACTTGGACGGCAAAACGTAGTTTATAGTACTTTTACAGGGGGACTTGGACGGCAAAACGTAGTTTATAGTAGTTTTCCAGGGGGAATTGGACGGCAAAACGTAGTTTATAGTACTTTTACAGGGGGATTTGGACGGCAAAACGTAGTTTACAGTACTTTTACAGGGGGACTTGGACGGCAAAACATAGTTTACAGTAGTTTTCCAGGGGGACTTGGACGGCAAAACGTAGTTTACAGTAGTTTTCCAGGGGGATTTGGACGGCAAAACGTAGTTTACAGTAGTTTTCCAGGGGGACTTGGACGGCAAAACGTAGTTTACAGTAGTTTTCCAGGGGGATTTGGACGGCAAAACGTAGTTTACAGTAGTTTTCCAGGGGGACTTGGACGGCAAAACGTAGTTCACAGTAGTTTTCCAGGGGGACTTGGACGGCAAAACGTAGTTCACAGTAGTTTTCCAGGGGGACTTGGACGGCAAAACGTAGTTCACAGTAGTTTTCCAGGGGGACTTGGACGGCAAAACGTAGTTCACAGTAGTTTTCCAGGGGGACTTGGACGGCAAAACGTAGTTCACAGTAGTTTTCCAGGGGGACTTGGACGGCAAAACGTAGTTCACAGTAGTTTTCCAGGGGGACTTGGACGGCAAAACGTAGTTCACAGTAGTTTTCCAGGGAGACTTGGACGGCAAAACGTAGTTCATAGTAGTATTACAGGGGGACTTGGAAGGCAAAATGTAGTTTACAGTAATTTTCCAGGGGGACTTGGACGGCAAAACGTAGTTCATAGTAGTTTTACAGGGGGACTTGGACGGCAAAACGTAGTTTACAGTAGTTTTCCAGGGGGACTTGGACGGCAAAACGTAGTTCATAGTAGTTTTACTTGGAAGGCAAAACGTAGATTATAGTAGTTTTATAAGGGGACTTGGACGACAAAACGTAGTTCATAGCAGTTTTATAAGGGGACTTGGAAGGCAAAACGTAGATTATAGTAGTTTTATAAGGGGACTTGGACGGCAAAACGTAGATTATAGTAGTTTTATAAGGGGAGTTGGAAGGCAAAACGTAGTTTATAGTAGTTTTACAGGGGGACTTGGACGGCAAAACGTAGTTTATAGTAGTTTTCCAGGGGGACTTGGACGGCAAAACGTAGTTTACAGTAGTTTTCCAGGGGGACTTGGATGGCAAAACGTAGTTTATAGTACTTTTACAGGGGGACTTGGACGGCAAAACGTAGTTTATAGTAGTTTTCCAGGGGGACCTGGACGGCAAAACGTAGTTTATAGTACTTTTACAGGGGGACCTGGACGGCAAAACGTAGTTTATAGTAGTTTTCCAGGGGGACCTGGACGGCAAAACGTAGTTTATAGTACTTTTACAGGGGGACCTGGACGGCAAAACATAGTTTATAGTAGTTTTCCAGGGGGACTTGGACGGCAAAACGTAGTTTATAGTACTTTTACAGGGGGACTTGGACGGCAAAACGTAGTTTATAGTAGTTTTCCAGGGGGAATTGGACGGCAAAACGTAGTTTATAGTACTTTTACAGGGGGATTTGGACGGCAAAACGTAGTTTACAGTACTTTTACAGGGGGACTTGGACGGCAAAACATAGTTTACAGTAGTTTTCCAGGGGGACTTGGACGGCAAAACGTAGTTTACAGTAGTTTTCCAGGGGGATTTGGACGGCAAAACGTAGTTTACAGTAGTTTTCCAGGGGGACTTGGACGGCAAAACGTAGTTTACAGTAGTTTTCCAGGGGGATTTGGACGGCAAAACGTAGTTTACAGTAGTTTTCCAGGGGGACTTGGACGGCAAAACGTAGTTCACAGTAGTTTTCCAGGGGGACTTGGACGGCAAAACGTAGTTCACAGTAGTTTTCCAGGGGGACTTGGACGGCAAAACGTAGTTCACAGTAGTTTTCCAGGGGGACTTGGACGGCAAAACGTAGTTCACAGTAGTTTTCCAGGGGGACTTGGACGGCAAAACGTAGTTCACAGTAGTTTTCCAGGGGGACTTGGACGGCAAAACGTAGTTCACAGTAGTTTTCCAGGGGGACTTGGACGGCAAAACGTAGTTCACAGTAGTTTTCCAGGGAGACTTGGACGGCAAAACGTAGTTCATAGTAGTTTTACAGGGGGACTTGGAAGGCAAAATGTAGTTTACAGTAATTTTCCAGGGGGACTTGGACGGCAAAACGTAGTTCATAGTAGTTTTACAGGGGGACTTGGACGGCAAAACGTAGTTTACAGTAGTTTTCCAGGGGGACTTGGACGGCAAAACGTAGTTCATAGTAGTTTTACTTGGAAGGCAAAATCAAAAATTTTAAATAATTTTTATTTTTCCTAACATACTTACCGAGAATTACTTTCTCTAGGAGATCACTGGTTATCTCTTTCTCTACGACCAGATTTGAATATATACTCCCCCGTTCCGCGCTCTCACTAGCTTTTACCCCAGGCATCCAGGAATGTGCCCCGAGGGTAGGATTAACGGTAGGTCGCCTGTTGGCCAGGTCACGCTCGTCATTAAGTTCTATTGCATTAGCATCATGCTAGTAAGGGAAGAAGGCACTCGGGGAAGGTAGGGAGGGCCATTACCCGAAAGTAGAGTTCTCGGTAAGTATGTTTTGAAAAATAAAAATTATTTAAAATTTTTGATTTGTCCCAACACGAATACTTACCTTCGAACTACTTTCTCTAGGAGACTTACACTTTAGGAGGCGGGAGTGCCAACCTGACCCACTGACCTGGACGTGGAGGCCAACAGGCCTCAGTATAACAAGACCTACCAGAGAGCGGAAGCGAGGGTAAATATTCAAAATAATTCACGTTAGTGTCTAGGAACTCACCTTTAGAAAATCTTCTTTCGACGTTTCTTCTCGACGTGTAGTCGTGAAGAATGAGTGATTCCTGGGAACAGACGGTACTCCCCGAAGAGGCAAGTAAGCAACTGGGTAGGAGGTAGGAGAACCGCACTTGTGCCTACCGGTCGCTAGTCTTGAGTGTGCCTGGGGAATACCGTTATACCGCTTGGAGGGCGGAGATGACTGTTCCAATGGAGTACCCGTCCAAGGATTTCCTTGAGTAATCCTTGAGGTAGTGGGCAGTAAAGGTTGACTGGCTCGACCAAGTACCTGCTCGCAGGATTTGTCCTACTGCCATGTTTTTCTCAAAGGCTAAGGAGGTGCTCAGGCCCCTGATGTCATGAGGTCTGGGAGTGCCCGGCACTGCTATGCCAGCTTCCTTGTAGGATCTGGCGATCACCTGCCTCAACCAGAAGGAAATGGTGTTTTTGGAAACTTGTTTCTTATTAATACCCGTGGAAACGAAGAGGCTCTTGACCTCCGGTCGGAGATGCGCTGTCCTTTCCAGGTATTTTCTAATTGTTCGCACTGGGCACAATTTTAAGTCTTCTGCATTACCTGTCTTAGGGATGGCAGGAATCGAGAAACCTTCGAACCTCGGGTCCCAGACTGCTGGGTTCTGAGTTTTGGCCACAAAAGAAGGTACGAACTTGAAGGATACTTCTTTCCACCCCTTTGAGTGAGAGACGTCGTATGACAAACCATGAATCTCTCCCACCCTCTTGGCTGACGCCAAGGCCAGCAAGAAGACGGCCTTGAGGGAAAGGTCTTTGTCCATGATATCTTTCAAGGGCTCAAAGGGAGGACGACACAGCATCTTCAGAACCAAGGCTAAGTCCCACTGGGGCACTCTCCTCGCCTGAGGGGGGCAAGACTGCTCGAAGCTTTTGATAAGCATCGCTATGTGTCTCGAGGCCCCCAGGTCGATGCCCTTCAGGAGGAAGACTTGGCCTAAGGCAGCCCGCACTCCTTTTATGGCTGGGATTGACATCCCTACTTTGTCTCTGAGGAACACCAGAAACTCTGCTATATCTGGGACCGAGCGAGGCCTTAAGAGGTCTAATGTGTCTCTCAGCGCACCACTTTGTGAAGGAGGCCCATTTTGCCTGGTATATTGCCACTGACGACTTCCTCAGGTATAGCGACATTCTCTTAGCTGTGGAGTGAGAATAACCTTCCTTCTTCAGGAGCCGCTGGATAGTCTCCAGGCGTGAAGGCGAAGTGAGAGTGGGTTGTCGTGGAACTTGAGGAAGTGAGGCTGTTGCAGAAGGTCTGACCTGGCGGGTAGAGGCCAAGGCGGGTGACTCGTTAGGTCTTTTAGGTCTGCGAACCACTCCCTCTCCAGCCACCAGGGCACTACCAAAGTCATCTTTAGGTTTCGGGTGGCCCTTACTCTGTTGAGCACTTGCCTTATCAACGTGAAGGGGGGAAAAGCGTAAACATCCAGGTTGTCCCACTTGTGCTGAAAAGCGTCTTCCAGGGCTGCTTTCGGGTCTGGCACCGGGGAGCAGTAGACTGGGAGTTGGGCATTGAGTCTCGTTGCAAAGAGGTCCATCACCGGGGAACCCCAACGCTGAATGATGAGCCTGGCTACTTCCGGGAGGAGGGACCACTCTGTCTCTACTATCTGGCCCATTCTGCTGAGGCCGTCGGCCAGAACGTTTCTCTTCCCGGGAATGAACCTTGCTAATAAGACTACTTGATTTTCTTCTGCCCAATTCAGAATCTCTATGGTGAGATTGCACAACTCCCTCGATTTTAAGCCCCCCTGCTTCTTTATGTACGCTACTACCGTGGCGTTGTCGCACATCAACGCCACGGTGTTTCCTTTTAGCAGACTTGCGAAGTGTAAGCATGCCTTCTGGACTGCTTTCAACTCCAGGACATTGATGTGGAGTTGCTTTTCCCCTTCCAACCAGGTGCCTCGTGCCGTCCCGTCGAGGAGGTGGGCTCCCCACTCTTGGTTGGAGGCGTCTGTGAACAGGAGCAATTCTGGAGGGCTGGTCCCAAAGGGCATCCCCTTGAGGGAGTTCGACTGGCAGTACCACCATTCCAGGGAGGGTCTTGTGTCTGGAAGGACCCGAACTAGCACTTGTTGTGAGTGTGTCTGGCACCAGAGGCTCTTGAGATTCCATTGTATGGATCTGAGCTTTATCCTCCCCTGTGGGACTAGTTTCTCCAACGAGACCAGGTGGCCTATCATCCTCTGCCAGTCTTTCGCTCTCCATGGCTGTTCCGATAGGAAGGGCTTGATGATGTGCCTGAGGTTCTTGATCCTGTCCTCCGAAGTGAAAACTTTCCCTTGAATGGTGTCCAATGTCATCCCCAAGTAGTTCATTCTGTTGGACGGGGATAGATTGGACTTCTTTGGGTTGATGACGATACCCAGATCTCTGCAAAACTGAAGGAGACTTCTCCCTTGTTCCTCCAAGAGGACCTTTGAGGCGGAAAGGAGCAACCAGTCGTCCAGGTATCTGATAAGGCGGATGCCCCGTTCGTGAGCCCACACTGATACAGTTGCGAAGACTCTCGTGAATACCTGGGGCGCTGTTGACAGACCGAAGCAAAGAGTCCTGAATTGCAGGATCTGGGAACCCCATTTCACCCGGAGGAACTTCCGACTCGATGGGTGGATCGGAATTTGGAAGTATGCGTCCTTGAGGTCGACGGTCATCATAAAATCTTTCTCCCTCAAGGACAGCAAAACTGACTTTGGAGTGTCCATCTTGAAGTCCGTCTTCTTGACGAACTTGTTGAGAGCCGACAGATCTATAACTGGCCTCCACCCCCCCGTCGCTTTCTTTACCAGGAACAGGCGACTGTAGAAACCAGGTCCTGGGAGAGGAACTTCTTCCATGGCGCCCTTCTCCAACATGGAGGACACCTCCTCTTGAAGGGCGGTCCTCTTTACTGGATCTTTGGGCACTAGCCATTCCGTCCGGTTGGCCGGAATAAGAGGGGGTGGATTCGCCAGGAATGGGAGTCTGTAGCCCTCCTTTAGGACGGACACTGTCCAAGGTTCTGCTCCTTGGGTCTTCCATGCTTGCCAATGTAGTCTGAGGCTTCCCCCAACCCGAGGCTTGGGCGGGTATAGGGGGCCTCCCACTCTACCTTCTTCTAGAGGAACGGCCTGATCTGCCTCTCCTAGAGGCGGAGTAACCCGACCTGAAGGAGCCTGAGGGTGCTGAAGTACCTCTGAGGGAGGGTTGAGGAGTTGAGGACCAGGAGGAAGAGGGTGCTTCTCTCCTCGTAGTGCTGGAAGAGGCTTGGGGCGTCGCGGCGCTGTCCAAGACGGACCTCTTGTATGGAGGTCTCCTTGACGCTGCTGGTTTGGTGACGTTGTTCCCCTTCCTCTTTGAGACTTTTTCCATCAGGGCCTCTAACTCTTTCACTGGAAAAAGAGACTCTCCCCACAGGGGGAGGCTGTGAATTGCTCGCGCCTCCCTGCCCGGTACTTTCCGGGACACTTTGGCGAGAACCATGTCTCTCTTACGGAGAACCCAGTTGGCTGTAAGGGCGAGAGACTGGTACGAGAGGAATTTTAGGGTTTTACCCCCGGAGGTAAGGAGGTCCCTCATCAGGCTTTGCTGGTCAGGGTCTTCGGGGTCGTAGGAGGCTTGCACACCCACCAACGTGGAAGCCCACCAGTCTAGCCAAGAGGAGATGTTGATTAGGTCTCGCGACATCTCCTCCATCATGGAGGCCTCTGCAGGTGAGAAACAGACTGGGGCCGAAGAAGCTCTGTCGTCAGTAACTCCTTGGCCCAGAATGTCTACGGCCGTGGCCACTTTACAAGGTCCTGGGCGACGTCCCTCGGGCAAATAGACCTTCCCTTGGTTCTTGAGGCCCTGGAGTAATTTAGAGGCACTTTGGGACTTGGGAGCCTCGGCATTGCCGGCTACCACATTGTCAATAAACTCTTGCCCCAGAACTAGGTCTCGGGCCAGAGGGAGTGCCAGGGAGGACTTAGGCTGGGAGGGAGTCTGCATAATCCTCAGGAGACTCGACCTCCAGGAATCCCCACCTGTCGCTGTAGGTTCTGCTATTCCATGGTGCCTCCTTATCAGGCTGACCACTCTCCTATAGGCGGAGTCTTCCGTCGGGGAGCCCTCTCCTCCATCAGCCGAGGCCTCGGCCTGGGGCGGGGAAGCCGGGTTACCAGGCACGCCGACCGGACGTCTGACCCTGGGGGCCAGGGGCGCCGTCCTGCCAAGGTACTGGACCTCATCTGCTGGTAAGACCGGACCAGGGGCTCGGGATCGTGTAGGTACCGCTGGAACAGCGGGGACTCTCGTTCGCCCGAAGGCTCAGGGTGCTTAGGGTGCGGTTCCCGGGGGCTGACCCGACAGCGGGAACCGTTCCTTCCGACCTGAAGGCCGCACCAGCTGGGCTGGTTCGGCCTAGCTGTCTGTAAAGAAGCGCGTTTCCCCCCGCTGGGCGGGGTGAACCGGAGGCCTCGAGGACTTATGCCTAACAGAGAGGTCTTTCCTGCGAGCCAGGTCGCGAGGGTCAAGGCCGTGCTTGGAGGGCGGCCACCTTGGGGACTGCTCGTTGGACCGGTGGTCCGGGGACCGAAGCGCCTTCGATTCTCGCGACGAAACGTAGACCCAGGCTCCCCCGGGAGATACACTCCTCCTATACTTACGGCTCGGGGAGCGGGATTGTTTCTTGCTGTAGCTAGAGCGCGACCTTGACCTGGAACGTTCAGTCCTGGACCGCTCCCTCCGACGGCGGTGTTTCACCTTGACCTCTTCCTCTGACGAGGAATAGATGTCCGAAAAACCAGATGACACTGCGTCCACCATGTGTCGGCTGGAAGCGGGGACTGTGGGGGACTTCTTTGGACGTTGAATGCCAGAGGTCGAGGGCTGGAGGAAGTCATCGGGGACTTCCGTGGGAAGGGTCGGGAACGAATCCAATCGTTCCATGTCCGGGAGCCAGGGGTCCAGGTCCACGTCCATCCTCAGGGGAGACCTACCCGGCGTCTTCGGGAGCCTCCAACCGTAGACATCGTGACTTGCAGGTTGGATTTTACTCCGGCTATCTCCCCCTAAAGAGGAGCCGGAAGCACAAGCCCACGAGGGCGGCGGTGACACTGAAACTGCGTTATTACCCCACACGGGGTCATCGGAGGAAGCGTGCCCCCGAACACGAGGGCCGACTCTTCGGACGCACTACTAGGACCTTCACTAGCCCTAGAGGGGCCTGCCACTGGCTCTGTACTAACACTGGGCTCCTGGGATAGGACGCCTTGTTCATCCCCTACGCTAGACTTACCTCGTCTCCTACTTTGTGTAGGTGACGGCGAAACCGAGACTCCGTCGGAACGCTCACTGGGCGACGGAATCGGCGAGGAAACACTAACTTTCCTGGGGAAACGTTTCGCTGATTTCCTTTTCTTAGTACCATAACGTACCCACTGAATATCGCTCCAGTCCACGCACTCGGGGCACGTGTCTGCTGACGAGCACACTTTACCTCTACAGGAGGAACAAAGGGAGTGAGGATCTACTTCAGGCTTGGAGAGGAACGCTCCACACGATTTCCCGGCTCTAGGCCCAGGACAACGGCGAACTAGCTCCATAACGCACACAACGCACGACACAAGCACTTAAGGAAATGAATGAATGAATGAATGAAACACTGGGTAAGCACACGGTTGAAAAGTGAACGCACAGGAACACTTGGGAAAGCACACTATAAAAACGCAAGTTGCCACGCTGGGAACACGTGGGTCGCAGGACGCACACAAAGGATCGGTAGAGATAAAGATACTAGGGAGAGAGATGTTCACCTCTCTCGACCAGAGAACTTAATGACGAGCGTGACCTGGCCAACAGGCGACCTACCGTTAATCCTACCCTCGGGGCACATTCCTGGATGCCGGGGTTAAAAGCTACTGAGAGCGCGGAACGGGGGGTATATAATCAAATCTGGTCGTAGAGAAAGAGATAACCAGTGATCTCCTAGAGAAAGTAGTTCGAAGGTAAGTATTCGTGTTGGAACAAATGTAGGTTACAGTAGTTTTATAAGGGGACTTGGAAGGCAAAACGTAGTTTATAGTAGTTTTCTAAGATGACTTATGGGGAAGGAGGTAGTTTATAGTAATTTTATAAGAGAACATAAGTGGAATACAGTTTATAGTAGTTTTCTATAATGACATAGCGGGTATGGTGTAGATTACAGAAGTTTTTAAGAAGACATAAAAGGAAAAAGGTGGCTTTTGGTAGTTATTTTAAGAAGACATAGAGGGAAAGAGGTAGAATACCTTAGAACTGCATCGGAACACAAAGAGCTGAGTACCATTTTATATTGGTGTATCTTATAGTTCATATAAGGAAGGAGTCACCTTATAATGGTTTATAGCATAGAGGGAGGAATATATCCTATACTGACTCTATAATAGAGGATAACGAGGGAAATTTGTACTTAATAGTGCATATAGAACTAAAAATATACAAGGAGAGGAATATTTTATAAGAATATCATGACAGATGCCATAGAGGAATAAAGGTATTTCATAGTCGTTTTATATTAAAAGGTCCAGATGTACATGGATGGTTTATTGTAGTTTTCCAACCAAAATAGTATAATAGAAGAAAGACATAGTATGAAGAGAAACTTGAAAGCCACAAGAAAAATATATTATAATTTACTATCAATTCGAATACTATCAATTCAACATATACGAGAAAACTCGTAAGTTTCAAAACAAAAGGAAAGAAGTCAACATATAAACACTGAAAAAATCCACAGCAATCTTTAAATTTATGGGAAAAGACAAAATTGAAAACACTGAAAAAGATATGAACAAATATATTCAAACATTTATTCATTGATGAAGCATAAATAATAATCCTACAACAATCTCAAAATCTTGAAAGAAAAGGCAAAAATGAAAACACTGTAAAAGACATCAGCAAATATATTCAAACATTTTTCCACTGGGGAAACATATAAATAATAATCCTATAACAATCTCAAAATCTTGAAAGAAAAGACAAAAAATAAAACAGAAAAAGACATCAACAAATATATTCAAACATTTTTCCACTGGGGAAACATATAAATAATATTCCTAAAGGAATCTCAAACTCTTGAAAGAAAAGACAAAAAATAAAACAGCAAAAGACATCAACAAATACATTCAAACAACACCTTCTGAGGAACGTTCAATGTTCTTCTTATTCAATACTTTTATCTCAACCAAAGTTTGAATCTAGAGACAGTAAGAATTCATTTCAGCCCAAATGTTTATGAGACCTGAGTTACTCTGCCATAAAAAGATTCTGAGTCGTTTATCTCGAATATTAGAGTTTCTGGGATGGAGGTCCGAACGATATTCTGCTGAAGAGGGCCTTTAATAATTCATGTCCCACACAAGGTTAGAATGGAGACATGCGCAGTTGTGTGCGGGTTATGTAGGTATGTGTATATATATATATATATATATATATTTATGTGTGTATGTGTATTTATAAATATATTCATATATAGATGTATCTATAGTTTATATATATATATATATATATATTTATATATATATACGTATTATATATATATATTATATACTGTAAATATCTACCTATCCATACATTATTCATTGTTATATTTGTATATGTAAATATACACACACGTTATGTATGTGTGTTATGTGTATGCGCAAGACTGTATACATCATACATAAAAGTGTAAAGACAAAAATTCAAAAGATATAAGTAATTCGAAGAATGAATATTCGTGAACAAAGTAACACGACAGCGAGAGTAATCTGAATGACACTGATATTTACGTAAGCCTTTCTACAAATTAGGGATTCCGTATTCATATAAATATAATGCAGCAACAAAAATATTAAGATGACGTATACAAGTATATCCCTTTATACTATAAAATATTAAGTGTCTGGGCTACATGTATGTATGTATGTATGTATGTATGTATGTATGTATCTATCTATATATATATATATATATATATACATATATATAATATATATATGTATATATATATATATATATATATATAATATTCAGTATATAGAGGCGTGAAAGAGGGTAGTCATACCCTGGTGCAACGGGGTGCGTATATGCATATCTGTTTAAATATTTGGCCACCCTTTTTGACGGGTCGCGTACACTACTCAACTAATAGTAGCATATTATAAAAAACCCAAAAGAGCTTCACTGTTTATGAACAGAGCAAAGAATATGAATGTGCACTTAACAGAAGACAAATTTGCAGTTCACTGATCCTACTCTATATAAGTTAAGGAAGCCCCATAGATTAGGCATGGATCTTTGGAGAGAGAGAGAGAGAGAGAGAGAGAGAGAGAGAGAGAGTACCACTATCTAAACTTCATTGAGTCTGCTTTCTTCAAAGAGTCAATATAAAAATCAGATCATAGACGTCAAAGAGAGAGAGAGAGAGAGAGAGAGAGAGAGAGAGAGAGAGAGAGAGCACTTCATAAGTTT
>NC_090753.1:65760259-65762759 GCF_036898095.1 Palaemon carinicauda
AGTTAAATTATAATATTTTGAGAACAGTAAACAACATTAAAATAAATATTTCCTAAATAAACTAACATAACTAACAAAACAAGACGAAGAGAAATAAGATAGAATAATGTGCGCGAGTGTAACCTCAATTAGTTAAGATTTATTATTGTGGGTTTGTGCATTTAAGTCCAAAACAGGAACAGCCGATTTGGGAATGAAACAGGATTGTTGGACGGAGGAATTCGGAATTGGGAATTAGGAATTAGGTTTAAGATTGGGGGAAATGAAGTAGGAGCATTTCAAGGTTTTGAGGGAGAAATTGCGGTTGAGTGGGGATAGAGAAGAGGAGAGAGAGAGAGAGAGAGAGAGAGAAAGAGAGAGAGAGAGAGAGAGAGAGAGAGGTTGCATGTAGAGACAGACAAGAGAAGAGAAGTTGTATGTAGAGAGAGAGAGAGAGAGAGAGAAATAGAGAGAGAGAGAGAGAGGTTGCATGTAGAGGCAGACAAGAGAAGAGAAGTTGTATGTAGAGAGAGAGAGAGAGAGAGAGAGAGAGAGAAAGTTGTATGTAGAGAGAGATAAAGAGAAGAAAAGTTGTATGTAGAGAAAGATAAGTTGTATGTAGAGAGAGAGAGAGAGAGAGAGAGAGAGAGAGAGAGAGAGGAAAGTTGTATGCAGAGAGAGATAAAGAGAAGGTGTATGTAGAGAGAGAAAGATAAGTTATATGTAGAGAGAGAGAAAGAAGTTGATAGCATAGAGAAAGAGAGAAGTTGTATGTAGAGAGAGAGAGAGAGAGAGAGAGAGAGAGAGAGAGAGAGAGGTTACATATAGAGATAGACAGAGAAGAGAGAAGTTGTATGCAGAGAGAGAGAGAGAGAGAGTTATATAATATTAATAATAATAATAATAATAATCATCATCATCATCATAAAGTAAAGTAAATAGAACTGAAATATTCATGAAATATTTCTTATTTCATTTACGAAGTTGAGATGAAAGGTGATATGCATCTGCCTCTGAACTGTAGCAAAAGGGAAGAAAAAAGTTAACTTCTACAAAGATATATATCTTTGGGTTGTGGTGGCCTATTGGAAACGTTCCTGCTCAAGCTCGATAGTTTCTTATAGCGTCTGCAACCTCACCATCCTTGTGAGCTAAGGATTGGGGGTTTAGGGGGACCCTCCCTTGTCCTAGCTTGGGTGGAGAGGGGGCTTGGTCTGTGACCTGCTAGCTAGGGCAATGTCAGTGGCCATTTCCTCTGCCATTCATGAGTATCAAATTAAACCTTTATAGCAGCCTTGATAGGCAATATTAATTGAATTTCTTTAGTGTAAAATTGCTTATTATAAAGAAATCTTTGGGCGTTGCCATAATCTTTTTCACTTATCGCAACAGTTATCTTATTCTAGTTTTTATTTCTTTCATATATATATATATATATATATATATAGCTGTGCTTTACTTAATACATTTTCTATCTATATAATGCCCTCTATGGGCATAATGTCCTCACTTGCTTTCAGAAAAAGATTTATTCGATACAAAAAATCAAGTAAATATTACTTTAAACCATGTTTGGTATTAGGGGAGAGAGAGAGAGAGAGAGAGAGAGAGAGAGAGAGAGAGACCTCTCTTATCCATTGTTCTAAGTTCTCAAAAATAATCTTCATCAAAGAAGAACAGTAATCCCTACTACATCTCCTTCAGGAGATCTGGAACGAAATGAAATCCCCTTACACACAGAGAGAGAGAGAGAGAGAGAGAGAGAGAGAGAGAGAGAGGTATTATGGTTTTAGGTATGTGATTCAAGACACATTTTTCATCGTTATAACTGTGTTGTATAAATGGACACGACTGTGTGTTTTCACGATAGTTCCTAATGAAAATAACAAATACATCAGGGTTGTGGTGACCGATGTGGTAACGTCCCTGACTGGTGAACGCCAGACTAGGGTTCGAGTCCCGCTCAAACTCGTTAGTTCCTTTGGTCGTTGCAACCTCACCATCCTTGTGAGCTAAAGATGGGGGATTTGGGGGAGCCCAAAAGTCTATCTGCTCAGTCATTAGCAGCCATTTCCTGGCCTTCCTTGGTCCTAGCTTGGGTGGAGAGTGGTCTTGGGCGCTGATCATATGTATATATGGTCAGTCGCTGGGGCATTGTCCTCGCATGATAGGGCAATGTCATTGTCCCTTACCTCCGCCATTCATGAGCGGACTTTAAACTTTAAAAATTAAACTGTTCTATCAATTATGGAGGATTTGCCGATACATTCCGATTGGGGAAAACCCTAACGTAGTGAAAGGGTTTGCGTATCACCATGATCAGCCAAGCTGTACTAGTCAGGGCCACCCATACTAGGTTGGTTTGCGTATCGCCATGATCGCATAAACTGTACAAGTCAAGAACACCCATACTAAGTTGATTTGCTGGGACCGATCAAACTAAAATCTCCCACCATCACCAATCCGTTTTAGCCATCGTGCTGAGAAAACGGTCAAACCTCAGATGTGAATAAAAACATGT
>NC_090753.1:65767759-65781156 GCF_036898095.1 Palaemon carinicauda
ATCGATCCTCTGGGAAATTCCCATTAGATGGAAGAAGAATTCGCCTCCAATATGTCAAGATGAAGTGGAAAGTAGTGGAGGTGGTGATGAGGAGAGACGATTCTCGTGAACGCTTGCATGGGCCTTAGCCTCTGTACCATGGTCTTCCTCCACTGTCTTGGGTTTGAGTTCTGTATCTTGAGGGTGCACTCGGGCACACTATTCTATCTTCATTCTCTTCCTCTTGTTTTGTTAAAGTTTTTATAGTTTATAAAGGAGATATCTATTTTAATGTTGTTAATGATCTTGAACTACTTTATTTTTCCTTGTTTCCTTTCATCCCTAGGCTATTTTCCCTGTTGGAGCCCCTGGGCTTATAGCATCCTGCTTTTCCAACTAGGGTTGTAGCTTAGCAAGTAATAATAATAATAATAATAATAATAATAATAATAATAATAATAATAACAATAATAATAAAACTCCAACTTAAGTTATTTGAACTTCAACTAGGCCTATTCTCGAAAGCAGATTTACATTCTTAACCCACCAAGGACTGATTTAACCCATGGTTTTAACCCTTTCACTGCCGGTGGTGACTTAGTCAAAGGTTGTGGTGGCCTGGTGGTAGCGTCCTTGCCTGGTGATTGCCAGACTGGGGTTCGAGTCTCGCTCAAACTCGTTAAGATCCTCTGGTCGCTGCAACCTCACCATCCTTGTGAGCTAGGGATGGGGTGTATGGGAGAGCCTATAGGTCTATCTGCTGAGTCATCAGCAGCCCCTACCTGGCCCTCCTTGGTTCTAGCTTGGTTGGGGAGGGGGGCTCGGGTGCTGATCATATGTAATAAGGTCAGTCTCTAGGGCATTGTCCTGCTTGATAGGGCAATGTCGTTGTCCCTTGCCTCTGCCATTCAATAGCGGCCTTTAAACCTTTAAACTCTCTTTTATAATCCCCCAAACTATAGGAAGTTGGCCCTCAATAGAAAGGTCTTGGTGTGTGCTTTCCAATATATATCAACAAGCGAAAGTTTGTGTGGTCTTGAAAGAATTTGCAACATCAGACGTTTCCTTAAAATCGCCACTGGCAGTGAAAGGGTTAAGCTGAGTGACACTGTAGAGACATATCTATTACCAAGATAGATAAAAATAGTTACTCCATTCACACAAGGTTTTAAAGGCTCCATTTAAGCTATTGAATCACCAATGACATAGGATATCTAACATTAGGAGAGATTGTGAAACAGAAATTGGTGTTATTGTAATCATCTAGGATTAAGTCATGATACTGCAGAAGAAGGACTAGGAGCACCATTACTTGGAAGAAAGTATTGTAGAGGTATTCTCATTTCCCGGAGAGCAAAGAAGATTGTAAATGTTTCATACGGATATGTTCAAGAACATAATATAAAGGCTTTTGTACCTTTTTATCAATTGAGGCCAGAGAACAGAGTAGGCTATAGGCAGTTAGGCAGCGGAGCAATTATGAAAGCCAACATAGAGATGCCACAGGCACTCATCGGCATATTTGCTCTAGTAGAAATGAAAGCCGGCTAAAGAGGCTTCAAGCAGCTATGATTGGGACCGTCAATAAAAACTGATAAAAGAGGCTCAAGGCAACCATAGGAGAGAGAGAGCTTCTGTAATAGCAGACCAAAGAGGGTATGGGAAATCATAGGTTGGAGCATCTATAGGAACTGAAATAAAAAGCTTTAAACAAGATTGGCCAGGAAAGTCTATGCAAGCCAAGTAAAGAGGCTGCAGGTATTAAGGTGAAGAAGTTTCTATGAAAGCTGAAAAAGATGGTGTGAGCAGTCAGTGGATAAAATATCTAAGAAATCAAACAAAACAGGCGGTAGGCAGTGACAGGATAGGGTGGGGTAGAGTTATGAATGTCAACAAAAGAAAGTAGGCCTGCAGGTAGTTATATGTGTCTATAAAATGGAACAAAAGAGGCTACATATAGTCATAAGATGAAGTGCTTTTGCTACACTGCCTATCATGACCAGGAACATCTAAGAGCAGACAGAAGAATGTGAAGGCAAAAATGAGCCTCTTTGAAAGCAAACGTAAATGACTGTAAGCGGTCACGCATGTCAGCACCTATTACAGTAAACAAAATTGACTGCAGGCTTTCATATAGATTGGCTATGAAAGCCAATAAAAGAGGCTGCTGGTATTCATGGATGGGTGAGTTTATGAAACTCAACAAGAGTCTGCAGGAAGTCATAAGTGGGAGCATCTATGAAAGTTGACAATAGAAGCTGTAAACAGTCACGGTTGGGAATCTATGAAAGCCTACAAAAAGACTTCACTCAGTCTATGAACTCCGACACAAGAAACATTAGGCAGTTATACAGGGATGCGTCTTTGAAAGCCACGCTGACATACGAGGCTGCGGCATCCAGTCGAAGAGCCATCTTTGAAAGCCACGCTGACATAAAAGGCTGCGGCATCCAGTCAAAGAGCCATCTTTGAAAGCCACGCTGACATACGAGGCTGCGGCATCCAGTCGAAGAGCCATCTTTGAAAGCCACGCTGACATACGAGGCTGCGGCATCCAGTCGAAGAGCCATCTTTGAAAGCCACGCTGACATACGAGGCTGCGGCATCCAGTCGAAGAGCCATCTTTGAAAGCCACGCTGACATACGAGGCTGCGGCATCCAGTCGAAGAGCCATCTTTGAAAGCCACACTGACACACGAGGCTGCGGCATCCAGTCGAAGAGCCATCTTTGAAAGCCACGCTGACATAAGAGGCTGCGGTATCCAGTCGAAGAGCTATCTTTGAAAGCCGATTATAAAGGATTTTGGTTGTCATGGGTGGAAGTCTCTATGAAAACTGACAAAAAGAGGCTGCAGAAAGTCATAAAACCTGACTATGAGAGCCGATAAAAGAGGCTGCGCCTAGATATGAACAGGATCATCTCTGGAAATTGACTAAAGAGCCTGCAGGAAGTTAAGGGTGGGATCATCTGTAGTGAAAACTGACAAAAGAGCCTGCACGCACTCATAGGTGGGAGAATCTATGAAGGACGATGAACGGGGCTGAAGGAAGTTAAGGGAGGGAGAATCAGTGAAAGCCAGAAAATGAGGCTTTGAGGAGTCATATATGAGACCATTTATGAAAGCCGACAAAAAAAGACTGCTAGCAGTCTTGGGTGAGTGTCTATGAAACCTGACCAAAGAATCAGCATTCAATTACCCTTTAAAGCTTCTATAAAAGTAGACAAAGACAAAACAGGAAGTGATGGGTGGTAGAATCTATGTTAGTTGACAAAATAAATTTAAGCCAGTCATTGAGGGGGGGGGGGCCTCTATGGAATCCAACGGAAGAGGCTGCAGACAATCCTGACTTGTACCGTTGATCAAAGGCATTAAAAGAGACTACAGAAAGTCATAGTTGGGAGTGTCTGTGAAAACTGACTAAATAACCAACAGAAGTCGTGGGTGGAAGTCTATGGATGACGACCAAAGAGATGGCAGACAGACAATGGGAGGATGCTTGTTTGAGAGCTGAGGAAAGACACGGAAAGAAGTCATTTATATTTATATATGTATATATATATATAATGTATATATATATATATATATATATATGTATATATGTATATATATATATATATATATACACATAGTTATAAACTGACAAAGAAAGATCATAAACAGACATAAGTGAAAGGACGTCTGAGGCCTTCGTTCTGCGATAGTAACAGTTGCTGATGATAATGATATACATACTGTATATATATGTATGTATGTATTTTTGTATGAATACTGTACAGTATATATACATATATACAGTATATATATATGCATAGGTATATATATATATATATACAGAATATATATGTATATACATAGATATACTATATATTATATATATGCATATATACAGTATATATATATATATATATACATACATACATATATATATATATATACAGAGAGAGAGAGAGAGAGAGAGAGAGAGAGAGTATATATGTATGTATATATATATATGTATATATATATATATATATATATTATTACTATCCAAGCTACAACCCTAATTGGAAAAGCAAGATGCTATAAGCCCAGGGGCTCCAATAGGGAAAAATAGCCCAGTGAGGAAAGGAAATAAGGAAATAAATAACTGAAGAGAACAAATTAACAATACAGTAAATCATTCTAAAAAAAGTAATGTCAAAAGAGATATATCATATATAAACTATTAACAACGTCAACAACAAAAATGTCATATATAAACTATAAAAAGACTCATGACCGTCTGGTCAACAAAAAAGCATTTGCTCCAACTTTGAACTTTTGAAGTTCTACTGATTCAACAACCCGATTAGGAAGATCATTCCACAACTTGGTAACAGCTGGAATAAAACTTCTAGAGTACTGCGTAGTATTGAGTCTTATGATGGAGAAAAATATGAAGATATGTGTTGCTAAGTGAGTGGATACTTTTTTGTCATTTCTACGGTCGCTGTAAGTGAGTGTTTGTATACATGTGTAAAAAAAATCAGGTATTGCTAGAATGAGTAACAAAGCCTGATAACAGACGAGAAATGCGCCAAAAAATGTCTTTATCAAAACAGTTTGTATTATTATTATAACTATTACTAGCTAAGCTACAACCCTTATTGGAATAGCAGGATGCTATAAGCCCAAGAGCTCCAACGGGGAAAAATAGCCCAGTGAGGATAGGAAACAAGGAGAGAAACGAGAGGAGAAGTATAGAACAATTGATATAAAATATCTTAAGAACAGTAAAAACATGAGAATAGTTAAATTTATGATAATAGCTGCAGGTTGGCCGTGGATTCGAACTTGGAACAAGGAAATTGAGGTTACAGTGACTTACCATCGGGCCACAGAAAGGTATATATGAATGAACACGTGTGTATATATATATATATATATATATATACATATATAAACTCCTAAGAGGCTTTCTGACTCAACGGAACACCTTCAAAGTATTTCATCTTATCCCTAAGATGAAGAAGAAGAACAACAACAACAACAACAAAAAGAATCAGTGAGAGAGAGAGAGAGAGAGAGAGAGAGAGAGTCTATTATGGTAAATAGCCTCTCTCATGTTATTCATGAAAGCCATTTATCATGTGTAAGGCTTTATTGTCCATCGAATGGAAGTCACTGGATCGTCAAAGTTACGAAGAAGAAGAAGAAGAAGAAGAAGAAGAAGAAGAAAAAGAAGAAACTTTAGAGGGAGAAGAAGAAGAATAAGAATGAAGAATAAGAAGAACATGAAGACGAAGAAGGTTTAAAGGGCGATCATGAATGGCAGAGGCAAGAGACAGTGACAATGCCCTATCAAAGAGAATAAAGACCTAGAGACTGACCATATATACATATGATCAGCGCTCGAGCCTGCTATCCACCCAGGCTAAGACCAAGGGAGGCCAGGCAATGGCTGCTTATGACTCAGTAGATAGACCTATTGATTCCCCAAACCTCTTCATCCTTAGTTCACTAGCGACCAAAGAAAATAACTGGTTTGGGCAGGACCTGAACCCCAGTCTGGCGTTCACCAGTCAAGGACGTTACCACATCGGCCACCATAACCCACCAGAAGAAGAAGAAGAAGATGAAGAAGAGATTTTATGGTTACATGATGAAGCATTTTACGTCGGTTGGGATAAGGATTGTCCTTGCTGAGGCGCTCTCTCTCTCTCTCTCTCTCTCTCTCTCTCTCTCTCTCTTGTTTGTGACCCTCAGCAGTTGAGTTATGCAGATATAGTGTTTATAAAAGGTCTATTGCACCACCTTGTTTTGGATCATATTCAGGACTTTTCTTATTTTTTCACCGAAGGAAATGTCTCTCTCTCTCATATTCAGGACTTTTCTTATTTTTTCACCGAAGGAAATGTCTCTCTCTCTCTCTCTCTCTCTCTCTCTCTCTCTCAGCGACGACAAACAATAGCCTACTGACACAAACATACATAATTCGTCCTTTATGTAAACAAAAGATTTCATTACCTAGGAAAACACCCTCCTTCCATCACGAGAGAGAGAGAGAGAGAGAGAGAGAGAGAGAGGATGATGCTGAGAGCGGCCCTAGAGAGAGAGAGAGAGAGAGAGAGAGAGAGAGAAGATAATGCTGAGGCGGCCCTAGTGAGAGAGAGAGAGAGAGAAGATAATGCTGAGGGCAGCCCTAGTGAGAGAGAGAGAGAGAGAGAGAGAGAGAGAGAAGATGATGCTGAGGGCGGCCCTAGTGAGAGAGAGAGAGAGAAGATAATGCTGAGGGCGGCCCTAGTGAGAGAGAGAGAGAGAAGATAATGCTGAGGGCAGCCCTAGTGAGAGAGAGAGAGAGAGAGAGAGAGAGAGAGAGATAATGCTGAGGGCGGCCCTAGTGAGAGAGAGAGAGAGAAGATAATGCTGAGGGCAGCCCTAGTGAGAGAGAGAGAGAGAGAGAGAGAGAGAGAAGATGATGCTGAGGGCGGCCCTAGAGAGAGAGAGAGAGAGAGAGAGAGAGAGAATGAGAGAGATGATGATGCTGAGGGCGGCCTTTTAGAGAGAGAGAGAGAGAGAGAGAGAGAGAGAGAATCAGGCCGAGGACCCTAGTGAGAGAGAGAGAGAGAATCAGGCCGAGGACCCTAGTGAGAGAGAGAGAGAGAGAGAGAGAGAGAGAGAGATAAAAGTGGAAATCACTTTTGCTAAAACAACTCTCAGTAAATGAAAAGTACACAGTTCTAACAGAGGAACCGACTACTTGGACGCAATTTGATGGGGGCAGAGCGTGTGCCTAAGGGGAACTGGAGTCTCCTGAAATAAGCCAACTTGATTGTAGTCGATCTCACCAGGGCCTCGAGTCTTAAGGCCCGTCGTAAGGTCGATTTTGTCTATTAAGAAAGCAGGATTTCCACCTTAAAGAGACCTTCTGCTCGGTTAGGGATACCCTTTTATACGACTCACATGTTAGAGATCTTGATTTGTTATAGAACATTTCTTCGAGTGTTAGATTTGATCAATACCATTTCTAAATTGTTTATTATAGTATTGAAACTTTCTAATAGATATGCTCTGGACTTTGAATACAAACTCTTTAATTCCATAAAAAATTTTAGATCCATAATGAAATCTTATTGAGAAGTTTTTAATTCTGAACCTGAGAAGAATTTAGATAAGAAAAGAAGTAAGGTCACGAATTCACAGGTGTTTACATTTTCATATACATTAATTTTTTGTATGTATATGGCTATGTATAAACTGTATGTATGTTTGTATGTATGTATGTATGTGTATGTATGTAAATATATATATATATATATATATATACTGACACCACACATCCACAAATATACATTATATACTGCATACATTATATATATATATATATATATATGTGTGTGTGTGTGTGTGTGTGTCTTATTTATAAAAGTTTTTACATAAAAAAAATTCTAACATGAATGCGGAATAAGAATGTGCATCGTAAAGGTAAAGTCCGTCGCATCAAACTATCAAACAAAGCAGTCTTTGCAACGGCTCCTCCTCTTGGCCACTCGCCATAAGCATTTAATTGTTAAACCAAAAGACTATAATTTTAATAAGAAACTAAGCTTAATCCGAGACGACCCTTGCAGAGGCAATCAGCGTCACGTACAGCTACATAAGACAGAGTCTCTGTAGCGGCTCTCCTTGGCAACTTGCCATACGTATTTACTTGTTAAAACTGAAAATAAACGAAGCAGAATTGTCTCGAGTAGAGATGGGTTTAAATGTTTAAAGGCAGCTCATGAATGGCAGAGGCAAGGGACAGTGATAATGCCCTATCAAGCAGGACTATGCCGAAGAGACTGACCATATAGCCTATACATATGATCAGCGCCCAACCCCCTCTCCACCCAAGCTAGGACCAAGAAGGGCTACGCAATGGCTGCTGATGACTCAGCAGATACACCTATAGGCTCACCCGAACCCTCCATCCTTAGCTCAGAAGAATGGTGAGATTGCAGCGACCAAAGAAACTTTACAAGTTTGAGCGGGACTCGAACCCCAGTCTGGCTTTCACCAGTCAGGGACGTTAATACATCGGCCACCGCAACCTCATGAAAAGTTGATAATATTTCAGTTAAAAACATGTAAAGTTGCATACAAGAATTCCTGGCACGCTTCGCTATGAGGAAGCGCACCTTGTCGCCCCCTTACTGGGCGATGAGGAACAAAACAGATAGTGTTGAGCGATATGGCAGAACTAGGTGTGTCAGGAATTCGTGTGTCCAACTGTACATCACATCTAGCTTTCATAATGTCTATCTGCCTATTTTTTCATGGTTTCATATTGTGTATCTGTCTATTTATCATATCATTTATGTCTATTTTGAACTATTATTTTCTGTTATGCTTAATATCTTCAAAAAGGTTGACTTATCCGATACTGGAAAATTTTCTTTATCATATGAAAACAACAACAATAACAAATGCAGCCATTTCTAGTCCACTGCAGGACATAGGCCTCAGACATATCTATTCATGACTGAAGTTTAGCCAGTTTCATCACCACGCTGACTAGTCCGGATTGGTGATGGGAGATTTTTCTCTGATCGGTTACAGCAAACCAATCTAGTTTGGGGGGCCCTGACTAGTACAACTTTCTTGATCATGTAAATACACAAACCCTTTCACCACGTTAAGGTATCCCCACTCAGATGTATATTAAAAAGTAGTGAAGTTCAAAAGTGCATGTGATCAGTACATTACTGAGGGCTGCCAGTTATTATTATTATTATTATTATTATTATTATTATTATTATTATTATTATTATTACTTGCTAAGCTACAACCCTAATAGGAAAAGCAAGGTGCTATAAGCCCAGGGGCTTCAACAGGGAAAATAGCCCAGTGAGGAAAGGAAACAGATAAATATTTTTTTTAAGAGCAACAACACTAAAATAAATATCTCCTATATAAACTATAAAAACTTTAACAAAACAAAGGGATGTGAAATTAGATAAATTACCGTGCCCGGGTGTACCCTCAAGCAAGAGAACTCTAATCCAAGACATTGGAAGACCATGGTACAGAGGCTAATGGCACTACCCAAGACTACAGAATGATTTGATTTTGGAGTGTCTTTCTCCTAGAAGAGCTGCTTACCATAGCTAACGAGTTTCTTCTCTTACAAATAGGAAAGTGGCCACTGTACAATTACAGGGCAGTAACCCCTTGGGTGGAAAAGAATTGTTTCTTAATCTCAGTGCTGTCAAGTATATGAGGACAGAGGAGAAAATGTAAAGTATAGGCCAGACTATTCGGTGTGTGTGTGTGTGTGTGTGTGTGTGTGTGTGTGTAGGCAAAGAAAATATGAACCGTGAACAGAGAGAAGGATCCTATGTGGTACTGATTGGCTAGTCAAAAGACCCCATAACTCCATGATTAGATTTATACCGGTACCTACGTCTATATTCAAATCTACACCTATATCGATAGTTGCTCCTATATCTTTTCTATATTCAGATTTATACCTAAAGTATAGTACTGGATATCCAATTTTAGATCGATATCTATAATTATAAATAAATCCATATGAATATTGATATTTATGTCTCTCTCTCTCTCTCTCTCTCTCTCTCTCTCTCTCTCTATATATATATGTATATATAATATACATACATATATATATATATATATATACAGTATATATATATACATATATATATATATATATATAAACATATATTTAGATCGCTATTTAAATCGAAATTCAGATCTCTCTCTCTCTCTCTCTCTCTCTCTCTCTCTAATATATATATATATATATATATTATATATATATGTATATATGTATATATATATATATATATATACAGAGTTTTCTATATGAATAAAAATACATATTACGATCAACATCCATCTCTATATCTAAATCGAAATTCAGATCTATATATATATATATATATATACACATATATATATATATATTATGCTTACATACATACATACAAACCTATTCATAAACAGTTGAAAAACGATCATACATAACAAAACTCCAAGTCAGCGTTCCCTCGTCTGGTGAAAGAAGAAAAAAAAACAGAAATAAAAAAAAAAAGAAAAAAAAAAGGGAAGCAATTGTGACCAATCATCCCGCAGAGAACGGTTCCTAATTTTCGAAAGAAGCATCCATCGATCTCCTGGGAACCAGAGGAATTTGTCACTAGAAGAAGAAGAAGAAGAAGAATGTGGATGGTGAATGGTGATGATTTGGAGAAAGAGGAGAGTATGAGAAGAGACTGTAATCACGATGTGCTACAATGTTCATAAGGTTCATGATGATAAATATGAAATGATATGTTGATATATATTTCCTATTATATTTTTATTTCTCTTTTTGCTTTTATGTGAAAAAAATGTCTCAGTAAAAGATTGAGAATTATCTAAACCACATCACAACCATCATAAACTATTTTTCTATCATTTTCCATTAATAATTATTATTATTATTATTAATTGCTAAGCTACAAACTTAGATGAAAAAGCAGGATGCTATAAGCCCAGGGGTTCCAACAAGGAGAATAGCCCAGTGAGGAAAGGAAACGAGGAAAAATAAAATATTTTAAGATAAGTAACATTAAAATAAATAATTCCTATATATAATCTATAACATAATTAACAAAACAAGAGGATGAGAAATACGATAGTGTGAAATTACAACCTTAAATATACAAAATCCATATTTTTTTTTCATACTTACAACCACCAAACTGTACAAACATTTCTCCTATCGTTTCACAAATCAACAGTATCACTCTTTTCTATAAATGAATAATTCAGCTAAACATACGTACTTAATAAAGATGACCACTCTTTTCTATAAATGAAAAAATCAGCTAAACAAATTTGCTTAATAAAGATGACCGCTCTTTTTTTATGAATGAATAATTCAGCTAAACATACGTACTTAATAAAGATGACCACTCTTTTCTATAAATGAAAAAATCAGATAAACAAATTTGCTTAATAAAGATGACCGCTCTTTTTTTATGAATGAATAATTCAGCTAAACATACGTACTTAATAAAAATGACTATTCTTTTCTATAAATGAATAAATCAGCTAAACATAAGTACTTAATAAAGATGATCACTCTTTTCTATGAATGAATAATTCAGCTAAGCATGGGTACTTACTAAAGATGACAAGTATAATGAGTATTAATATTTCAATAAGAAAAACGCCTATTTGTCACTTTTAAAGAAAACATAAACTGATTTAATTGAAACATCTTCTGAGTATAAAAAGACTACATTCAATATTCAAGATCTCTTTGTACAAGTAATAGACTTTCTTCATAATCAATATAAAAAAAAAAAATACTCCAATTTGAAGTATGAAAATAAATTTCGATTATTTATTTTCCTTATGACAAATTCATATGATGATGTCAATTGCGAAAAAAACGAAGTATTTATTTGACGCGAATATATTTATTTTCCTAACCATGAACAACAGAAGTAGAATTTTTTCTTTTTTGCAACAAATAATCAAATAATAACCACTAAATTTACTTTAGGATTCGTCAAGTAGTAATAGTTTTTTCAATCTTTTTTTATCAATTATAAATTGCTTTTCAGGGTTTTAAGGTTGTAGCCTAATGGAAACTTCCCTACCTGGCATTCTGCCAGACTGGGATTCAAGATACATTCAATTACGATAGATTTTTTACTGTCTGCAACCTATAGGTCTACCTGCTGAGTCATCAGCAGCCATTGCCTGGCCCTCCCTGTCCCAGAATTGGGTGGAGAGGTACCTTGGGTGCTGATCACATGTACACATGGTCAGTCTCTAGGACATTGTCTTGCTTGCAAAGCAATGTGACCGTCCCTTGCTTCTGCCATTCATGGGCAGCCTTTAATTCTTAAATTATTTGATGTAAAGCATGACACCTACTTTCTATAATACCAAATGAAATATAAAAAATTGAAAATCGCTAAATGTAAATGCATCGTAAGCCCTTTTTATTATTATTATTATCATTACTATCCAAGCTACAACCCTAATTGGAAAAGCAAGATGCTATAAGCCCAGGGGCTCCAATAGGGAAAAATAGCCCAGTGAGGAAAGGAAATAAGGAGATAAATAACTGAAGAGAACAAATTAACAATAAATCATTCTAAAATAAGTAACAACGTCAAAACAGACATGTCATATATAAACTATTAACAACGTCAAAAACAAATATGTCATATATAAACTATAAAAAGACTCATGTCCGCCTGGTCAACAAAAAAGCATTTGCTCCAACTCTGAACTTTTGAAGTTCTACTGATTCAACACCCCGATTAGGAAGATCATTCCACATCTTGGTAACAGCTGGAATAAAACTTCTAGACTACTGCGAAGTATCGAGTCTTATGATGGAGAAGGCCTGGCTATTAGAATTAACTGCCTGCCTAGTATTACGAACAGGATAGAATTGTCCAGGGAGATCTAAATGTAAAGGATGGTCAAAGTTATGAAAAATCTTATGCAACATGCAAGATACTCTTTAATTTGCAGTAAAGATTTCGAAAAAAAAATGGAAATTATTTATCATTGTTATCATAAAGTTAATATTGTAGTGATAAGCATAACTAAGCAATCACCAGGATTTAACTTTTAAGATGACAATACAAGTTTTAAACCTTTCAAGAATTGATGTTTCAATTTCATTCTAATCTAGTTTAGGAAGTAAACACATTTCGCTTATTAGGGTTAATCAGTAAAACGGAAAAATAATCTCCCTTCGAGATATGTATATTTAGATAGTGGAACCTTCACTGTATAATAATAAAGTGTCTGGATATATACAAAGTATATATAATACATATATATATAATATATATATATATATATATATATGTGTGTGTATGTATATACATGCATATAATATATATACATATATATATATATATATATATATAGTGTGTGTGTATGTATGTATGCACGTATGTATGCAAATGTACAGTATATGTATGTGTATACAAACATATATATTCATATATAAATATATATATAAATATATACATATATATATACATATGTATACACATATACATATACATACATACATTGCATTTGATCATAACTGAATCCCTTAAACTAAACACAATCACTGGTTACATTAAGAAAAAAAAATTGTTTTAAAGTTTTGAAACTTTTAAAAGGTCATAACGTTTCTATTTGACTAAGAATATTCCTCTGCTTGACTTTTTAGAAATGTTATAATACCAACAATTTCACGATATGCATGAAAAAACAAATAGACTTCATATATTTGACTGATACTTTACACATGTACTGCGAGGGTTTCATACACGCTCCTACACTATAACGGTTTTGATTTTTTTTAAATCTAATCACTCGCTCTTCCCAGCACTGTTAATAAACCAACTTGTGTTATCATAATAGTCCATGCCTTATTGTTTTAATTTT
>NC_090753.1:65781656-65801656 GCF_036898095.1 Palaemon carinicauda
GTATAAAAACTTGATGACTGTTTAATAAAGTTTAGTTGCATTCGACACGCATCAGTTACATCTGCCAGGTCACACTCACAAGAGCATCGATATTTCTTAAATCACTACCACTCCCTTAATTTTTTAAGATACTTCCATTTTGTTTACTTTTTAAGACACTTTAACATCCCAACAGTGATTTAGCAAGAGCCAATTACAAATTCAATTGATCAATTCACTGACACATGATTGATGTTATGATTGATCGGGAGATTAACGTCAAAACTACTAAATAACTCGGTCCGATCCTCATCACTTCCATCAGTTTAGGTTTATATGGATGTTTAATTCCCTTAGAACGACCAAGCAAATAATTGATAGGCGATGGCATGATTAATCGCATGACGCATAAATGATGGAATGATTGATCGCACGGCAATTAAACAAAGTAAAAGTTGACAAAAAGTATGGGACCGATTACCATTATTACATACATTATAAGGAAACAAACAAGAATATATAGGTAATGGTAATAAAATCAATATAAAAAAGGTTAAAACTAACATGCAAATAAACCAAGAGTAATAATAATAAAACAACATGCAAAAGAAGAGTGGTAACACTTACGTTCAGCCGCGAAGTGAAGAGCTGGTGGACGCCTGCCGTTTTTCTCGTAATCCAAAACTATAGAAAACCCCACTATTTCGGCCACTACCACTCAATGTGGTGTTTGTGGGTAATCATCACACATTCAATCACTGCTCGATATCATCCCGAGTATCAACAATTCTTAAAACCGTCAATAAACTAAAGTAAAACACAATAAGTATGGGAGACGCTTAAACACGACGCGAATGTAAACTAAAGAATCCGTTCACGAGCGTAAAACATTTTCACAAAATATTGTTCTCAAATTAATTACCAGCAGATTTTCTTTTTATTTTAGGCTAAAATGTAACTATTTCATTAATTCTAAAACATGAATTGGTTGTTATGAAGCACGATATAGAAAATTAATGTAAAAATATTTATCTTTACGCTACTGTGTGATATCCTTCCTTCATCTATCAGCCAATGACCGACAAGAGAAGCCAACAGAATCCGTTCACGAGCGTAAAGCGTTTTGGCAAAATATTCTCAAATTAATTACCAACAGATTTTATTTTCATTTTATGTTGAAATGTTAATATTCTATTAACTATGAAACACGGTTTGGTTATGATGAAGCAAAATATATAAAAGAAAAAATAATGTAAAAAGATTAACCTTTACGCTACTGTGTGGTATCACTTCTTCATTTATCAGCCAATGACTGACATGAGATAGGCGAGTGACTGGAGGAGTGTTGTAACACTAGTTGTAATTTCAAATTTCAGAAATATAATTAACTAAAAAGTCCCGAATGTACAATATAGCAATAATGCTTCGAGTCCAGTATGTTTGTCATCACCAAATCGTTAGTTAGACCAGGGATATTAGGATAACGGTTTTGGTGGATAAAGGAAAGAAATCTGGATGCAAAAGGAGATTTGACAGTTTAACTGTGATTCGTTCGTTTGTTTTGGAGTGCCCACCTTACATAAGGCAGGGATAGGATTAATTGTGGTTATTAAGAGACAATGTCAGTTATTTAACAGTGAGGAATGATGTGGCAGATTTGGTATTCCTCTCGGTTTATAGTAATTCAAGCCCTAGGCAGGACCCACTTAGGCCTAGGTTTGGTGCTAACAAAGCCAATCTCTCTCTCTCTCTCTCTCTCTCTCTCTCTCTCTCTCTCTCTCTCTCTCTCTCTCTCTCTCTCTCTCTCTATCTGTCATCTTTTCTGCTTATGGGTATGGATATAATTTTTTTCATTCAAGTTTGAATATTCATTATAAATTGCTTAAAAATTTGGCTATAGAAGAAACTACACCAAGTTATATCTACAGTGCATTATATAAGTTACTGTAGTTTATCTATCTATTATTTATTTGTTTGCATAATATATATATATATATATATATATATATATATATATATTATATATATATATATATATATATATATATATATAATACATACATATATATGTGTGTGTGTGCGAGTGTGTGTGTGTGTATGTTTGTGTGCGTCTGAATTTCTATCTCGAAGTATTCATGTAAGAACGTTTCAGACTTATATCATCTTTTTGTCTTAATTTTCTTTTTATCCTAACTCCTTCTTGCCATCGGTTGCCTTGTAATAATAAGATTAATAATAATGATAATGATAATAATCATAATCATAATTATAATAATAATAACAATAATAATAATAATAGTGATAGTAATAATATTATTAATAATAAAAATAGTGATAATAATAATATATAATAATAATGATATAAGTAATAATAATAATAATAATAATAATAATAATAATATTAATAATAATGATAAAAATAATAATAATAATAATAATAATAATAATAGTGATAATAATCATAATAATAATAATAATAATAATAATGATAATAATAATAATAATAATAATAATAATAATAATAATAATAATAATAATAATAAACAGAAAAGACATAAAGATTTTATTATCATTTTATTATCAGTAAATTAAAGTTCCACTTACGAAGCATTTCCCCATTTATCGAACCGGTGACAAGGACTCATGCAAATAAAGTCAATTGAAATGTAATGATAAAATTACCCAAAGGGAAAGAAGAATTATTTTCACATTCAGATTAAACTCCCAAACTGAGATTGATGACATTTTCCCTTTTCTTCAAAGAAAGAACTGGATTCATTTCGACAGACTGCGAAAGTCCACTGAAGCATAACATAAGAAATCGGATTTTAGCGAAGAAGAATCAGACACACAAGATCTCTCTCTCTCCTCTCTCTCTCTCTCTCTCTCTCTCTCCTCTCTCTCTCTCTCTCTCTTGAATTATTTATTTCAAGGGGACTTTGGATTAAACTTTGAATAGCTATTAATTCTCTCTCTCTCTCTCTCTCTCTCTCTCTCTCTCTCTCTCTCTCCTCTCTCTCTCTCTCTCTCTCTCTCTCTCTCTCTCTTAAATTATTCCTTTCAAGGGGACATTGGATTAATCTTTGAAAAGCTCTCTCTCTCTCTCTCTCTCTCTCTCTCTCTCTCTCTCTCTCTCCTCTCTCTCTCTCTCTCTCTCTCTCTCTTTCAGTACCGAATTAATTTTTTCTCTATCTCTTTAGTATATAATAATGGACTAAAACGTGTACAAGCTCTCTCTCTCTCTCTCTCTCTCTCTCTCTCTCTCTCTCTCTCCTCTCTCTCTCTCTCTCTCTCTCTCTCTCTCTCTCTCTCTCTCTCCATAGGAATTATTAGAAAAGAGAGAAGAAAATATATTGCAAAAGGGAGAATTTCATGTAGGAAATAAAAGTTAGGAGAAGCGAGACAGAATAAGACAGAAAGATTCGTAGATTTTCTTTGAAGAAATTTCTGAACTTTTGTAGTTGACTGAATTTTCTCAATGATTTACTTAATTGAATTCTTAAATCAAGGATCTTGCAAAGATAAAGATTAAAGCTTAACTGAATTTAATTTCATTATGTAAATGTAAATGAAATGATAGTATATTCAATAAAGGATGGATGCATACAAATGAAGTGACTATCGGGAGATCATTTTCTCCTTTGTCTGAATAATTATTGTAATGAATAACTTTATTGTGGAAATTATTATTATTATTATTATTATTATTATTATTATTATTATTATTATTGTTGTTGTTGTTGTTGTTGTTGTTGTTGTTATCATTAATTATTATTATTATTATTATTATTATTATTATTGTTGTTGTTGTTGTTGTTGTTGTTATCATTATTATTATTATTATTATTATTATTATTGTTGTTGTTGTTGTTGTTGTTGTTGTTATCATTATTATTATTATTATTATTATTATTATTATTATTATCATTATTAGACAAGCCACAACCCTAGTTGGAAAAGCAGGATGCTATAAGCCCATGGGCTCCAACAGGGGAAAAATAGCCCTGTGAGGAAAGGAAAAGAGGAAATAATAAACTACAAAAGAAAGTGATGAACAATTAGAATAAAATATTTCAGGAACAATAACAACATTAAAATAGATCTTCCATATATAAACTATAAAAAAACTTGAACAAAACAGAAAGAGAAATAAGATAGAATAGTGTGTACAGTAGCTATGGCACTACCCACAACTAGAGAACAACAGTTTGATTCTGGAGTATTTTTCTCCTAAAAGAGCTGCTAACCATAGCTAAAGAGTCTCTTCTACCCTTACCAAGAGGAAAGTGGCCACTGAACAACTAAAATATAGTAGTTAACCCTTGAGCAAAGAAGAAATGTTTGCTAATATCAGTGTTGTCAGATGTATGAGGACAGAAGAGAATGTGGAAAGAATAGGTCAGACTATTCGGTATATGTGTAAAGTCAAAATGTTCCGTAACCAGAGAGAGGGTTCCAATGTAGTACTGTCTGGCTAGTCAATAGACCTAAAAACTCTCTAGTGGTAGTTTCTCAATAGGTGGCTAGAGCCCTGGAATATATATTGAATTATTATTCTTAATGATTAAATGATCGCTATTGATTCACAGAAACCTGAAATATTTGTAAGATCAGCGCCAAAACCATCATTCTAGCCACCCACTTAAGACCTGGTGAAGCAAGGCGATGGCTACTGATGATTCACTCCCCCGCAAGGACAGCAAGATGGTGTTACCAATGAAAACAGATCAAAGACCTGAGAAGGATTCAAATCAAGACCAAATCAATAAAAAGTGATGTATGGTAATATTCCGATAAAAAATGAAAAACAGATTATATAATGAATAACAGAAGAAAATCGTGTAAAGATTACAGAGGTGATAAGAGTGTCACGACTGAGATGGTGCGGACATGTGTTGAGATGGATGGTGGGGAGGGAGGGAAGAGGGATTAGGAGGAACCTGTTAGGCGGAGAATATCGAAAGAGAGACAGGGAATCAGATGGCGAGATTAGGTGAAGGATGATATGGAGAGAAGAGGTTTGGTGAAAGAGGATGCCCTGATAGAAGGCATTGGAGAGGACGCATCAGGCAACACCCCTTAATGTAGGGATAACGGTGGGGAAGAAGTGTTGATTTATATATATATATATATATATATATTGTACCAACCGTGTGTCACACAATTGTACATAATTCCTTTTGTATATATTATGCTTGTATCTTCGCTCTTCCCTTGTACTAAAACGAACATGAAAATTCATGTCTGGTTTTCCTCTGTAACATTGCCACTTTCTCGAACATGTATTTTCCTGTTGCCTTGAGGTTTTGTATATAAAGGAGAGTGTTCCTTAAAAAAAAACTCAGTTGATTGCATCCTGCCTTTGAGTTCACAACCCTCTCTCGGTCCGTCACATTGGTGACCCCGGAGTGACTCGCTCCTCCCGCCTCCCCCCCCTCCACCTCTCACCGTTACTATGACGCTGTCAACGCATACCTTCTGCAGCAGTACTCGCCGTCGCCAGCCGCCCGTATAGCAACGCCTTTTCAGCTCTCTCAACAACCGTTGGGGGACCAAAGGGCTTCGCTCACCCTCGGGAAAATGACCAGTATCACTCGCCTGCAACCTGCCGCAGACAGCTCTCCTCGTGAGGTGAACCTACTTCGTGCCCCTTGGATACGCCGTTTACCCGGACCTATACGCGCTACCATACCCTATGTCGATAGTTTACCCATAAAGGACTTGATGACCAAAGCCGACGCCCTTATGGACAGCCACTTCAAAACCTCCATCAACGCCTCCACTCGTGACGAAGAGGACACCTATTCAACTTCAACCGAAGCTGACGTAAATGCCGTAGGACACGCCTATGAATGCCGTAGGACACACGCCTATGAATGCCGTAGGACACACGCCTATGAATGCCGTAGGACACACGCCTATGAATGCCGTAGGCCTATGAATGCCGTAGGACACACGCCTATGAATCCCGTAGGCCTATGAATGCCGTAGGACACACTCGCCTATGAATGCCGTAGGACACGCCTATGAATGCGGCAACACGGCCACCCATTATCCACCACTCGCTCGCGCCCCAACCAACGACTTCTACAGCCACTCACTGCCGCTAATCGGCGCAGTTTTTACTACTACCTCTCCAGATTCAGGGCACCTATTTAACATGTTCAGTATGTCATTTTTAGAGGGGGAGCCATGTACCAACCGTGTGTCACACAATTGTACATAATTCCTTTTGTATATATTATGCTTGTATCTTCGCTCTTCCCTCGCACTAAAACGAACATGAAAATTCATGTCTGGTTTTCCTCTGTAACATTGTCACTTTCTAGAACTTGTATTTTCCTGTTGCTTTGAGGTTTTGTATATAAAGGAAAGTGTTCCTTATTAAAAAACTCAGTTGATTGCATCCTGCCTTTGAGTTCACAACCCTCTCTCGGTCCGTCACAATATATATATCCAGAGGAAATCGTAATTATGATGTATAAATGTATTATGTAAAGTTCAAAAGATCTATTTTATATGTGATCATTCTTAAAAGATATTGAAATTTTTATGATAACAAATAAAAATGTTATAAGATATAAACAGAGAGAGAGAGAGAGAGAGAGAGAGAGAGAGAGAGAGAGAGAGAGAGAGAGAGAGAGAGAGAGAGAGAGAGAGAGGGGGGGGGTGACTGGTTTCCTATTTTCTTAAAAAAACTGAAATTTTATGGTAAAAATTAAATATGTGATAAGTAAGGCCTAAGAAAAGAGAGAGAGAGAGAGAGAGAGAGAGAGAGAGAGAGAGAGAGAGAGAGAGAGAGAGAGGGGAGAGAGAGATTCCGAGAACAGATGACAATACTCTGTATAACCAATTTAGAAGTTTTAAGGGAAACCCCTTCGAATATAATTAACTTTAATCAGAGATATAATTGATTATTTAACCTTAATGTAAATGGAAAATAAAGATTAATTATTTCCTGAAGAACACCTTATTGCAAGACATTATTTAAATGTGAGAGTAATTTGATTTACGTAACATGCTATTATATCACTATCTATTATACTAAATTTTACTTATATAGCTGGTTCAGATTCGTATATATACCAAAGAATTTTTTTTTCAAAACTCTAACAAGTGGACGAATAGATTTCGAAAAAAATAAAGATTTTGAGGATATAAAACTAACTAAACTGAAAAGCAATTTTGAAGAAGCTTCCGTAATGCCTTGCGTAAACGGATGAGAGAGAGAGAGAGAGAGAGAGAGAGAGAGAGAGAGAGAGAGAGAGAGAGAGAGAGAGAGAGAGAGAGAGAGAGAGAGAGGGGGGGGGAGCTTCATGCATACTCTTCACTGCAACATGAAATGAAGAAAAATAATATATTATATCACCCAAAGGAATTTATACTAGCTGTATCAAGTCATATCAATGAGTCTTTACCTTACGACTTAGAAATAATAGTAATAATAATAATAATAATGATAATAATAATAATAATAATAATAATAATAATAATAATAATAATAATAATAATAATAATAATAATGATGATGATGATGATGATGCCAAAATATTTGGAAAATCAAACTAATTGACAAAAATTGGAAAATGAAAGTTTTAGATTTTTGAAAATGTAAAGATGAAATTTACGATTAATTTTCAAATACATGAATTATTTTTCACAAGGCTTCATAGACCTTCATGGCCGATCTTGCATGCCCTCCACTGTTTCGCTGAAGTTTACATTTCCACTTTTTGCAGTCAGATTGACATTAGTTCTCGACGAAAGTCAGGTCATATTCAAAGCAGACTAAATCGTGAAGTTCACACGCTCCATCAGAAATTAGATGTTATTCTGAAAACTATCTGCAAGACAGTTCGTCCGGAGAAAAGCTATCTTCCAGTTATTGAGACGGCAGTGACCAGCCTGTCGGAAAGAAAACGAGTTGTGTGAATCGGCCTCTATAGTTAGGAAAGGGTGAGGGTTGAACGGGCTGAGTCTGTGTGTGTGGCTGTGCATATATATATATATATATATATATATGTATATATATATATGTGTGTGTGTGTGTGTCTGAATAAGATCAAGTGTTTGCATCTATCTCTCAAAGCCAATAAGTTTTACATCTCTCTCTCTCTCTCTCTCTCTCTCTCTCTCTCTCTCTCTCTCTCTCTCTCTCTCTCTCTCTCTCTCTTTCGTTTCAATTTGAACATTCTCCCAATGCTCACATCTGTATCAATATGTTTATTTTCAAAACTCTTTTTCAGCAGAAACCAAACTTGACTGATTTGCTGACACAGTGAAATCAATCACGTGTGTATTCGACAACTCTGGAAACTTCATAATTAAGCAAATTAATTAAGGAAACTTTCGTTGATTCCCAAAGTCATCAATATCCATTTGTTTTAAATAATAATCAGTCAAAGTTAATCATTTTATGTCTTCTTCAAAACATTAATTGTAATCAAATTGGGTTATCAGTTTTATGAAAAATTATTCTGGTATAACAATTCAAAATGTCAAAAACTTTGAAGATTATCTATATATAGAAAATTTTGTTTCAGAGAGAGAGAGAGAGAGAGAGAGAGAGAGAGAGAGAGAGAGAGAGAGAGAGAGAGAGAGAGAGAGAGAGAGACATTGTTATTTATATTTGACCAAAAAGTTATAGTATCATCGATTTGAAAAAGTATTCAGGTATAACAAAAGTCAAGATGTTAAAACCTTTATAGAATGTTCATATATATATATATATATATATATATATATATATATATATATATATATATATATATATATATATATATATATATATATATATGAGAGAGAAAGAGAGATAGAGAGAGAGAGATAGAGAGAGAGAGGTGTTGATATATATATATATATATATATATATATATAACGGATTTTGAGCGAAGCGAAAAATCTATTTTTGGGTGAGATAGCCATGTCGTCCTGATGGAAGTTCCTATAGGGTAGCTTCCTAGGGTATATTACAACTACGGCGATATTCCCAGAGAATTTACCTTAAGGTACCAGAATTCTAACTCCTGGAGCGAGTATCCCTCGTGAAAGGGATATCGCGACATATCAGAGGACGTATTCTAGACACGTCACATGGCAATCTACGACCTGAATACAGATTCGTCTCGTAGGAGGGAGATTGACGAGATACGAATTCGGGAAAGAAAAAGGGGAGCCGCTCCCAAGGCTTCCCTATCCCCCGATTCGTATGCGTGCCTGGCGCCAATCCTGGCGCCATCTGTATTCCTTGTAGCGTACACGAGGTGCTACAGATACTGTATGTAGGGAGGGGTCCTACAGCCCTTTCTTAGAAAGGCAAGGGCGGGTCCATCAGGACGACATGGCTATCTCACCCAAAAATAGATTTTTCGCTTCGCTCAAAATCCGTTTTTTGGGCTCAAGCCATGTCGTCCTGATGGAAGTGTACCAGAGCATTACTGTATCTGTGGATTCTCAGAACGTGCCGTACTCCCCGGAGATATTTATTCCCGGTCGACTAGACCTAGAGACCTAAGATGTTACCGTTATACATCTTTTCAACTAACTATAAACTATGTTAGAGCTTCCTGCCCCCTACAGGGAAGAGTCCTACTAGACTCTGGAAAGTCTCGAAGAGTACATATATCTATGTATGAATACCAGGCAAGCTAATATAGTGGTCTCGCCCTATATTAAGTAAAGCATAGTTTGTAAAGGACCACTGCGTCAATATGAAATATCGACCAGTTTTCCGCACAATACTTGTATTGGCCAAAGGTTTTATATCCGCATAGGAGGAAAACCAATGCAACATAGCTTGCATAAAGGAACAATTCTATTAGAATTATCCCAGATAAGGTACATAGAATGAATGCTCAATTATACCAATAAATTGACACAGGTGAAGGAGACGCAAGGTTCTCAAGAACAAGCTTATTGACAGACAATAAACAGACAGGTTAACCACAATTATACATATATATATAAGAAGAGGATAACCCAAAACTTTAAGCATAAGTATGATAGTAAACAGGGCTTGTTTGTCTGAAAGAAAAACATTAGATGCCACTTTTAAGATACCGAGGTATCAAAGTCATAAAAGCCTGTATTACAAATCAATGACATTAGCGTTAGAAACGCTCGGCACACATGTCTGCACTTATGCTAGGTTCACCTTCGGAAATGGAACAGTCTGGATGGGCAACACAGTGCCCTCACTTAGTTTGTAGTACAGTATGTAACTACACACTCGCCCTGGAATTAATCGTCCCAATTAAGACCACTGTTCCTCGCAGAGTTAAACAGTAGGGTTAACACCGCGACCCACTGCTACCACAGATCTCTTTTAGTTCCTCTACTTGCTTCGCATAGTGGCGAAAGAACACTCTGGAAGACTTCCAGCCAGTGTATGAACGGAGATGTTCAAAATCCATACAATTAAAGAAATTTAGGAATGAGGCAACTTTCCTCGGATCGTGACCTGCGGGTGTATTGTCAGGATCCGCTCTGCGAATAAAATATGTGATTTTTGCTCTGAGTTGATTCAGAGATAAATTTGAGCCTGATGTTTCTCCCCTGAATAGTTGACCACCCTTGAAGTCTGAAGTTCTATGAAGATAGACCTTTAGGCATTCTACTGGACATAGAGATGCATCTTCTTTCAGAGGGCAGATTCTCCAGGGACCCCACCTGTTGGTGGGTAACTCATTCTTGGCGAGAAACATAGGATCCGGAAACAGGTTCAGTTCTTCCCCATCCAGGAACTGAACACGACCTGCCTCTCTCGAGAGGCTACAATTTCACTAACCCTGGCCCCGGACGCGAGTGCAAATTAGGAAAATAACTTTTTGTGTCAAATCCTTTAACGCACATTCTTCATTGCTCAACAGAGAAGCGAAATGAAGAACTTGTCTAAAGACCATGAAATGGGCTTTGGAGGTGCTGAAGGTCTGAGCCTAGCACAGGCTTTCGGGACTTTATTAAAGATCTCGTTACCTTGGTCGACCTGGAAGGCATATAGAATGGGTCTTGTCAAAGCAGACTTACACGCTGAAATCGTGTTCGCTGCCAACCCTTGACCATGGAGGTGGGGAAAAAAGATAAGCAGAAGTCTGTCAAGATCTCCTGCGGAATCTTCGCCTTGACAAAAGGCCACCCATTTTCTCCAAGATGACTCATATTGCCTTCTAGTAGATTTGCATTTATATTCCTCAATGAAGTCTATACTGGCTTTCGAAATCCCGAAACGCTTTCTCACCGCTAGGGAGAGAAAATCATGAACTGCAGGGTCCGGGTTTTCTGTAATGAAGCGCAGACAGTTGACTTCTGGACTCGCTGGGTCAGAACTGGATCTGGTAGTGGTACAAACTTCAGCTACAGTTCCAATGCCAGGAGGAACCACACGCTGTTCGGCCACTTGTGGGCCACTATTGCCGCTACCCTTTGAAGGATCTCAGTTTGTTGAGGACCCTCAACAGAAGGTTGTGAGGAGAGGGAACAGATAAATCTTGGACCATCTGTTCCAGTCGAGGGACATCGCGTCCACTGCTTCCGCTAAGGGGTCCTCGTACGGGGCACGTACAGGGGCAACTTCTTGTTGTCTTTCGTCGCAAAGAGGTCTATCTGCAGTTCTGGGACTGATTCAGAATGAAGGAGAATGATCCTGCGTCTAAGGACCATTCCGACTCTATCGGTGTGAACCTGGATAGAGCGTCCGCTCTCACATTGCGGACTCCTTGAAGGTGAACTGCCGACAGGTACCACTTCTTCTTTTCCGCCAATCGGAAGACGGCCAACATCACCTGGTTGAGAGGTGGTGACCTCGATCCTTGTCGATTCAAGTATCTTAAAACTACCTCGCTGTCTATTACCACTTTATGTGGAACGAATGACGCGGGGAGACTTTCTTTAAGGTAAGGAGCACTGCCCTAGCTTCTAGAAAGTTTTATGAGAAAGGTCTTGAATAGCCTGGACCAAGTCCCCTGGACTTTTTTCCGATGAGAGTGACCTCCCCATCCCTCCTTTGAGGCGTCTGAGTGAATCGTCACCGACGGGGGAGGTGGCTGAAGAAGAACCTGACTTCTTTAGATGTCTGGCTTGGGACCAAGGCCTGAGAAGAGTACTTAGCCGAAGCGGCTGGTCTTCTCAGATCTCTTCACGCGTTTGATGCATAACTTCTCCAAACTCCGATTGCATCCTTTAGCTGTGCTCTTAGCACTGGGTCTGTCACCGAAGCAAACTGGAGAGAGCGCAGTACTCTCTCCTGCTCGTGTCTTGATATCCTTTCGGCATCTTGAAGTCTCTTGACAGAACCCGCTATCTCCTTCCTTTTCTTCGCTGGGGTGGAGAAACGGTGTGACAAAAGGTCCCAGTGGATCTTAGCCACTGGAACTTTTGAGATGGAGAAAGTCGAGACTTTTTCTGTTGATCTTGAAGCCTAGGTACTCTAGGAACTGGATCACTGACTGGAAGCTTGCAAGCATTCGGTCTCGGATGCTGCCCACACCAACCAGTCGTCCAGGTAGGCTACTACCTGAATTCCCTTTAGGCGAAATTGTTTGAGAGCTACGCTCGCAAGCTTCGTAAAAATCCTTGGGGCTATGTTTAGCCCGAATTGCATGGCTCCGAAGGCGTATAGTCTTCGCTGTAGCCTGAACCCTAGGTAGGGGGAGAGTCGATGGCTAATTGGAATGTGCCAGTAGGCATCTGACAAGTCTATAGAGACGGAATATGCCCTCTTGGGCAGTAAGGTCCTTATGTGTTGCAGTGTTAGCATTTTGAATTTGCAATTCACTATGAACTTGTTAAGTGGCGACAAGTCCAGAATGACTCTGAGCTTTTCCGAGTCTTTCTTGGGAACACAAAACAGCCTCCCTTAGAAATTGATGGGCTTCACCCTTTTTCTCCAACCGTTCTTGAACGTACTCCTCCATAACGGGGGTGGAGTGTTGGAAAAAACCGAAGGTACGGGGGTGGAGTGCTGTACCAGCTCCCGCCCAATCCATTCTTGAGTAGGCTGTGGGCCCAGGGATCGAAGGTCCACCGATCCCGAAATTTCAGAAGTCTCCCTCCTACCGGTATCACCTCACTTGGACTGCCGTCCTGAGGTCTTGCCTTCCTGACCACGACCACCCCTGAATCCCCTTCCCCTTGAGGGGCGTCTAGACGAGCCTCTGGCTGCTCTTCTAGGCTTTGCTCGGAAGGAAGTAGACTGCCCTTCGAACGCTGGGGTGAATGCCGTGGACTGTGTCGACACGGCCTGGGGTACCCACTGAAAGGTGGTCGGGGTTTGTGCCACGATCTGGGGCACTGGGGGCAATGGCAATTGCAGTTGCTGTTGCTGTCTAAGAGGCTTGGCTGGCCGAGACGGTAGCCTAGTCCTCATAGTCTTCCTCTTTGGTTGAGGACCCTCATCCGGGGAAGACTTTCTTTTGATAGCCAGGTCCCACTTCTGGAGAAGGTTTCTATTCTCCAAGGTGGCTTTATCAAAAACTTCTTTGACCAAGTCGGTAGGGAAAAAGGTCTTTTCCCCAAATGTTGGAGGAGATTAGTTTCTTTAGCTCGTGCCTCACTGTAGCCGAGGTAAACACGAACTCCCTACAAGCTCTCCTTGCCTTGACGAAGCCATAAAGGTCCTTCGTCACTGTGGCCAGATGAGGCTTGGCCACTACCATGAACATTTCATGGACCTTGGGGTCACTTGCCATCATCTCGAGAGTAGTCTGAAGAGACATTGAGGCAGTCAGTCTTTCTTTTGTATCGAGCTCACTTCGCAAAAGAAAGTCAGACAGCTTAGGGGGGTCCTTGCCGAACTGACGTCCGGCAATATCAGCCTCCAACTTTCCACTTAGAACGTAAGATGGACGTCCTTCCAATCTTTGTGGTCCATAGGCAGGGCCAGCGACAAGGGTTTACACTCCTCTAGGGAGGGGCAAGACTTGCCGGCCTCGATTGCTTTTAGTACAGCCAGAAACCCTTTCTGTAAAAAGGGGGAAGGCTCTAGTAGGCGAGGACACAAAGGATGGGAGCTTCCTATTCAATGCAGCTACCTTTGAGTTAGAGAAGCCCCTCTCTTTCATCGAAGATGAAAGTAGAGCTTGAGCCTTAGCATGGTCATCACTATGACCTCCTTCGGCTCTGCCTCCTCCTTTGAAGCTGGTTCCTTCCTCAGCCGGACATAACAGTCCGGATATGGTGCCTTGCTGGGCCAGAATTCCACCCTCCAGGGGAACTGAGCCCAGCATATCCGAGATGACGATCTTTCCAGTCGTCATCGACATGTGCTCAGCATACCTCCATGGGTTAGCATCCGAGCACAAAGGAAGGTCTTTCACATTGAGCTTTTCTGGGGCCCATGTGATTCTGCAAGGCACTGCATTCGCAGTTCCATTGCAGCCGCCTTCTCCTGATTCTCCTTCTGCATTTGTTGGATCATTCCAACAATAGAAGAGAGGGCCTGTCCCAGCTCTACTGGGAGACCGGCCGATGTAGAGGGACTTGAACTTCATCCTGGGCTTCTGCAAGGAGGTTTTCCTCCTGACACCCGTCCACATCAGATATCCTGTCATTTAGCTGGATGTCTTGCATCGCGACCGCGACTTCAGCATCCACCTGGATCTGAACTTAGGGGATCTCCTCTTGAGGCTGGGGAATCACTGCCTCAGCTGATGCCTTAGGGAAAAGATACGCCCTCATCTTCTCACTTGGAAGATAAGGGCCAGAAGTGTACTTTTGGAAGCCCCTACCCAGGTACGAAGCTTCTTCCTAGCTATTTAAATGTCTCATTGATCAGGTTAGTGCACACAGTACATACCTGAGGGTCCCAATACCGGAGATCATCCTTGGAGACAGCGTATGCTGCGTGTCTCCTACAAAACTCATGTCCGCAGAGGTTCTTGCTGCTGCCATTGCAGAAAGCACTTCCCCACTTCGGAGAGTCCTTCTGTAAAGAGAAGAAATTTCCATGAGTATCAAGTGAACTATGTATCACTGGATATGCATAGTATAGCATAACAATTCATAAATGAAAGACACACACTTGTGTTTCCCTCACAACCCATTGTTGCAGCCTTCCAGATAATAAAATCAAAAATGGTTTATCTCTACTAGAGTAACCAATGCAAGGTTTCCATAGGAAACAGGTGGAGCTCACACCTAGGCAATGATTTTAAAAATCCTGGATAATAGACGGGGAAGAACTCTGCTTCCTGTCTGAGGGCAACAGCAAAGGGCTGTGTAAGAAAACACAATAGTGTTAGAAGATACAGTGCTGTACCTAAACTTTTACTATAGTTTTCTTCTTACTGTATATGCTATACAGAAGAATACTAGTACAGTATAGGAGGATGTGTGCCGGCCTGCCTTTGCCGGCCGGCACACACCACAATTAGCTTTAAAGTATACTACTTAACAGCTATAGGGCGGCAGCCCTCTGGTTCAAATGCCTGTGCCGGCGGCAGCAGCTGCCGGCCAGCAACAGCCAGTGTTGGCCGGCAATGATTGCCGGCCAGCAACTACACAAGGTAGTACCCAGCTGCCGGCCACACTCTTGGTGACCGGCAGACAAGGACTGACATAAGCCGGCCGGCAAAGGTCCAAGACCGATGCCAGCCGGCAGCAAAAGAACCAGAAGACTACCCCTGCCCGGCTGCCGGCCTCACAGGCCGGCAGCCGGCCTCATAGGCCGGCTGCCGGGACAGGTACAGCACTAGAAGAAAATAGAATGGATGCCGGGATAAGAGTGTACACAACCCCCCAAGCCCGGCAACCGAAAGAGTGCATATAAGGAAGGGGAGAAACTTAATTCAGGCTTCCTTGACCAATGCCGTCCGGCTCTGCCGGCAGGCATGGATGAGGGACCAAGAGAGGTCCGGGCAGCACTCGAAAACATAAGACCCTTGCCGTCCAGCGTCTCTGCCGGCCGGCAATGGGCTTAGTCAATCCATATCCCAACCTATACTAGGTCCAGAAGTAGAATGACATATGGTACAGTAATACCCCTGCCGGCCAGCTCTGCCGGCCGGCAAGGTACAGTACAGTAATGGCTAGGCCATTACGGAGATAGAGGGGGAAGGGACAAGAGGGTCCTGCCAACCTTGCTTTAGTGACAGATCACCCGCAGCCAAGAACTCTGTCTTAGCCTAAGGGAGATCTAAGGGAAAGGGCCAGCGCAGTAGTATAATACCTGCCAGCTTCCAGAGCACCAAAGCAAGGAAGGCGTTGCAACTCCCAAGGGAAGATTTATCCTCCCCGAGAACAGCAACAGGACTTAGTCTGGTCGATCACACAAGAAGGAATCATAACTACAGAAACCTTCGACAGTGACCTAAGGGAGCTCAGCTCCCTTTGTAAGTGTTAGGTCAGCGAGGGAGACTCTGCCCCAAGCCAAACAACACGGACTCAGACTAAAAAACTCTGTTGTTCTGTCCCTCTTTGAACCAGACTCAGCAGGAACAGGAAGGTACAGTAACACCCTAGTATAGTTTTATCGAAAATAAATTCGGAAAAAACCACTTAGGGATAAGCCCAAGGCTTAAACAGAGGGAAAGGGATTGCATACCTTCTCCGAAGAAAAGAAAGCAACCGGGGAGTATGATAAAGTATACTAAGGCTCCATAAGCAATTAGCCTAGGCACCAAGAGAATCGATTACCTAATTCACCGAAACTCTCACGTATACAATCTTGGAAATATTCCACACAGTCTAAATGTATAAAATATAGCCTAAAGCTTCAATAAAATTTTAATTACACTCGGAAAAACCATAATCATGCATTAAGTACTAGGACCAAACGACTAGGCTACATGGCCTAGCGTAGGCCAGAATGGCGAATACTTCGCCAAATAATACTAAGCACGAAAGGAAATCCTATGTAAAGCTAAATAGCTAAATTTTATTAAGCAAAACAACCAGGAATGTCACTCTGACTAACTAATTTATACCTAGCGAGTGACAGTGTCCAGGACACCTCTGGTAGGCTACGGCTCTTGTATCAAAGATTAATCCTATTAATCACTCAAAATTTTACCAAGAGCCTACATTTATACATAACAGACACTATACTCAACTTATCCGAGGTCAACGAAGACGAAGAAGCCATGAAAAGTTGAATAAATCCAAGATTTGCGAGAAAAACAGGAAAAAACACCGAGTTGTTAAGCTACGCAAAAAGGAATACAGATGGCGCCAGGATTGGCGCCAGGCACGCATACGAATCGGGGGATAGGGAAGCCTTGGGAGCGGCTCCCCTTTTTCTTTCCCGAATTCGTATCTCGTCAATCTCCCTCCTACGAGACGAATCTCTATTCAGGTCGTAGATTGCCATGTGACGTGTCTAGAATACGTCCTCTGATATGTCGCGATATCCCTTTCACGAGGGATACTCGCTCCAGGAGTTAGAATTCTGGTACCTTAAGGTAAATTCTCTGGGAATATCGCCGTAGTTGTAATATACCCTAGGAAGCTACCCTATAGGAACTTCCATCAGGACGACATGGCTTGAGCCCAAAAATATATATATATATATACGTTTCGAAAAAGACAAGCCTTGTTTTTCAGACGAAGTCAAAAGGAACCGCAATGGTGGAGCCCTTGGGCTTATAGCATCCTGATTTTCCAATTAGGTCTGTAGCTTAGCTAATAATAATAATAATAATAATAATAATAATAATAATAATAATAATAATAATAATAATGATTATAATAATAATCTGGAAATTACCATTTACGAAATCAGATTCTTCTTTTGAAAGGAAAAGTGGATTAAATACTTTATATAGTGAACAACAAAGTCCCTGTTGTTAATGGTTAAGGGGATTGGTATGAGGATAAGTGGGGGGGGGGGGGAACGGGGGCGCCCGGGCCCGGGGGGGGGGGGAAAGGAGGTTAGCAGAGGGGATCCCACATGGATATAGCTTTGATCTCCCCAGACTAATTATCTCTTCGAGATCAGACATCAGGTGGAACATGATGTCATCTCCAAATGTATCGTGCACCTGGCTTCCTTAGTCTCTTGTTTCTGTTTATAATGGCGTTGCAAAGGTTAGGGTCTGTCTTAGTTGTATCTCTTGTTTGGGATGGAAGTTATTTTTTTATGTTTGTTGATATTGATTGCGTTTTCAAAATTTATTTTTTTTGGGGGGGTTGGAATTTTACGGAAATTTTCGTATTCTGGTATTGATCCTACATCATTATTATGTGGATCTAATTTCCGCTTGAATAAAATGATAAATGATTGCTTACAATATATATATATATATATATATATATATATATATATATATATATATATATATATATATATAATATGTATATATAAATATGTATATATATATATATATATATGATAAATTTTGCACATTTAGACGTGTTTTTCATATTCAAATAAGCCATATACATTTTTGATACATTAATGTCTGGATTCTCTTAACGACCTCGGGATCAGAGCCCCAGGCGAAATCACTCAAAGACAAGAACTTGTGACCGGCCGGGAATCGAACCCTGGTCGGCAAGCTTGTATAGACAGTGACTAAACCACTTGGCCACGAAGAAAGATAAAAGTCAATGACAATTCTTCTGTACTTATACCTGTCGAATTCAGGTGTTTTGTACTTAGAATTGAAATCAACCCATCTTCACCATCGTAGCTAATTGGTAGTTTGTTACTTGGCATTCGATTAATGATAAATTTTGCACATTTAGACGTGTATTTCATATTCAAATAAGCCATATATATTTTTAATACATTAATGTCTGGATTCTCTTAGCGACCTCGGGATCAGATTCCCGGCCGGTCACAAGCTCTTGTCTTTGAGTGATTTCGCCTGGGGCTCTGATCCCGAGGTCGTTAAGAGAATCCAGACATTAATGTATCAAAAATATATATGGCTTATTTGAATATATATATATATATATATATATACGTATATATGTACATATATACATATATATTATAAATATGTGTATGTATATATATATATATATATATATACATATATATATACATATATATATATATATATATATATATGTATCCATCATCCCAGATCTTAATCCCCAAATGGGGAATTTCATTAGTAGCTGTTACGATACCAATTACCACCAGGTAATTGCTTGCACATCAATGTCTGCAAAGGTAAGAAGGAAATACCTCATAATAAACAAATGATGAATCTATATATATATATATATATATATATACACATATATATATATATATATATATATATGTATACATACATATATGAAAAAACTTCATTTAATAAATATATCAAATATCCAAAACGATATGTGTATTCTTACATTTATTATCTTTTATGAGTACAAAACTCTACGGACGTTTATCTCCACTTTTACAGATGAGAAACTCTGGAAAATGGATATTGGATATTAACATTTAATATTGAATACACGACCGATATTTTCGAGGGTTAAATACACTAATAGACATAACGAGAGATTAAAGAGGGAGAAAGAGAGAGAGCCAATTTGATCATCGTTATTTTCGTAAAAAATCATGGTATATTAGTGGATAAATGGTGAGAGAGAGAGAGCGGTTCCATTTTACAATAGCTTTTTGCGTAAAATATTCAGTTTACTAGTATATAGATAATTGAATACAGAGAGAGAGAGAGAGAGAGAGAGAGAGAGAGAGAGAGAGAGAGAGAGCGGATCCATTTAATCATAATTATTTACCTAAAATATTCAGTATACCAGTATATAGAGAGAGAGAGAGAGAGAGAGAGAGAGAGAGAGAGAGAGAGGATTCATTTGATCATAATTATGTACTTAAAATATTCATTGTATACCAGTATATAGATAACTGATTACATAGAGAGAGAGAGAGAGAGAGAGAGAGAGAGAGAGAGAGAGAGAGAGAGTCGACCTTATATATTTTCGAATCCTCATTTTAAACACTGTACGTCTTTTTGTTTGGGGGGGGGGCTCTCTTCCTTTATATTTCTAAACTTTATTTTCCATTAATCACCAGTTTTCACCTTTTAAAGGTTTAAAGGCCACTCATGAATGGCAGAGGCAAGGGACAT
>NC_090753.1:65806656-65811656 GCF_036898095.1 Palaemon carinicauda
GGGGCCAGTGAGGAAAGGAAATAAGGAAAAAATAAAATATTTTAAGAACAGTAACAACTTCAAAATAAGTATTTCCTATATACAGTAAACAATAAAAACTTTAACAAAACAAGAGGAAGAGAAATAAGATAGAATAGTGGTCCCGCGTCTACCTTCAGGCAAGAGAAACCTATCCCAAGACAGTGGAAGACCATGGTACAGAGACTATGGTACAGAGACTATGGTACTACCCAAGACTAGCTAAAGAGTCTCTTCTACCCTTACCAAGAGGAAAGTAGCCACTGAACAATTACAGTACAGTAGTTAACCACTTGGGTGAAGAAGAAAGTATTCTTTGGCAATCTTAGTGTTGTCAGGTGTAGCCTATGAGGACAGAGGAGAATCTGTAAAGAATATGCCAGACTATTCGGTGTTTGTGCAGGCAAAGGGAAAGTGAACCGTAACCAGAGAGAAGGATCCAAAGCAGTACTGTCGGACTAGTCAAAGGAGCCCATAACTCTCTAGCCAGTCCTTTCATAATCACCAGCTTACAATGTCTATTTCTAGAAGGGTTTGGACAGGGGCCAAAAGAGGCGGTTTGGTATAAATTTGGAATGAATTCTGATACGAAAGTGGAACTGTGATTTTTATCTTAATTACTGGTGGAATTTTTTTGTTTTTTGTTTTAGTTTTAATTTCATTTTATCTTTATAGGATAAAGAATTTCCATAACCCAATAGTTTTCAGTTTTAAGTGATGAAATGTACCCTTATTTTCACAAATAAGAAAGCATAGAAAAAGGGAGGAAAAGCCAAAGACAGACAACTAACCAACTGAATGAGAGAGAGAGAGAGAGAGAGAGAGAGAGAGAGAGAGAGATCATGATTCAGAGGTTTGATTTTGGGAAGTAAAATTCAAATTTTATTCCACTACAAAGAGAGAGAGAGAGAGAGAGAGAGAGAGAGAGAGAGAGAGAGAGAGAGAAAAGTCTCATAAAAGCGTACCTCAGCTCCATACACCCCCCCCCCCCCCCACCAACCCACCATCCTTTATCTCCCTTCCTCCATCAGCACAAGTTTTCTCAAGTACATCAACTTTCCCCGTGAAAATGAGGTCGGCCTTCAGTGTTCCAGTACTCCTCCTTCAGCTCGTAAATCTTCCGGCTTCCGGTTCCGAAACTCTCGCCCTTAAGAAGTTACTAACAGTCACGTTTACGTTGAAGGCTGGTAACTTCTTCAAAGGATCCACGAAGGATTCTTTTAATGTGTTTTGAAAGATGAAAAACAAATGAAGGACTCGGGACTGGTGCTACATTTAGTCCTAAGAAAACTTTATTTTTTTCCAGAGATCGTCCTCTAAGTCTTTATCATTTGAGGAATGAGAAACTCTTTTAAAGTAATTTGTAAGATCAAAGGATGGACCCTTAACTCAAATCCCAGTTTTGTTTTAAATAACTATAAATGAAAAAAAAAAATCATGGGGAGACACAAAAACCTGAATTTTTATTATTCATTTCGAACACTAAACTGATAAGATAATCCCAACAGGAATATATATATATATATATATATATATGTGTGTGTGTGTGTGTGTGTGTATATATATATACATATATATATATATATATATAGAGAGAGAGAGAGAGAGAGAGAGAGAGAGAGAGAGAGAGAGAGAGAGAGGGGGGGGTACTATAAATCCTGATATTGTAATCTGGAATAAAGAAGAAACAGCAAAGATTATAGATGTGACAGTAGCCAGAGATTTTGGCCTCAATAGAGCTAAGAGGCAGAAAATAGCAAAATATCAAGAACTAAAGAACGAACTGAAGAATACAAAGGAACTGAAAGAAATAGGAATAATACCTGTGGCGTTACAAAGTTGCCCAAGCATTGAAGAGGTGCAGATTAAGGGAACAGTGGCCATATTGAAAAGGGCCTTTGGATACGAGGCTAGAGTAGCTTAGAGGTGCAACCATAGGCCAGAGGCTGTAGTCCATTGCACCACTAATATAAATTCAAACCAAATAAGGTATTAAGCCAAATGAAGCATGGTAGGGTTAGTTGAGCCTACCACCTACAAAAAAGCTTCCATAGGTCTTGGTTGTACCCCTTCTTTCCACTGGCCGTGGTTCAAAACCCAAGTAGGAAAGGAAGAACGTCTTCATTTATCTTCTCTTGGTTTTCAAGGCTTCCAGAGGCAAGCTTGTCTGAAATCGACCGGGAAATCAAGAAGTTAATGGGTATTGAAGTCATGAGAAAATTAATTTGATTAGAACATTTTAATTACACGGTTATCTTGTGTTTCATCCAGGTTGTATTTCGTATCTTCATTTATGGACGCTGAGAAATAACAGCTTTGGGCACTAAAATCAAAGAGGGGAATAGTTACTCTTGATAGGAGAGAGAGAGAGAGAGAGAGAGAGGAGAGAGAGAGAGAGAGAGAAAATTAACAATGCAAGTGGACTAGAAGCTAGATCGTTCATAGAATTCAAGAGGCATTAAAGTAAAAATAAGAAAAAAGTATATTTCACCGTAAGGTCATTAGGCCGAGCACTGAAATAATCAGATATACTATGAAATAATAGTGAAACATATTCTAAGAATATTGAATAAAAGCACGCCTTTAAATAGAAAAAAAAAGAAAAAAAATATAAAGAACAATAGTATTCCCATAGAAAAAAAGTTAGAAGTACAGTTAAAACACAACCAGGAATTTATTCCAGAATGCAAATCTTTAATGTAGAAAGAGACGATGCAGTCGAATTAGTGTCGTTAAAAAGCAACTCCAAAAGCCCACCCCACCCCCCACCCCCGCAAAAAAAAAAAAAAAAAAAAAAAAAAAGAAGAAGAAGTTCCTAGTGCCATAATGGTCTACAAATGAGCTCACCCAAAGTGTCACCTGAAAGTGTACTCCTTAGGAGAGACAGCGCTTGTCTTGTGTTTCGTCCGGGTTATATTTTGGATCTTCATTTTGGGACGTTGAGAAATACAGTTCTTGGGCACTAAACTCAAAGAGGGGGATAGTTGACTCTTGAGAGAGAGGAGAGAGAGAGAGAGAGAGAGAGAGAGAGAGAGAATTAACAATACAGGTGGATGAGAAGCTAGATCATTCATAGATAGTAAAAATAATGTCTTAGTTTGACTGTTTTTCTTATTTGGTTACTCTCTCTCTCTCTCTCTCTCTCTCTCTCTCTCTCTCTCTCTCTCAAGATTCACTATTCACTTCATTAATTTTAGTGCAAAGCTGCACTAGTCAGGTCCACCCATACTAGGATGTTTTTTTTTTTTTTTTTTTTTTTTGTAAGAGATCATAGTAAAATCTCCCACTATCACCAGCAATCCGCAATGGTCAGCGTAGTGATGAAAACTGGCCAAAGCCCAGATATGAACAGATATGGCTGAGGCCTTTGTCCTACAATGGACTAGAAACAGCTGCATTTGTTGATGTTGTTTTCTATAATATATATATATATATATATACATATATAAATATATATATATATATATATATATATACATATATATATATATTTATATATATATACATTTATATATATACATATATATATATATATATATATATTTATATATACATACATATATATACATGTGTGTATTTGTGTATGCGGGTGCGCACGCGTGTGTGTATGTGTGTCTTAACAGTCCATGAGTCATGACCTGATTTTTCACAAGCTGTTATATCTGAAAAAGACAGATTCTCCTTACTTAAGAAACGCTGTACAGAATAAGTCATATTCTGCCACTGTAAAGCATTAAAGGTTTAAAGGTCACTCATGAATGGCAGAGGCAAGAGACAGTGACATTGCCCTAGCAAGTAGGACAATGCCCTAGAGACTGACGATCTGTATTACATGATCAGCACCTAAGCCCCTTCTCCACCCAAGCAAGGACCAAGGAGCTACTGATGACTCAGCAGATAGACTTAAAGCTTCCTCAAACACCCCATCCTTAGCTCACAAGGATGGTGAGGTTGCAGCGACCAAAGTAACTATCGAATTTGAGCGGGACTAGAACCCCAGTCTGTTGTTCACCAGTCAGGGACGTTACCTCATCGGCCACCATTAATTACACCTCTGAAATAAGCAATATTACTTTTTTCATCTTTTCGTTTTTTTTAGGATAAGGAAACGACGAGTTGACGGATGTTTCAATTCAATTCGGAAATATTCACGTGTTCATAAAATAGAGAAAAAACTAATAGCTGCACATAATTTCGTTAATGCTATAATTTCAAAATCAGGAAGAGAAAATTAACCTCCAAGATTTGGTGGGACATTCTTAAAAAGTGGTTCCATTTGAAGACCATAAAACCCTTTTGCTTGGAAACCTTTTTGTTATACAGAACAGAAAATAAAACGCTTTCTTTTTGAGCTTATGGGGCACTAGTGGAGCCATCTTTTGGCCATTCTGGCCGTTTTCAAGAATTCATCGTCTCTTTTATTACCTCCTGCAGTTCTTCCTGATCTATAAAACCACTGAGTTATAATATTTTGCGATTCCTTTTATTAATTCTTCTATGAATTTCTTCGTAGTTCCAACGGACCACTTTTGATGATGCATATTTCATTTTCAGGGAAATATATTACGCCCTCTTCAGCTGATTTAGTAACGATAACATTGTCCGGCTGTCGTTAACATAAATTGACTTTTTCCGAACTTTCTGGGAGGCGTTCGCTTTCCAAGGTATTGAAAATCATAGATTTAAGTCACAGTTGTTCCTTCGATATTAATTTTCGAAAGATGGTACAGCCATGTAATTGAAATTTACTTCTGGAAAATCATACAAACTTTAATGAAAATCGTATTTTTAAATTCATCTGATGCTCTGGGGAATGAACAAAAAATATCAAAATATAATTTTCTGAGCAATCCTTGATACTTGTGGTAGAAGATGCTATAATGGCTACTGTGACTACCATATTGATTTTGAAAGTGGACAAATATAAAAAATTTGTTCTACTTTGATTACTCTCTCTCTCTCTCTCTCTCTCTCTCTCTCTC
>NC_090753.1:65816656-65824156 GCF_036898095.1 Palaemon carinicauda
AAGCTAGGACCAAGGAGGGCCAGGCAATGGCTGCCTGATGACTCAGCAGATAGACCTATAGGCTCCCCTCAAATCCCCCATCCTTAGCTCACAAGGATGGTGAGGTTGCAACGACCAGAGGAACTAACGAGTTTCATCGGGACTTGAACCCAGTCTGGCGTTCACCAGTCAGGGACGTTTCCAAATCAGCCACACCAATTTAACTGCATAAATATTACTGTCTTTGTATTTGCTATGTTGAAACATTTAAGTGAATGTAACTAATATTTCCAACATAAATAAAGTATAGAATTTATTAAAAAACGAAATTATAACATGAAAAATTAGATTTTATATTAGCTTACACTTAAAAACATTACCTTAAAACCGTAAAAATCCTGGAATAAATATTGCCAGGGATTTTCCGTTTTAAAAATGGATACATTGACAAAATGTAGTAATATTACGTTCACCAACCCGTAAATATATTAACAAATTAGGGTGAAAATTATAGTCGCCTGTATTTTACTGAAATACGGCTGAGGACAGTTTATTTTTTACGGAGAATTTCCGATTAAAATGACGTATTTTTTTTAACAATACGTTTACGTTTTATCATCCTTCTATGATCCTCTCACTTTCTTTTCTAACAAAACTAAGATGATATCTGGTTACCAATATACTAATTAATCTGTATATATAATATTTATTTTCCTTTGATATTAACAAATCACAGATAATCCATTCGATCATATAATTACCAATAGCAATCCTTCGATCAAACTCTAAATATTTGTGTATATATATCATTGTTTGTTTATGTATGTTATTGTTCGTGTGTGTTTGATATATATATATATATATATATATACACACACATATATATATATATATATATATATATGTATATATGTATACATATGCATATATATATATGTATACATATACATACATATATATATATATGTATATTATATTTTTATTTCATTTTTAATAATTTTCATAGTTTATTTCATTTCCTTATATCCTTTCCTCACTGAGCTATTTTACCCTGTTGGAGCCCTTGGGCTCATAGCACCCTGCTTTTCTAACTAGTACTGTAGCTTAGCTAATAATAATAATAATAATAATAATAATAATAATAATAATAATAATAATAATAATAATATCTGTTTGTTCATTTGTGCACGCTCATGCTTGTGCTTGCTTGTGGATAAATGCACGTGCTTGTGACTCCAAAGGCATGACTACCCTGATATAAACGTGGCAAGGCAAAGAACACTGCTCTTGAAGCCATGCAGATAAGGCCAGACAAGGCCAATTCTTGTGGCAATGACAGCTTGCTTCCTTTCCAAGCACCCACGACCTCGTGGATATAATTAAACGAGTTAAATCGTACCTCCCTGAAACCGACATTTCCCTTCTGTACAGGGTCCCAAAACACCCCTTCCCCCCCCCACCATTACCCATACGTAAAGGTCATAATCCCCAGCCCCTCATACAAAAAGGTCATAATCCCCAGCCCCTCATACAAAAAGGATACATGCCCCAGCCCACCATACAAAAAGGTCATAATCCCCAGCCCCTCATACAAAAAGGTCATAATCCCCAGCCCCTCATACAAAAAGGATACAAGCCCCAGCCCCTCATACAAAAAGGTCATAATCCCCAGCCCCTCATACAAAAAGGTCATAATCCCCACCCCCTCATACAAAAAGGATACAAGCCCCAGCCCCTCATACAAAAAGGTCATAATCCCCAGCCCCTCATACAAAAAGGATACAAGCCCCAGCCCCTCATACAAAAAGGTCATAATCCCCAGCCCCTCATACAAAAAGGTCATAATCCCCACCCCCTCATACAAAAAGGATACAAGCCCCAGCCCCTCATACAAAAAGGTCATAATCCCCAGCCCCTCATACAAAAAGGATACAAGCCCCAGCCCCTCATACAAAAAGGTCATAATCCCCAGCCCCTCATACAAAAAGGATACAAGCCCCAGCCCCTCATACAAAAAGGTCATAATCCCCAGCCCCTCATACAAAAAGGATACAAGCCCCAGCCCCTCATACAAAAAGGTCATAATCCCCAGCCCCTCATACAAAAAGGTCATAATCCCCACCCCCTCATACAAAAAGGATACAAGCCCCAGCCCCTCATACAAAAAGGTCATAATCCCCAGCCCCTCATACAAAAAGGATACAAGCCCCAGCCCCTCATACAAAAAGGTCATAATCCCCAGCCCCTCATACAAAAAGGATACAAGCCCCAGCCCCTCATACAAAAAGGTCATAATCCCCAGCCCCTCATACAAAAAGGTCATAATCCCCACCCCCTCATACAAAAAGGATACAAGCCCCAGCCCCTCATACAAAAAGGTCATAATCCCCAGCCCCTCATACAAAAAGGATACAAGCCCCAGCCCCTCATACAAAAAGGTCATAATCCCCAGCCCCTCATACAAAAAGGTCATAATCCCCACCCCCTCATACAAAAAGGATACAAGCCCCAGCCCCTCATACAAAAAGGTCATAATCCCCAGCCCCTCATACAAAAAGGATACAAGCCCCAGCCCCTCATACAAAAAGGTCATAATCCCCAGCCCCTCATACAAAAAGGTCATAATCCCCACCCCCTCATACAAAAAGGATACAAGCCCCAGCCCCTCATACAAAAAGGTCATAATCCCCAGCCCCTCATACAAAAAGGATACAAGCCCCAGCCCCTCATACAAAAAGGTCATAATCCCCAGCCCCTCATACAAAAAGGATACAAGCCCCAGCCCCTCATACAAAAAGGTTATAATCCCCAGCCCCTCATACAAAAAGGTTACAATCCTAGGCCCCTCATACATACAGGTCAAAATCCCCAGCCCCTCATACATACAGGTCAAAATCCCCAGCCCCTCATACGAAAAGGTTACAATCCCCAGTCCCTCATACGTAAAGGTCAAAACCCCACCACTGTTAATAGACCAACTTGCGTTATCATGCTAGTCCAAGCTTATTATGTTGGAAGTTTTGTGACGTTCTTGCTCGCAAAACGCTGCATAAAAACTCGATGACTGTTTAATAAAGTTTAGATGTATTCAACTAGCCACTCAGTTACATCTAATGGCAGCTCACACTCAAAAGAGCACCGATATTTCTAAAATCACTGTCACTCCCTTAATTTTTTAAGATATTTCCATTTTGTTTACTTTTTTCCACACTTTCAGATCCCAACAGTGATTTATCAAGAGCTAATTACAAAATTACAAGTTTAATAGATCAATTGACTGACACATGATTAATGTTATGATTGATCGTGAGATTAACTTCAAAACTACTAAATAACTCGGTCCGATTCTCATCACTGCCATCAGTTTAGGTTTATATGGATGTTTAATTCCCCTAAAAAGACCAAGCACATTATTATGGTATGATTAATCGCATGAAGCATAAATGATGGCATAATTGATCGCACGGCAATTATACAAAGCAAAAGTTGACAAAAAAGTATGGCCCAGATGACCCTTATTACATACATTATAAGGACACAAAAAAGAATATATTGATAATGGTAATAAAATTAATATAAAAAAAGGCTGAAACTAACACGCAAATAAATCAAGAATAATAATAATAGAACAACATGCAAAAGAAGAGTGGTAACACTTACGTTCAGCCGCGAAGTGAAGAGCTGGTAGACGTCTGTTTTTCTCGTAATCCAAAACGATAGAAAACCCCACTATTTCGGCCACTACCACTCGATGTGGTGCTTGTGAGTAATCAGCACGCATTCAATCACTGCTCGATATCATTTCCAGTATCAACAATTCTTAAAACCATCAATAAACTAAAAGAAAGCACAACAAGTTCAGGAGAAGCTTAAACACGACACCGCGTATGTAAACTAAAGAATCCGTTCACGAGCGTAAAACATTTTCACAAAATATTGCTCTAAAATTAATTACCAGCAGATTTTTTTTTACTTTATGCTAAAATTTAATCATTTTATTAATTCTAAAACATGAATTGGTTGTTATGAAGCACGATATAAAAAATTAATGTAAAAATATTTACCTTTACGCTACCGTGTGGTATTGCTGCTTCATGATCCATCAGGCAAACTGAGGCAATGTCCGACGAGAGATAGGTAGGTGAGTGGCTGGTGCGGTGTTATAACACTGGTTGTAATTTCAAATTTCATAAATATTATAAACTAAAAAGTCCCAAATGTGCCATAGAGCGGCAATGTTTCGCGTTCAGTATGTTTGTCATCACCAAATCGTCAGTTAAACCAAGGATATTAGGATGACGGTTTGGGTGGATAAAGGAAAGAAATCTGGATGCAACAGGAGATTTGACAGATTAACTGTGGTTCGTTCGTTCGTTTTGGAGTGTCCAACCTTACGTAATGCAAGGATAGGATTAATTGTGGTTATTAAGAGACAATGTCTGTTCTCTAAAAGAGAGGGATGATTTGGCAGATTTTATACTTACCTCGGTTTATAGTATTTCAAGTCCTAGGCTGAACCCACTTAGGCCTAGGTTTGATGCTAACAAAGCCAATCTCTCTCTCTCTCTCTCTCTCTCTCTCTCTCTCTCTCTCATACTTACTTCTGCCTGATGGGTAGGAAGATAACTTTCTCATTCAAGTTTGAATAATCAATATAAATTGCCTAACAATTTGGCTTTAGAAGAAAATACACCAAGTTATATCTTCAGTGCATATCTAAAGGTACTCTAGTTTATCTATTTTCTATCTATCTGCATATATATATATATATATATATGTCTGTGTGTATTTATATATATGTGTATGTATGTATGCATGCATATATATATATATAATAATATATATATATATATATATATACAGTATATATATATATATATATATGTATGTATGTATGAATATATCTGTTTGTGTGTGTATATATACTGTGTTTATATATATATATATATATATATATATACATATACTTATTTTCTCTCATTTTAAAGGGGATACCTTAACGTGGTGAAAGAGACACCCGTTTCATTTATGATAGGTTATCACTGATTAAGAAAACAAGCTCGTTGCATATGCAGATGATGCTACTCTCTTTGCAAGAATTTATAATAATAATAATAATAATAATAATAATAATAATAATAATAATAATAATAATAATAATAATAATAAACAGAAAAGACATAAAGATTTTCTTATAAGTAAATTAAAGTACCATTTACAATCATTTCCCCATTTATGGAACCAGTGACAAGACTCATGCAAATAAAGTCAATTAAAATGTAATGATAAAATTACCCAAAGGGAAGAAGAATTATTTTCACATGCAGATTAAACTGCGAAACTGAGATTGATGACATTTTCCCTTTTATTCAAAGAAAGAACTGGATTCATTTCGACAGACTGCGAAAGTCCACTGAAGCATAACATAAGAAATCGGATTTTGGAGAAGAAGAATCAGACACAGCAGATCTCTCTCTCTCTCTCTCTCTCTCTCTCTCTCTCTTGAATTATTTATTTCATGGGGACTTTGGATTAAACTTTGAATAGCTATTAATCTCTCTCTCTCTCTCTCTCTCTCTCTCTCTCTCTCTCTCTGTGTGGAAACAAATTATCTCTTTCTCTCTAGTAACATGAATAATTTCTTTCTCTCTCTTCAGCAACGTATTATTTTCTCTCTTTTTAGTAAATAATAATGAACTAAAATGTGCACAAGCTCTCTCTCTCTCTCTCTCTCTCTCTCTCTCTCTCTTCAGTAACGAATTATTTTTTCTATTTCTTTAGTAAATAATAATGGACTAAAACGTGCACAAGCGTTCTCTCTCTCTCTCTCTCTCTCTCTCTCTCTCTCTCTCTCTCTCTCTCAGAAAAGAAAGAAGAAAATATATTACACAAGAGAGAATTTCATGCAGGAAATAAAAGTTTGGGAAAGCGAGATAGAATGAGGTCGAATGAGACAGAGAGATTCATGGATTTTCTTTGAAGAAATTTCTGAACTTTTGTAGTAGGGTGAATTTTCTCAATGATTTACCCAATTGAATTCTTAAATCAAGGATCTTTTAAGGATAAAGATTAAAGCATAACTGAATTTAATTTCATTATGTAAATGTACATGAAATGATAGTATATTCAATAAAGGATGGATGCATACAAATGAAGTGACTATCGGGATATCATTTTCTCCTTTGTCTGAATAATTATTGTAATGAATAACTTTATTGTGGAAATATTCATTTAAATCTAATAATTACTTATGATCTAGTAAGATATTTCTGGATATATGGCATAGCACTTATTATCACTATTATTATTATCATTATTATTATTATCATCATTGTTGTTGTTGTTGTTGTTGTTGTCATTATTATTATTATTATTATTATTATTATTATTATTATCATTATTTTTATTATTGTTGTTGTTGTTGTTGTTATTGCTGTTGTTATCATTAATACTAGCCAAGCCACAACTCTAGTTGGAAAAGCAGGATGCTATAAGCCCAAGGGCTCCAATAGAGAAAACTAGCCCAATGAGGAAAGGAAAAGAAAAAATAAATAACTTACAAGAGGAAGTGATGGACAATTAGAATAAAATATTTTAGAAACAATAGCAACATTTAAATAGATCTTCCATGTATAAACTATGAAAACTTAAACAAAACAGGAAGAGAAATAAGATAGAATAGTGTGTCCGAGTGTACCCTCAAGCAAGACCATGGTACAGAAGCTATGGCACTACCCAAGACTGGAGAACAACGGTTTAATTATGGAGTGACCTTTTCCTAGAAGAGCTGCTTACCATAGCTAAAGTGTCTCTTCTACCCTTACCAAGAAGATAGTATCCCCCGAACAACTACAATGCATCAGTTAACCCTTTGAGAGAAGGAGAATAGTTTGGTAATCTCAGTATTGTCAGGTGTATGAGGACAGAGGAGGATGTGGAAAGAATATGCTAGGCTATTTGGTGTATGTGTAGGCAAAGACAAAATGAGCCATAACAGAGACTGGGGTCCAATATAATAGTGTCTCGGCAATCAATAGACCCAATAACTCACGACTGGTAGTATCTAAACGGGTGGCTGGTGCCTTGAATATATATGGAATTATCACTTTTAATGATTCAGAAACCTGAAATATTTATAAGATCAGCGCCAAAACCTCCATTCTAGGCACCCACTTAAGACCTGGTGAAGCAAGACGATGGCTACTGATGATTCACTCCCACACAGGGACAGCAAGATGATGTTACCAATGAAAATAGATCAAAGACCTGAGCAGGATTCAAATCAAGACCAAATTAATATAAAAGTGATGTATGATATTTCGATAAAAAAATGCAAAACAGATTATAGAATGAAAAACAGAAAAAAAAAAGTGTAAAGATTACAGAGCTGATAAAAGAGTGTCACGACTTAGATGGTGGGGGCATGTGTTGAGAATGGATGGTGGGGAGGGAGTGAGAAGGGCCTCGGAAAACCTGTCAGGCGGAGAAGATCGAGAGGGAGACAAGGAATTAGATGGCGAA
>NC_090753.1:65833453-65835953 GCF_036898095.1 Palaemon carinicauda
GCATACATAGATGTGTGTGTATGTACGTATGCAAGTAGGTATGTAACAACTTGTTTTAAACTTTAGAAGCACGAGCTATTTATCAAAGACCAGTGGAGTGTATGTATGAGCTAAAACTGCTTGTTTAAAACTTCATAAGTAAGAGCTAATTATCAGAGACCATCCATCGCATTAGATGTATGTATGTAGGCCACTATACTTATTTTTTTTATAGGTCAACTCTTTCATATACCTTTAAATTATAAAAGTAATATGCATTTTGTGGCAAGAATCCTTACGGCAAAAATACCTAGTGGCAAAGATTCCTACGGCAAAAAGTCCGTGACAAAAAGTCCTACGGCGAAAATGTATGCGGCAAGAATTCCGGTCACCTATATATATATATATATATATATAAATATATATATATATATATATATATATATAAATATATTCATGTATACATATATGTATACACTTATATATGCACACGCATGAATACAAAGATATCTTTGAATATATATATATATATATATTATATGTATATATACACAGAAATGCATATACATACATATGTTTATGAAAACAGGCAAATAAGCAGACAGACACCCACACATATAGGTATATATATATATATAATATATATATACATATATATATATATATATATATATTTATATATATACATATGTGAGAAGTTAATCTATCTCAACAATTTCCTTTTTCAGCAAAAGTATAGCAGATCTAAAGGCAAAATATTGAATCCACTAAAATCGAGATTCCTCTCCCTATATCAACAGGGAATTTAGGTGACTAGAGACTTGTTACCTTCGGCCAAAATGAAAATAATCTTAATAAAAATAATGACTGGAAATTGCATTGATTTGATATCAGACAGAGGAAGGAAGGATTTATCTTCTCTTATTAAATGGCCTTTCTTAAACTTGAAATGAAACAGAGCTAAAGAGAAATAGAAGGGTAGCAGCAGAGAGCAGACCTCCACTGCGGCGGCATATTCCATAACCTTGACCTTGACCGTAACATGTATTAATTGGCGTGGATTTTCATACACTCAAATATGAATAGAGTTTGAAGTCTCTGTGATAACGATATCCAAACTTATGGCTGATTATGGATTTGGATATTTTACTTGACCGTGACCTTGGCCTTTGACCTTGACATTTCTAAGTTTAATCATTTCAGCTTTTTACAAAACAGTTAATCCCGACAAGTTTCATTACTCTACGATTTAAATTGGGACCAGGAAGCTGTTCACAAACAAACACAAGCACACAAATAAACATAAACACGAGTTAAAAACATAACCTCCTTCAAACTTTGTTTGCGGAGGTTATACTGATAAAAGAATAATTACGAAAAAAAAATGAAATATATAATTAATGGATTGAAAATAATAAAATTATAATAAAGTTATAACAAAAACATATGAGGCAAAATTTTGGTTTTTATACTTTTACTACTACTGCTATTATTACCAATACTAATACTATTGGAATTTCTAATACAAACTATAAAAACAATATTGGGAGAAGACAAAATAAAAGACAGTAACATGAATCTCCTAAATATGAAGAGAGAGAGAGAGAGAGAGAGAGAGAGAGAGAGAGAGAGAGAACTATCAATCTATAAAATATGTATAGATTTAGTTCTTTTCCAAAATCTCCTTCGGGAGCCCAAAGCCGTTTGTATAATATGTCTCAAAAGAATATCCTTGGAAGGTTTTGAATAAAACATCATCCTGCAGGACATGGCGATGCATTGAGAGAGAGAGAGAGAGAGAGAGAGAGAGAGAGAGAGAGTGTTACAAGGATTTTGGATGTTGTCAAAAATACTTTAGTCCATCCGCGCAGACTCCATTTGCTCTTGGATAGAGCGAATACGTTTACACGTTTAAACGGTTTTTATGATCTTGTCTGAGAGAGAAAGAGAGAGAGAGAGAGAGAGAGAGAGAGAGAGAGAGAGAGGGGGGGAATATAATAGAATATGTATAAATCTACTTATATTTTAAATCCCTTTAAGGGGAGTCCCCCATAGCAGTTAGCATAAGGCTCCTCAAAGGACTCCTGCGGTTTCCTCGAAGCTCTCCTCTTCTCATCGGGATCTTTGGTCAGAAATCCTAGACCTAGATGAACAGGACGTAGGGTGACGGAAGGCTACTGATGGATGGTCAAGAAGTATTTGAACATTGAGGGCTCCCAATCGCCCAGGAAATTAATGGACTCGTGAAAGATGCGGGAAAAAATGATGGGATTTGAAAAATGGTTTGATGGTGAGGAGGGTTATCGAGGATGAGAAAGGGTTTAGTAGAATTCCATAAAGGTTTAATTTTTCTATAATGTTTCAGGGTACGTTGGAGTTGTGTGTTGGGTATGTATGTCTTTATTGGAATTCATTTATTATGTATGTATGTATGTATATATATATATATATATATATATGAATATATACATATATGCACATGATATATATGTATATAATATATATATATATATATATATAT
>NC_090753.1:65838453-65843453 GCF_036898095.1 Palaemon carinicauda
TTGTAAGCTAAGGAGGGGGGGGGGGGGGGGCTTTGGGGGAGCCTATAGGTCTATCTGCTGAGTCATCAGCAGCTTCTTGGTCATAGATTGGGTGGAGAGGAGGCTTGGGCGCTGATCATATGATACATATGGCCAGTCTCTAGGGCATTGTCTTACTTGCTAGGGCAATGTCAGTGTCACTTACCTCTGCCATTCATGAGCGACCTTTAAACCTTTACAGTGGCAGAATATGACTTATTTCTGTACAACGTGTCTTAACTATGGAGGATCTGTCTTCTTCAGATGTAGCAAAAATCAGGTCATGACTTATGGACTGTTAAGACCAGTCTATTCGTCCATTCTTATTGCACACACATGCATACACATACACACACACATATATATATATATATATAAATATATATATATATGTATATATATATATATATATATATTTATATAAACTCGTTTATATATAAATATATATATGTTATATATATATATATATATATATAAAATATACACAACATTAACAAAATGCAGCTGTTTTTAGTCCACTGCAGGACAAAGGCCTCAAACATGTCTGTTCATATCTGGATTTTGGCCAATTTTCATCACTACGCTGACCATTGCAGATTGCTGGTGATAGTGGGAGATTTTGGTGTGATCTCTTACAGCAAACCATACAAGTATGGGTGGACCTGACTAGTGCAGCTTCGCACTGAAATCAGAGAAGTGAATATTGAATCTTGAAAGAGAGAGAGCCTTACCTTCTATTTGCTTCCATGCTTGTATTATCATGTAGCGTTCTCTTCTCCTTTCTAGACTGTATAGTTTTAATAATTTCAGTCTTTCCCAGTAGTCAAGGTCCTTAACTTCTTCTATTCTAGCAGTATAGGACCTTTGTACACTCTCTATTTGCGCAATATCCTTTTGGTAGTGTGGGTACCATATCACATACATAAGTTTTGTAAAGCATAATCATGTGTTCAGCTTTCCTTGTTTTAAAGTGTCTGAATAACATTCCCATTTTTGCTTTACATTTAGCCAACAGTGTTGCTATTTGGTCGTTGCATAACATATTCCTATTTAACATTACACCAAGGTCTTTAATTGCTTCCTTGTTTGTGATTGTCTCATTATTAGGTCCCTTGTATGCATTTACCATTCCTTCTCTGTTTCCATAATTTATTGATTCGAATTTATCAGAGTTAAATACCATCCTATTTATCTCCGCCCATTCATATATTTTGTTTAGATCTCTTTGTAGTGAGTTCCTATCTTCATCACAAGTAATTTCTCTACTTATTCTTGTGTCATCGGCGAAACTTCTCACTACGGAGTTTTCAACATCACAGTCTATGTCTGAGATCATAATAACAAACAGCAGTGCAGCTAATACCGTACCTTGTGGCACACCAGATATTACCTGGGCTTCATCTGATTTCTCGTCATTTGCAACCACTATCTGTTTTCTGTTTTGCAGGAATTCTTTTACCCATTTTCCTATCTTTCCCACAATATTATGCTTTCTCATTTTTTTCTCCAATATGTTTATGGTCTACCTTGTCAAAGGCTTTTGCAAATCTAGATAGATCACATCTGTGTCTTTTTCATTTATCATATTTTTGTATATGTTTTCATAGTGTGCTATCAGTTGGGTCTGGTGTACTTTTTCCAGGCACGAAACCGTGTTGACCCATATTAAACAAATTATTTTTGACCAAATGGTTCATTATTTTCTTTTTTATTACCCTCTCGTACACTTTCATAATATGTGATGTTAGACTAACAGGTCTATATTTGCTTGCCTCTAGTCTTGATCCCCTTTTGAAGATAGGGGTTATATAAGCTAATTTATGTTTAACATATATCTCGCTCATATCTACACTTTGTCTTAGCAGTATTGCAAGCGGCTTCGTGACAGTGTTTGCAGTTTTTTTTAACAAAATCGCTGGAACTCCATCTGGTCCGGCTGCCCATCCATTTTTATTTCGTTTATAGCCGTGACAATATCTGCTTCATTAATATCTATATCCGTTAGATATTCAACATTTTCTTCTCTCATTTCTGTTTCATTATTCTCATTCGCAATTCTTGGCGTGAACTCTTATATTTTTCTGCTAATATGTTGCATATTTCCTTTTTTTCATTCGTTAGCCGTCCTTCAATTGTTAGAGGGCTTATTTCTAATCTCCCTTTATTCATCTTTTTTTTGCATAGGAGTAAAGTACTTTGGGGTTTCTTTTTATATTTTGAAGTGTCCTTTCTTCTAAGTCCCTTTTTTTCATTTTCTTTCGACTGTATAATCTTTTGTTCTGCTTTTTCTATCTTACATTTTATTTCCCTCATTTTCCACACATTTTTTTCTTTTGCAAGATTTTTCTTCCACTTTCTAATTTTCTGAAATAAGATCCTTCTGTCTCTTGGTATGCACGTCTTTTGTTTATTGTTTTTTTTCGGTACATATTTTTCAACAATTTTCTCCAGTATTTTGTACAGTATGTCCGTATTTACCTGTATATTATCACTTAACAAATACATTTTTCCATTCTTTATTCAGTTCTTCATTTATTTCTGACCATTTTATATTCTTACTGTAAAAATTATATTTTCCATATCCTTCCCAAAGTTTTGTGCTTTTATTAATTCTGCGATCACTTGCTTTGGAATGGACTATCAATTCTATGACATTGTGGTCTGAAATTCCCGTGTTATACACTATTATTTCTTTAACATAATTCACCTCATTCACAAATACTAGATCTAGGACATTTTCCTTTCTTGTTGGAATGTGGTTTATTTGTTGCATATTATGTTCTTATAGCATATCTTGAAGCTTTTCAAATTGCCTCTTATCTTCTGCGCTACAATTACTATCTTTTTTATATGTATACATACAACCACTTTCTTCTATCCGTTCTTCCAATCCACGAAAGGAAAGTTAAAATCTCCGGATAGGAGTATATTCCAGTCTTTATGGTTTCTACATATATCATCTATTTTTTCTATTATTATGTCAAACTCCTTAGTGTTTGGGGGTCTGTAAACTACAATATTCACTAGTTTTTCAAATTCAAATTCTCTCTCTCTTTCTCTCTCTCTCTCTCTCTCTCTCTCTCCCTCCCTCTCTCTCTCTCTCCTCTCTCTCTCTCTCTCTCTCTCTCGAGTTACTATTCACCTCTTTGAGTTTAGTGCCCAAAACTGTTATTTCTCAACGTCCCAAAATGAAGGTCCAAAATACAACCCGGACGAAACACAAGACAAGAGCTGTCTCTTCTAAGGAGTACACTTTCAGGTGACACTTTGGGTGAGCTCACTTGTAGACCATTATGGCACTAGGAACTTCTTTTTTTTTTTTGGGGGGGGGGGGTTAGTTGGGAAGGCTTTTGGAGTTGCTGTTTAACGACACTAATTCGACTGCATCGTCTCTTTCTACATTGAAGATTTGCATTCTGGAATTTAATCCTTGTTGTGTTTTAACTGTACTTCTAACTTATTACTATAGGAATACTTATTTTTCTTCAGATTTTTTGTTTATCTATTTCTATTCAAAGGCGTGCTTTTATTTATATTCTTAAATTATGTTGTTTCACTAATATTTCATAGTATATCTGATTATTTCAGTGCTCGGCCCAATGACCTTACAGTGAGATACACTTTTTTCTTATTTTTACTTTAATGCCTCTGGCATTCTATGAATGATCTAGCTTCTAGTCCACTTGTAATGTTAATTTTCTCTCTCTCTCTCTCTCTCTCTCTCCTCTCTCTCTCTCTCTCAGAGTCACTATTCCCCTCTTTGATTTTAGTGCCCAAACTGTGATTTCTCAGCGTCCATAAATGAAGATACGAAATACAACCTGGATGAAACACAAGATAACCGTGTAATTAAAATGTTCTAATCAAATTAATTTTCTCATGACTTCAATACCCCATTAACTTCTTGATTTCACGGTCGATTCCAGACAAGCTTGCCTCTGGAAGCCTTGAAAACCAAGGAAGATAAATGAAGACGTTCTTCCTTTCCTACTTGGGTTTTGAACCATGGCCAGTGGAAAGAAGGGGTACAACAAGACCTATGGAAGCTTTTCTGTAGGTGGTAGGTTCAACTAACCTACCATGCTTCATTTGGCTTAATACCTTAATTGGTTTGAATTTATATTAGTGGTGCAATGGACTACAGCCTCTGGTCTACGGTTGCACCTCTAAGCTACACTAGCCTTGTATCTAAGGACCCTTTTCAAGATGGTCACTGTTCCCTTAATCTGCACCTCATTTAAGCCTGTCAACTTTGTATCACCAGAAGGTATCTTCTCAGGACTTTTCTTCATAAGTCCTGTTGCCCCCCCTCCCACCACCAACACAGGTATTATTCCTATTTCTTTCAGTTCCTTTGTATTCTTCAGTTCGTTCTTTAGTTCTTGATATTTTGTTATTTTCTGCCTCTTAGCTCTATTGAGGCCAAAATCACTGGTTACTGTCACATCTATAATCTTTGCTGTTTCTTCTTCTTTATTCCAGATTACAATATCAGGTTATATAGTACCTCCATCTCTCTCTCTCTCTCTCTCTCTCTCTCTCTCTCTCTCTATATATATATATATATATATATACGTATATATATTTATATATATATGATAAATTTTTGTACCTTTAAACGTGTTTCTTTCATATTTCAAATAAGCCATATATATTAATACATTAAAGTCTGAATTCTCTTAACGACCTCGGGATCAGAGCCCCAGGCGGAACCGCCCAAAGACTTTAATATCGGACCGGCGGGGATTTGAACCCTCGTCCAGGTCACTGGCATACAGATATTCTGGACGAGGGTTCAAATCCCCGCCGGTCCGATATTATAGTCTTTGGGCGGTTCCGCCTGGGGCTCTGATCCCGAGGTCGTTAAGAAAATTCAGACTTTAATGTATTAATATATATGGCTTATTTAAAATATATATATATATATATATATATATATACTGTATATATATACTGTATATATATATATATATATATATATA
>NC_090753.1:65848453-65858453 GCF_036898095.1 Palaemon carinicauda
AATTTTTCAAGCAAGAATTATGCCTAGAATTCTATTCATGCTTTGAGTTTTGTTAGGGCTAAACTTCATGCATTAATAGTTTTGAGCTAGATCTCTACTAATGGATTCAGCAACACCAGTTCTGCGTACAGGATGTGACAGGATGTCAAAACAACAAAACCCACATCCTTAAATTACTCTATCAGACAAAATTCTCCACGAAACAATCTTTCACCTTACGTTAACATCAACTGGCTATTGAACAGAGGGAATAGTAAAACCAAACATGACGCTACAACATGATTTTCTTTCCACGACCTTTATTCTAAATTAACTTTACTTTTCACTGTTTAAAAAAAAACGTAATTTGATTCGGAAATTCTCCGTAAAGAATATACTGTTCTCAACCGTATTTCCGTAAAATATAAGGGACCGTAATTTTACCTTACTTTGTTATTATCTTTTGCGGGTTAGTGACTATAATATCACTCTTTTATTTACTACACTGTTAGAAAAAAACCATAATTTGAATCGGAAATTCTCCGTAAATATATACACTTCTCAACCGTATTTCAGTAAAATACAGGGGACCGTAATTTTACCTTACTTTGTTATTATCTTTTGCGGGTTGGTGACTTTACGTCAATATATCCGTTTTTAAAACGTTAAAAATCCTGGAATAAATGTTGCCAGAAATATACCGTTTTTTTTAACGTAAATTTTTAAGAGTGTATATTTCGCAATTTCTGATGATCACCATCTTCTTATTCGTTCTTCCTTTCGCCTTCTTCATTTGATGACCTCAGTTTTGAAAAGGATGAAAGACTTATGCCTTGAAATAAAACATTCCAGGGTTTTGCCCTTTTTTATGGCATACGGAGTCTTTCATGTTTACTTCATCAAAAGGAGAAACTGAAAACTTTTTTTTTTTTTGGAAAAGTTAATAAAAGTCTCGCCTTCAAGTTTGTGTGCTCAGGAAATTCCCAAATTAAAATCTTGGAGTTAAAGAGTTTGAAAGATACATTTACATAAAAAAGATGTTTATTGTTTTATTTTTAATTTTTAGGCTTCGAAGTGTTTTTATTCAAATTTTCCAGATCTTGAGAAATAATCGACATTTTTCGTATGATAATGTGGTAACGTCCCTGACTGGTGAACGACAGACTGGGGTTCTAGTCCCGCTCAAACTCGTTAGTTTCTTTGGTCGCTGCAACCTCACCATGCTTGTGAGCTAAGGATGGGGGGTTTGGGGGAACCTATAGGCCCATCTGCTGAGTCATCAGCAGCCATTCCCTGACCCTCCTTCGTCCTAACTTGGGTTTGAGAGGAGGCTTGGGAGCTGATCATATATAATATGGTCAGTCTCTAGAGCATTATCCTGCTTGATAGGGCAATGTCAATGTCCCTTGCCTCTGCCATTCATGAGCGGCCTTTAAACCTTTAAAAGGTGAAAATTGGAGACTTAAGGAAAATATAGTTTGGAAATATAAAAGAAGTGAGCCAAAGAAAAAGACGAACGCTGTTTAAAATGAAGATGAAAACATATAAGGTAGACTGTCTCTCTCTCTCTCTCTCTCTCTCTCTCTCTCTCTCTCTCCTATACACTGAATATTTTAGGTAAATAATTATGATTAAATGGATCCGCCCTTTCTCTCTCTCTCTCTCTCTCTCTCTCTCTCTCTCTCTCTGTATTCACTTTTCTATATACTAGTAAACACTGAATATTTTAGGTAAAAAGCTATGGTAAAAGGGAACCGCTCTCCCTCCCTCTCTCTCACCATTTATCCACTAATATACCATGATTCTTTTAGGAAAATAACGATGATCAAATTGACTCTCCCTCTTTCTCCCTCTTTAGTCTCTCTCTATCTCTATTAGTGCATTTACCCCTCGAAAATATTAGTCATGTATTCAATATTTCATATTAATATCAAATATACATTTTCCTGATTTTCTCATTTGTAAACATGGAGATAACTGTCCGTAGAGTTTTTATACTATCAAAAGATGTGTAAGAATACACATATCGTTTTGAATATTTGATATATTTATTGAATGAAGTTTTTTTTTTTTCATAAATACAGGTATAGATTCCTCATTTGCAAATGAGTTATTTCCTTCTTACCTTTGCAGACATTGGTGTGGCAAGCAATTACCTGCTGGTAATTGGTATCATAACAGCTACTAATGAAATTCCCCATTTGGGCATTAAGGTCTAGGATGATGTACAGTATATACATATATAAACATATATATATATACATATATATATATATATATATATATACATATATACATACACACATATATAGATAGGTAGATAGATAGATAGATAGATATTCCCTATATAGTAAATAGCAAGTATCTGGCTTTCTCTCTCTCTCTTTTATATATATATATATATATATATATATTTATATATTGTAACATTATTGCTTTAATATTTCTAAATTATTTAAGTTTTTATAGATGTATAAGGTTGAATATACTGTAGAATTATTGTTTTCTTGCTTTAATTATTTGTCTTTTCACTGGTGGTTATGTTAGTGGTTATAATGGACTAACGGCTGTTTTATATTTTCAAGTGGTGTGGGTTACGTGGCTGCGCTCCTGCGTGAACGGAGTTTTGGAGGGGCTTTTTTTGAGGATGGTTCCTTAGTGTGTTTCTGAGCCTCCAACCTTGTAGGGCACGACATTTGTGATTGGATCTATATTATTCCACGCCTTTGCAGAGCCACATTTTGAAGCTATTGAGCTTGTGTTGGATATCCTTTCTCTGCAGCAAGACGTCTCATCATACATTTTTTATACTGCCCTTGGTTCAGTAAAAGCCAAGGGGACCTCTCTGTCCCAAGGTAATAATGTTTATACCTATTTAAGTATAGTGATCACGACCTGTCAGCTGACGTCATTACTGGAGCTGGTGAAAGCCTTTCAATCAAACCAGCCACCGTCCACTAGATAGGGATATTTAGTTTGTATTTGTTAGGATGTTCTCACTTTTCGTTGGCCTTCTCCTTTCTGGACCCTCTCTCCTTTTAGTATGTTTGTGTTGATGACCTTTCTTTAATTGTGTAATTGTTTTCTTTTGCAGGGAGTTTAAGAGTGAGTGTGTATCATTTATTATTGTATTATTGTGGTTCAGGTGTTATTTCTGTCTAAATATTATGTATTAAAATTAAGGAGATTTTTGTGGTATTTTCTTTGTCCCCTTGAGTTGACTTTGCACTCGTATTAATGTTTGGATACTATTCCACCTTTAGTGGACTTAGTACGTTATGATGGTGAATACTATTTGATAAGTGTAGTGTTTTGTGTGGTGGTCAAAGCCAGCCATCACAAGTGGCGACCGTGACAGGATATTTCGTTCCTGAGTATTCACCAGTGTTTGTGCAAAGTTAATTCTTGGGGTAATTTTTCAGGCAGTGTATTTTCACCTCCTCGGTGTTGTTTTGTGCAAATTTAGTAGTTTGTTTGAATAAGTAATCATGGTTGTTAACGTACTAGAACTCCTTGGAGGAGAGGGATGGCAAGAGAGGTTGGCAGAGTTAAATAGGGAAGACTTGGAAGTTGTAGCAGAACATTTTGAATTGGAATATGATGTGTCCATAAGAAAGGGTGTATTGCTATTGCTCATTTATGATTATGTTAAAACTGTAAAGACAGGTGGGGAACAAGAGGTGAAACCGGATGAAGTAGTGTCTATAGAAATTTTGGATAAGCAGATTGTCCTGAGACAAATGGAATTTGAAATGGAAAAGTTTAAGGCAGGGGAAAGAGAAAAAGAGAGGCAGCAATGAGATTGCCATGAGAAACCCAGGTTCTTTTTCCCCCGCCCATTCCCCAAATAGGTTAGTAACTCCTGCTATCAATTTATCGCAGGCTCTCAAATTTGTACCTAAATTTGAAGAAAATAATGTAGCAGAATTTTTTGTATCGTTTGAGAGGATTGCTGCAAGGTTGGAGTGGCCCCCAAGAGTATTGGACCACTCTTATACAAAGTAAATTGGTTGGAAGAGCTCAGAGGGTATATGTAACGCTGGAGGAGGATCTATCAGCAGATTATGAGAGTGTGAAGGCTATTGTCTTGAAGGCCTACGAGTTAGTCCCTGAAGCTTATAGGCAACGCTTCCGGGACTTAGAAAAATGTAGGGAACAAACTTTTGTTGAATTTGCCAGGGCGAAGGAACAGTATGCTAGCGATTGGTTCAAGTCCAAGGAGGTGGGAGATTTTGAGAAATTGAAGGAGTTAATGTTGGTGGAGGAGTTTAAGAGGTGTGTCCCGGATAAGCTGAAGGTCCACCTCGAAGAGTTAAAACTCGAGACTCTTCAGGAGGTAGCCATCGCTAGTGACGAATATTGCTTGTCTCATAAGAGTGAGTTAGGGGGAATAACGACAAAGGTGAATTCTGGTTGGGTTAAGATGGGTAGGAATAATAATGCTAATCCTAATAATAATGCTAAGGTGTTCAGTAGAAATAATCAGGGAAGTAATAATAATCAGGGTAATGCTAATATTAATTTTTCTCCTAACAGAGGCAATAGGCCAAATATATACAATCCAGAGAAATTGAAAACATTGACTTGCTTCTTTTGCAATAAGAAGGGGCACGTAAAGAGTATGTGTTATGCGTTTAGAAAATCTCAAAATGCTAATGTTAGGCCAGTGATGGGGCGTGGAAGAGAGAGAGAGAGAACCTACCCCAACAACATCCGCTGATCAATGACTACCTGGTTGTTTTGACAGATATTTGTCCTTCGGTAGTGTCTCCTTCGCCAATTCATCCGAGAAAAGACGAGTGCGTATTTTGCGTGATACCGGTGCAGCTCAGTCTTTGATACTAAGGGAGGCATTACCTTGTAATTTTGTACCCAAAAGTGGGGAATTTGTGTTATTGGCTGGTTTTCCTGATTCCGTAAAGTCATATGCTATTGAAAATTTTAATTTAATCTGCCCTTCCTTTGCAGGGGATTTGAAATTGGCCATAGTTGATAAATTCCCGGTTAAGGAGGTTGATGTTGTGTTAGGGAATGATGTGGCTATGAAGAATAATAATTGTCCGATATTGATAAACCCTGATAGTGAAGTAGCAGCAGTTACTCGTTCTAGTGCTAGAATTGTTGACGCTGCAGAGTCAACAATTGATGTAGATTTAAGTAGTTTAGATCGTAGTGATAGCCTAGCTGTAGATCTTGGAATGTTAACGGACAAGTTAAATTGGACTACTGAAGAGCTAATCAAAGCCCAGAAAAAAGGAGTTTCGGGAACTCCCTATCGAGTCAGGGGAGGTGTCTGATATGACTGGTCCCAAATTTAAGATATTTAATAATATTTTATATAGGTTGAGTAGGCCTATGGGGGTGGATAATGTTGATTATGAAATTGTGAAACAGATAATGGTTCCTTTTGGTTACAGGAAGGAGTTAATGTCATTGGCGCACGAAAGTGGTCTGGCCGGCCATTTTGGAATTCATAAAACTTCTTGCAAATTGTTAGGGAATTATTATTGGCCGAAGTTGAAGGCAGATGTAAAGAAGTTTGTCAATAGTTGTGATGTGTGCCAGAGGGTCGGTAAACCCAATCAGCGGATTCCAAAATCGCCTCTGTCCTATTCCTGTAGTTTCCGAACCTTTTAAGGAAGTCATTATTGATGTGGTTGGACCATTACCGAAGACGCGTAGTGGTAATGAATATATTTTGACAATCATGGATAGGATGTCTCGATATCCCGAGGCAATACCACTACGTACAATAAAAAGTGTTAAAATTGTAGATGTACTAATTGACTTTTTTACCAGGTTTGGGATGCCTAAGATTATTCAATCGGATTGTGGTTCTAATTTTGTTAGCAGGTATTTCAGAGATAAAATGGCAGAGTTAAATATAAAGCATGTGACCTCTTCTCCATATCATCCGGAAAGCCAGGGAGCTCTGGAGAGATTTCATCAGACCCTGAAATCCATGGTAAAGAAATATTGTTTGATTAATGGTTCTGAATGGGATAAAGAATTACCTTATTTGTTGTTCGCTTTTCGTTCTGTCCCAAGTCAGTCTTTAGGTTTTTCGCCTTTCAGCCTTGTGTTTGGCCATTGTGTTCGAGGTCCTCTTGATGTGGTTCGTGAGTCTTGGGAGGGAGACGTCCCTGAGGTTAATTTATTGGATTATGTGTCTAATCTAGGCGATAAATTAACCAAGGCTTGGAAATTTGCGGGTGAAAACTTATTATGTAGCCAAAAAAGAATGAAGTTTTTCTTTGATAGAAGGTCCAAGGCACGCGACTTTGCGGTAGGCGATAAAGTATTGGTTTTGTTACCCTTCCCAGGGAATCCATTGAAAGCTTCTTTTTCAGGTCCTTGGAAAATTTTGAAAAAAATAAGTGAAGTTAACTATTTAGTGGAGACACCTAATAGAAGGAAACCTTTTCAACTGTGTCATGTAAATATGTTGAAAGCTTATATGGAACGGGAAAAAGTCATTCCTGTGGCAACTATTGGGAACACGGTAGATTCTGAGAACAATAACCATTTTTCTTTTTCAGAGGGGGAGGGTATTGATGATAATTGTTTTAATGGATGTGAATGGCGGTCGGATAATAGAAAGTCTTTGGAAAAATTTTCGGGAGTAATTCACATTTAGGTAAGGAAGAACAAAGGTCTTTGAAAAATTTAGTATCTAATTATAAAGAATTATTTTCGGATGTACCGGGTAGGACTTCGGTCCTTGAACATGATGTAGAGGTAGGTAGCGCCACTCCTGTGAAACAATCTCCTTACAGGTTGAATCCCTTCAAAAATGAGGTTGTAGCAAAGGAAGTGGATTATATGCTAAAACATGACCTAATTGAACCTAGTCAAAGTCCTTGGTCATCACCTGTTTTATTGGTCAAGAAATCTGACGGTGATTTCAGGTTATGTTTTGATTACCGTAAGTTGAATGAGTTATCTAAATCTGATTGTTATCCATTACCTCGAATTGAGGATTGTATTGATCGAATGGGGAAGGCCAAATACATTAGCAAATTCGATTTGTTGAAAGGTTATTGGCAAGTTCCTCTTTCAAAGCGGGCAAGGGCCCTGTCTGCTTTTGTAACACCACAGGGATTGTTTCAATGTAAAGTTATGCCGTTTGGTATGAAGAACGCGGCTGCCACCTTTCAGAGGTTAATGAATACTTTAGTCCATGGTTTAGAAGGATGTGTTGTGTATATTGATGATATTGTTATTTATAGCGATGATTGGGAAACCCATTTAAAACGTATTAGGGGCACTATTTGAGTGTTGAAAAAGGCAAAATTTGGTCATTAATTTAAAGAAAAGCGATTTCGCAAAGGCGCAGGTGGGTATATTTGGGTCATGAGGTTGGTAATGGTAAAGTTGCTCCTAAGCAGGCCAATATCGAAAGTATTGAAAATATGGTAGTCCCTAAATGTAGGAGGGATGTCCGAAGATTCCTTGGTTGAGTGGGTACTACCGAAGGTTTGTTAGGAATTTTTCGGATATAGCCGATCCGTTAACAAATCTCTTGAGTAAGAATGTAGCATTTGTCTGGGACGAATGAAACGCAAAGGGCTTTTGATAATTTAAAAAGAGTTTTAATTAATTTCCCTGTCTTGAGAGCTCCTGATTTTGACCTTCCTTTTTCTCTTGCCACGGATGCAAGTGACGTTGGTGTAGGAGGCGGTGTTGTTGCAGAATGACGAGCAGGGAGTTTCTCATCCTGTCGCATTCTTTTAAAAAAAATTGTCCTCCGCCCAACGTAGGTATTCAACTGTGGAGAAAGAGACACTTGCGTTAATATTCGCTATTAATCATTTTCAGGTTTATCTCTCCTCCTCAGATACACCTATTAAGGTCTTGACAGACCATAATCCCCTGACCTTCATCAGCAGATACAAAAATAAAAATCAACGATTGATGAGGTGGAGTCTCATGCTGCAAGAATGGAATTTAGAATTTTCCCACATCCCAGGAAAAGATAATATTGTTGCCGATTTTCTCTCTCGCAGCGTTGAATATTAGTTGATTGACAGAGGGCTATGCAGTTATTAAAGGTAGTATCTGTATCGTTCTAATTATGGTGTGTGTGCTGTTGAAGTGGGCACGTAGTGAGTAGAAGTAAATGTTATTTAAGATTTATTAATCATGGTTTGTTTACAGAAGACTATAATGTTCTGGGTATATTATATGGTATCTTTAAGGTTAAAAGGTGAGGGGTGATCACTGGTACTTTCTAATGATTGATTAATTAGATGGGTCATGGGCTCACGGGTCTGTAGCACAACAGCCGTTTTTTAGGCGCTACAGGCTGGTGTATGTAGTGGTACCCTAGACTGAGTTAAGGTTATCTACTAAGGTTTAGAGGTGTCAGGTACGATAAGGTTTATATAAGCTAAGAAAAGAGATAGGCACTAATCTGGTATTCTGTATTTTCAGACCAATAATTACGCTTCATCGAGTTTGTTTGTTTGTTTGCGCAGGGGAGTCTTGTGGTGGTCTTCTCTGTGTCGTTCGGTGTGTGTGTATGTATTGGACACTATGGTGATAAGTGTGATATATAACACTGAAATAGACAGTAGTTTTTGTGATCAACATTTATTGATAGTGAGTGATGTGTATCCCTGAAAATGAACAGTGTATCGAGTGTGGAAAAGGTTATAGCTTTTGGACTATATATACAGAATCCGGTTGTTAGTGCAATGACTCTTAATTAAGTTTATTAACGATATGAGTGATGTGAAATTTTTAGGTTGGGTACCTATTTATCAGATGGTGATGTTTTGGTTTTCTGGTTTTGGAAAGTTTACTTGTGATTAATTTAGGTTTAAGATTTTTTTTTAGTATTGGGTTATATATTGCTATCCTTGTGAGCTGCAAACCTTGGTACTTGCCCCCTCTTTCCTTTTGTTTGTCATGTTTTTGCAGTTTGTTTAATAATTATTTTTGAGTGTTGGTTTAATATTTAATATTTTTGAGTGTTGGTTTAATATTTCATTTTGTGATAACCTGTATGTTGTAATTCAAATCACTTTAGAAAAAAATAAATTTGGAATTTTTTTTTTTGGTTGGGTGAGGAGGTGTAACATATTGCTTTAATATTTCTAAATTATTCAAGTTTTTATAGATGTATAAGGTTGAATATACTGTAGAATTATTGTTTTCTTGCTTTAATTATTTGTCTTTTCACTGGTGGTTATGTTAGTGGTTATAATGGACTAACGCTGTTTTATATTTTCAAGTGGTGTGGGTTACGTGGCTGCGCTCCTGCGTGAACGGAGTTTTGGAGGGCTTTTTTTGAGGATGGTTCCTTAGTGTGTTTCTGAGCCTCCAACCTTGTAGGGCACGACATTTGTGATTGGATCTATATTATTCCACGCCTTTGCAGAGCCACATTTTGAAGCTATTGAGCTTGTGTTGGATATCCTTTCTCTGCAGCAAGACGTCTCATCATACATTTTTTATACTGCCCTTGGTTCAGTAAAGCCAAGGGGACCTCTCTGTCCCAAGGTAATAATGTTTATACCTATTTAAGTATAGTGATCACGACCTGTCAGCTGACGTCATTACTGGAGCTGGTGAAAGCCTTTCAATCAAACCAGCCACCGTCACTAGATAGGGATATTTAGTTTGTATTTGTTAGGATGTTCTCACTTTTCGTTGGCCTTCTCCTTTCTGGACCCTCTCTCCTTTTAGTATGTTTGTGTTGATGACCTTTCTTTAATTGTGTAATTGTTTTCTTTTGCAGGGAGTTTAAGAGTGAGTGTGTATCATTTATTATTGTATTATTGTGGTTCAGGTGTTATTTCTTGTCTAAATATTATGTATTAAAATTAAGGAGATTTTTGTGGTATTTTCTTTGTCCCCTTGAGTTGACTTTGCACTCGTATTAATGTTTGGATACTATTCCCACCTTTAGTGGACTTAGTACGTTATGATGGTGAATACTATTTGATAAGTGAGTGTTTTGTGTGGTGGTCAAAGCCAGCCATCCAATATATACATATATATATATATGTATGTGTGT
>NC_090753.1:65865953-65871398 GCF_036898095.1 Palaemon carinicauda
CCATTGTATTGCATTTGGTTTTTCTGTCAACTCTTTATGATATCGTGAATAAATATTATTATTATTATCATTATTATTATTATTAATTGCCAAGCTACAACCCTAGTTGGAAAAGCAGGATGCTATAATCCCAGGGACCCCAACAGGGAAAATAGCCCAGTAAGGAAAGGAAACCAGGAAAAATAAACTATTTTAAGAACAGTAACAACATTAAAAATAAACATTTCCTATATAAACTATCAATACTTTAACAAAACAAGAGAAAGAGAAATTAAATACGGTAGAATAGTGTGCCCAAGTGTACCCTCAAGCAAGTTACAGATCTACTGTATATATGATGCCCATAATAGAATATAAGTCTTCTAATATTATTTTCATAATTTTTTCCAAACCATTTCACCACCCTCTCATCTATCTATATGTCTATCTTTCTACCCATCTACTAATCTATATTCCCATCTATTTATCAATCCAATTCTCTATATGAATTATTGTGTTAAATTATCTTTTTTCCTAACGATTCTCTATCTAAAAATATCCTAATCGGTCATCTATTGGTCTATTCAAATGTAGTTAAAAATCTATTGATCTAAACTGTTTCTAAAACATTTTGAATTAGAATCGATTATTATTATTATTATAATTATATTATTATTATTATTATTATTACTACTATTAATTGCTAAGCTACAACCCTAGCAGGATGCTATAAGCCCAGGGGCCCCATCAGGGAAAATAGCCCAGTGAGGAGAGGAAACAAGGAAAATAAAATATTCTAAGAAGAGTAACAACATTAAAATAAATATTTCCAATATGAACCATAAAAACTATAACAAAACAAGTGGAAGAGAAATTATATAGAATAGTGTGTCCGAGTGTACCCTCAAGCAAGAGATTAGATCAAAGTCAGTCCTTAGAGCTTGCATGTCTGGAGACCACGAAGCGTTGCTTCCCAAAAGCAAAGTTGAATAAAAGTCCTGTTGAAATGACGAGTATCAGCTTTGCGTTCATTAAACCTTCCTGAAACACAAAAGGCTTTTAAGCTAACGACTTGATTTCGAAAAAGGTTAAAAAAAAAGGTGACTGTCCTTTATAAGAACGTTATGAATTATTAATATAATTATATTCAACTGTTTTCGGATAATTTTATGCCTTGAAATGTTTTCAGGTTTATTTTAATACTAGTGTACGCGACCCGTCAAAAATAAGGGCTAAATAGCTACCTATATATATGCACAAACACAGATTCGACCCTTCCCAACCCTCTCCCCATTCCCTAACTACAACTTGGCAGTTTGTGCAATTTGTGGGAGATTGTGGTTTTCGAGTGTAAGTCTCGGGATACCCTCCCTCACCAGGGTATTACTACTCCCTCTCTCACAATACTCGAGGGACGGGGAGAGAAGCCGAGTAGGCATACGCTTGACAATGAAGCTTAGTGTGATAGTGAATATATATATATATATATATATATATATATATATATATATATATATATATATATATATATATATATATGTATGTATATATACATATGTATGTATTCGTATATATACTGTGTATATATATACATATATTATATATATATATATATATATATATATATATATATATATATATATATATATATATATATATATATATGAATATATAGATAAATAAGCATCTCACCTATATAATAAAGAGCAAGTGTCTGGTGTCTGGCTTTATCTATCTATCTATCTACCTATCTATCTATATAGATATAATATGTATGTATATATATATATATATATATATATATATATATATATATATATATATATATATATATATATATATACATATATAGATAGATAGAAAGATAGATAGATAGATAAAGTCAGACACTTGCTCTGTATTATATAGGGGATATGAAGCAGTAGATATTTTTATCAATTTATAAATTTCACCATTTTAAATCAGTCTTATCTCCAAGCCTCGTAAATTATTCATTTCTAGACTTAATATTTGTGAATTTTCAAAAATTTAAAAAATACAATTGAATATCATTCACATTTATGCATCAAACCCAAAATAAAGTTTTATCGTAGACAAAGCATTAAATTTCTCTAAAAAGAATTTATTTTCATATCAAAATTAATTTCTATAAACGAAATATTTCACCTTTAAAAGCTTTCTTAATTCCAATTTTATTCATTCGTATAATTAAATCTCAATTTTTGAAAAATATTGTTCACATTTTATACATCCAACCAAAATAAAGTTTTATTGCAAAAGCACAGAAATATCTCTCTCTCTCTCTCTCTCTCTCTCTCTCTCTCTCTCTCTCTCTCTCTCTCTCTCTCTCTCTCTCTCTCTCTCTCTCTCTCTCTTAAAAACAGATAGATTTTTGCATCATAATTAATTTCTATATAAGAACCATTTCACATTTACAATATCTTTTAATTCCAATTCTATTCATTAGTATATTCTAATTTCAGAAGGATTAATTTTTGAAGTATTAATTATTTCTAACCGAGATAAAGTTTTATTACAGACAAAGAACAGAAATATTTCTCTAAAAACCGGTAGATTTTCATATCATAATTAATTTCTATATAAGAACCACTTCGCCTTTACGATATCTTTTAATTACAATTTTATTCATTAAAATATTTGAATTTCAAAAAGTTTTATTTCTTACCAAGATTTCGAAATCTTTTCACTTACTGCAGACTGCTTCCCTTTTCAAAGAAATAATTTGTATTAATGTTTATTTGAAGTGTTAGTATTTTTCCTTGAATTATAGAGAAAAGCAATTAGTCTTTCTTTATTTCTTATATCGTTTATTTATTTCTTTATTTCCTTTCCTCATTGGGCTATTTTTCCCTGTTGGAGCCCTTGGTCTTTTAGAATCTTGCTTTTCAAACTAGGGTTGTAGCTTAGCTAATAATAATAATAATAATAATAATAATAATAATAATAATAATAATAATAATAATAATAATAGCAACAACAACAATAATAATAATAATAATAATAATAATAATAATAATAATAATAATAATAATAATAATAATAATAATAATAATAATAATTCGTTCTCTACGACGAGAACACCAAGACTAACCAGAGATTTTTCTGCACTGAAATTCTTTACTTTTAACTTATTAAGAATGTTCAGGTGGTTTCTTGATTTGCAAATATTAATGAAGGAAATTTGAGTGTTTATTATAATTGCTTCTCCCCCCCCTCTCTCTCTCTCTCTCTCTCTCTCTCTCTCTCTCTCTCTCTCTCTCTCTCTCTCTCTCTCTCTCTCATAACAGATCTGTGCGTCTAAGTTCAGTGCCTTGCAAATTTTTTGAATCAATTATAGTAGATTCAATAGTAGGACATATACTATAGAGAAAAACAATCTTCTGATAGACAGGCAACAAGGTTTAAGACAAAAGAGATCATGTATGACAAATCTTTTGGAATTTTTCCACAGCGTGCTTAGCATTTATGACAGAAACAGAGCAATAGACATCACATACCTAGAACTTTAAAAAGCTTTTGACAGTTCTTCATCAGAAAAATAATGGTCCGAGTTAGAGCACTAGGCATCATTAACGAGCCAGCTGAATGGATCGAAGATTGGCTAAAAAAGGGAAAACAGTTTGTTGTAATCAATGTAGAAGCTTCAGAATGGGCAGCTGTTACAAACTGAGTACATCAAGGATCTGTCCTTGACCCATTGCTATTTCTGATCTACATTAACGTCATAGATTTAGTGTTAACTAGTAGAATAAGCAAATTTGAAAAGGATACTAAACTAGGCATAAATGCTGCTAACTCAGAAGGCGTAGAAGCATGAAGAGAAGATCTAATGAAGCTAGGAGAATGGTCCAGAAAAGGGCAAATGCGTTTCAAACTGTGGGGGAAATGTAAAGTCATGCATATAGGTTACAGTAACCCACAATCAGATTACTCACTGCTCGGTAATGAATTAAAAAGTGTGGACCAGGAGGAAGATCTTGGTATTATTATTAGCATGGATTGGAAGTTCACCATACAGAGCATAAAAGTTGAGAAGAAATACAAAAAACTAGCACGTTACATAGAGACAATTCAAATACAAAAACAAAAACACTGTACAACAGCTGTACATATCACTAGAATACGGAGTCCAAATCTGAACTCCACGTATTCAGAAGGATATAGATAGACTGGAAGCAGTACAAGCTAGGGCCACCAAACTAGTTCCAACACTAAGACAATTTACATATAGACAGAGGAAGGAACGTTTGAACTTATCTGATCTACAAACTTGTCGACTAAGGGGACAGTTAATAGAGGCTTTCAAAATTCTCAAAGGAATAACAAATGTAGATTACAACATTCTATTCACGCTTAGCACAAATCAGTCTAGAGGTAACGGATACAAACTGGAATTGAAAAGATACAACACCACTCAATGTGGCAATTTCTTTACATACAAAATAGAAAATATTTGGAACAGACTTCCATCGGATGTAGTAAACAGTAACACGGTAAACGAGTTCAAGAGTAAGTTAGACATCCAAAATCCTTGTAATTCCTTCTCTCTCTCTCTCTCTCTCTCTCTCTCTCTCTCTCTCTCTCTCTCTCTCTCCTCTCTCTCTCTCTCTCTCTCTCTCTCCTCTCTCTCTCCAAAGGATTTTTTATTTGCATAATATTCTTATAATAAAAGACTTGAAGAACATTCTTCTATAAAATAGGTCTCTCTCTCTCTCTCTCTCTCTCTCTCTCTCTCTCTCTCTCTCTCTCTCTCTCTCTCTCTCTGAACAAAGGCTTTCCCCCTCCAGTAACGGCAGGATAATAATAATAAACGAACACGATTCATTAATTGGATATAAAAACCTTCAAAGAAAATTTACTCCAACACCAATGTAATTCATTTCTTCGATTACAGACTTTTTTTGGAAAACAGGAATATCTGAATACTGAACAGAGCCAAATATTCATCATGATTGGAAAGATATATCCAACTGTAAATCTAAAACCCTCTCTCTCTCTCTCTCTCTCTCTCTCTCTCTCTCTCTCTCTCTCTCTCTCTCTCTCTCTCTCTTTCGATAAATACCTATGATGCATCCCAGACCATCCAAGACTGGAAGATGCAAAATACACTAGAAGATGCATTAGCAACTCTCTTGTGGATAATAGAGGTGCCTCACACTGAGGAACCTGGGGGAACCCAAACATAGAATAAGGCAATAAGGCTCTCTCTCTCTCTCTCTCTCTCTCTCTCTCTCTCTCTCTCTCTCTCTCTCTCTCTCACACACACACATTAAAAGGGATTATAAGGAAAATGAGAGGCAGGATACAGCCAGTATATTAAGTAATGCAAATAATAATATGATAAATGTTAGTTCATTCAAACTAAATATATTATCAATTTAAGTGTCTTCTTTTTCCTTTTGAATGCTAAGAGCAAATACTGGCGGAATCAAGTATTTTTGGAAG
>NC_090753.1:65871898-65886898 GCF_036898095.1 Palaemon carinicauda
AGCCCAAGGGCTTCAAAAGGGAAAAATAACCCAGTGAGGAAAGGAAACAAGGAAATAAACTACAGGAGAATTAATGAACGATTAATATATATTTTAAGAACAGCAATGACATCAATCCAGATCCCTCATATATAAACTATTAAAACTTAAAAAAAATAGAAAGATAAATAAGATAAAACAACGTGCCCGATTGTACCCACAAGCAAGAGAACTCTATCCCAAGAAAGTGGAAGACTATGGTACAGAGGCCATGACACTACCCAAGGCTAGAGAACATTGGTTTGATTTTGGAGTGTCCTTGTCCTAGAAGTGCTGATGACCATAGCTAAAGAGTGTCTTCTACCCTTACCAGGAGGAAAGTAACCACTGAACAATTACAGTGCAGTAGTTTACCCCTAGAGCGAAGAAGTGTTGTCAGGTGTATGAGGGGAGAGGAGAGCGTGGAAAGAATAAGCCAGACTGTCCGGTGTATGTGCAGGCAAAGATAAGATGAGCAGTAACCAGAGAGAGAGATCCAATTTAGTAATGTCTGGCTAGTAAAAACACCCAATAACTCTCTAGTGGTAGTATCTCAACGGGTAAAGGGTAGTATCTATTACTGTTTCTATTATCCAGACGATAAAAAAGATACAAGGATAATAAGGATACTTCTTCAACTTCCAAGAAGGAACTTTATTTTGGTAACCCCGTGCAGCTGTTCATGAATAATCATCAAATAAATGAAATTGGAACAAAGACACTCCCTAATCAAACCATTGTTCTCTACTCTTGGGTAGTGCCATAGTCACTGTACCATGATTTTTTTCAATACCTTGCTTGACAGAACACTCAGGCACATTATTCTGTCTGCATAATTAATTTCTTTCCTCACTGGGCTATTTACCCTGTTGGAGCCGTTGGACTTATAGCACCCTGCTTTTACAACTAGGATTGCAGCTTACCTGATAATAATAATAATAATAATAATAATAATAATTATTATTATTATTATTATTATTATTATTATGAAGATCTAGTGGTTAGCCTTTCTTGGGAATGGAGATATATTCATTACAGCCAATTGAAGCTGGAACCAGGAATTCCACTTCTGGAACTGACACTTGTAAGTCAAGTTGTAAGCAAATTAAAGCAAATAAGAAAGAAAGGAATCCATGAGCTTCAATTGCAGTAACAAATTATATATTATTTCAAGTAAGGTTTAAAAAAAGAAAAAAAAGAGGGTCACTCAATATAGCGCAGACCCCCGCCGCATCAGCTTATTTTTCGACCTTTTGCTCGACCGTGACCTTTGACTTTTACCTTGACCTTTCAAAATTTAATCATTTCCAGCTTTTTACATAACAGTTAATTGCAAGTTCCATTACTCTACGATTAAAATTGCGGCCAGGGAGCGTTAAAAAATAAACACACACACACACAAACATAACCTCCTTCTAACTTCGCTGGCGGGGGTAATAATGGCTCATCTCCTCCAGTCATCTAAAGGTCTTCTACATTCATAAAAGAAACTGTGAAATGAACCAAAGTTTTGTATGTAACAATTGATTCAATTTAATTAAAACATTGGAAGGAGTTTGTGTTGAAAAAAGTGAATATTATCAATTTATTCACACAATTTTGGAAATCATATTACTATTACCTTCCAATTTGAGCTTAATATAATTTGCTTTATTGACTTGCCTTAGTGGAAAGAAACATCATAGAGTCCAGTTTCATAAAAGAAACCTTTAAAAACAACTTGAAAATTGGTCATGGAATGTATAAACTCGACGCCTTTATATGTAAAGAGATTTGTAAGCTATATAAAAAAAGCATTAACCACTTAATGTAGAATTGAATGTATTGTGAATAATTAACGTCGCTGTGAAATTAATATTTATACCTGAGCTACCATTCATTAAAGGGTACAATTATTTTATATAGTATGCATAATCATATTGGCACTATATAGTGTTATGCTAGATATAAGTATTGATCTATACATGATTATATGTTTATGATATTAATGTTGTATGTATATAAATGTATATATACATATGTATGTATGTATATAAATGTATATATACATATGTATGTATGTATATAAATGTATATATACATATGTATGTATGTATATGTATGCATGTGTATATATATGCATGTGTATATATATGTATGTGTGTGTATATGTATATGCATGTATGTATGTATGTATGTATATATATATATATATATATATATATATATATATATATATATATATATATATATATATATACATATATACATATATATATATATATATATATATATATATATATATATAGTATGTGTATGTTTTGCTTATGTATTTATATAGATAAGGCTACAGTGTTTTCATATAAATAAACTGTACTGAAAGTAAAAAAACAAGAATTTACCTGCCACTAGAAATGACCCTTTTTGGCAGGTGTCTAATGAGCTTGTGGTCTCCGCCCACTTAACACCTGACCCAAGCCTAGGTAGCTGGTAAGGGAGTGTCATTGTTCTCTAAATCTCTATATATATGTTCGTACATTTGCTTTCCCTATAAAATGTAAAGAAACCTCTCTCAATAAATCAGTCCTCTGAAGAAGTATCACGAAACTAGTCAGGACTTGAGCGTATATTTCGTATTTTCATTTTCCCTGTGGTTTTTCTGCATATATATATATATATATATATATATATATATATATATATATATATATATATATATATATATATATACATACATGAGAGAGAGAGAGAGAGAGAGAGAGAGAGAGAGAGAGAGAGAGAGAGAGAGAGAGAGAGAGAGAGAGAGAGAGAGATAGATAATAATCTTGGAATATTAATTCTGTACAGAATGAAAATGAGATTACCCAATTGACTCCAGGCAATCTGGGATTACAATGGCAATGGTCATCGTTTCTTAATTGTATAATGTTAGAGTTCTCTTGCTTGAGGGTACAATCGAACACACTATTCTATTCTTATTTCTCTTTCTTTGTTTTATTAAAGTTTTTATAATTTATATGGGAAATATTTATTTTAATGTTGGTACTGTTCTTGAAATATTTTATTTTTACTTGTTTCCTTTCCTCGCTGGGTTATTTTCCTTGTTGAAGACCCTGGGTTTATAGCATCCTTCTTTTCCAAATAGGGTTGTAGCTTAGCAAGTATTAATAATAATAATAATAATAATAATAAAAATAATAATAATAGGGATATAGGTAAGAGAACATAGAATACAATTAAAAAAAATGGCGAAACAATATGTTTTGATATAATCATCATCATCTCCTACGCCTATTGACGCAAAGGGCTTTGGTTAGATTTCACCGGTAGTCTCTGTCTCGAGCTTTTAAATCAATACTTCTCCATTCCTCATCTACTTCATGATTCATAGTCCTCAGCCATGTAGGCCTGGATCTTCCAACTGTCCTAGAACCTTGTGGAGCCCAGTGGAAAATTTGGTGGACTAATTTCTCTTGGGGAGTGCAAAGAGCATGCCCAAACAGGCTCCATTTAATATAACATAATACGTGAAGACAATTGTACATTCAGGAATGGGAGAGATAGAGGTAGCAAATATAAATTTTCTTCTATTTATGTTTCACAAACATTTACTCATTTCTTTTAGTAAACAACAAACGCTTGTTATTATGTCTTTTCGTGCTTCTATGAACTTTTCTTGTAAAAACTCTTGCTGTTTTCTTGCAAAGTTTTATTTTTCATCTTAATGAATAACACTAATCGGATGCCGTTACTACATCACTAGAGCGCAGAGCTCCGCCGCAGCAGCTTATTTCTCAACCTTTTGCTCGACCTTGACCTTTGACCTTATCATGTATTGACTGGCATGGATTAACAAACACTCAAATATGAATCAAGTTTGAAGTTTCTGTGACAACAATGTCCCAACTTAAGGCTGATTGCGTGAATTGGACATTTTGCTTGTCCGTAACCTTGACCTTGACTTTCCAAAATTTAATAATTTCTAGCTTCTTACATAACAGTTAATCCCAGCAAGTTTCATTACTCTACCAGTAAAATTGTGGCCACGAAGGGGTTCACAAACAAAAACAAAAACACACAAACAGGGGAAACAAACACACAAACAAGGGCGAAAACATAACCTCCTTCAAACTTCGTTTGCGGAGGCAACTAGCATAAATAAAACTATTTCAATAAATAAATACAAAAATACAAATATAAAGTTCAGACGAAACAATATTAGACACAACTACACAATACTTCCCAAAAGCTTCACAAAAAGAGACAAAATAAACAGAATGGGATTTGGAGTGTCAGCTAATAAGGTGCCTGATTAAATTATAACGAGAGTGTTTATTCAAGAATTAAACAGTCTAAAACTATGCCCCACCTGTTGCATTTAAAACAAATTTATTGATTTCTTTAGTCTTAACCCCTAACTTTGATGATGATGATGATACTGATGATAATTCCTTTAGATATATATTTTCCTTTAAATGCGCTACCTTATTAGCATTATTTTTCAGGAAACAATATACAATGTAAAGTTTTATATAGTCGTATGCATGTATATGTAAGTTTCTATACCACATTGGAGATAAATGTTGCAAACAAATAACATCCGATACACATATATTGTATACGTATGAATATATACATACACTTATATATATATATATATATATATATATATATATATATATATATATATATATATATATATATATATATATAGTATATATATATATATATACCAAGGCACTTCCCCCAATTTTGGGGGGTAGCCGACACCAACAATGAAACAAAACAAAAAGGGGACCTCTACTCTCTATGTTCCTTCTGCCTAATAAGGGACTCAACCGAGTTCAGCTGGTACTGCTAGGGTGCCACAGCCCAACCTCCCACATTTCCACCACAGATGAAGCTTCATAATGCTGACTCCCCTACTGCTGCTACCTCCGCGGTCATCTAAGGCACCGGAGGAAACAGCAGGGCCTACTGGAACTGCGTCACAATCGCTCGCCATTCATTCCTATTTCTAGCACGCTCTCTTGCCTCTCTCACATCTATCCTCCTATCACCCAGAGCTTTCTTCACACCATCCATCCACCCAAACCTTGGCCTTCCTCTTGTACTTCTCCCATCAACTCTTGCATTCATCACCTTCTTTAGCAGACAACCATTTTCCATTCTCTCAACATGGCCAAACCACCTCAACACATTCATATCCACTCTAGCCGCTAACTCATTTCTTACACCCGTTCTCTCCCTCACCACTTCGTTCCTAACCCTATCTACTCGAGATACACCAGCCATACTCCTTATATATATATACATACATACATCATATATATATATATATATATATATATGTGTGTGTGTATGTGTGTGTGTGTGTGTGAGGGTTACCTGGAAAGTTCCTAGCTTGAAGGGTATTGTGATAGGGTAGAGCTGTTACTTTTACAAGTGAGGAAGGACAACAAAAAAAAACCTCTCTCTCTCTCTCTCTCTCTCTCTCTCTCTCTCTCTCTCTCTCTCTCTCTCTCATACTAAAACCTTAGGGCATAAGCTAGTTACAACTCAAAGAACCATGGAAAGAAAAATGATGGAAATAACACTAGAGTCAGAAAAGGAGCAACATGGATACGAGAACAAACTTAAGTAGAGAATAGTCTTGCATGTAGAAAAAAATCGAAAAAAAAAAAAAAAGAAATAGACATGGGCAGGACATAATGAGAATGATAGATAATAGATGGACAAGAAGACTAATAGAATGGGTCCCTAGAGATTGCTAAATAAACAGAGGAAGGAAAAGACAAGGAATTGGCGAGCTAAGAATTTTTTTTACTGATATAAACAGGCATAGAAAGATCATAAAGAGAAGGGGATGGAAGGACATGTCTGAGGCCTTTGTCCTGCAGTGGACTATCAACGGTTGGTGATGATGATGATATTTATATTCATATATGAACATGTGTTTTCATGAGACAATAGAAGCTATATGTTCATCAATATATATTGATAGATATATATGTAAAATACCGCACCTAAAAATAATATATATATATATATATATATATATATATATATATATATATATATATATATATATATATATATATATATATATCATATATTGCAGACAATTTTGTATTCAGAGCAATTTAGTACAGTACAACCCCCTTCAGCTGCTATTTGCATGAACCTCTCACAACAAAGGAGAGGAAATTATTTCTCTTTCCAGCATAACAGTTAAAAATGCCTTATAGCTCAGCATTGCTTTTCTTCCCCTAATGAATATGTATTTTTATTTATTCAGGTAAAAATAAATTGAGAGAGAGAGAGAGAGAGAGAGAGAGAGAGAGAGAGAGAGAGAGAGAGAGAGAGAGAGTAGGGGTTATTGTATAAGAAATTTAGTTATTATAATCTTTTCTTCATTATTAACAGCTACAGACAGTCATAAACATGTTTACTATATATGATAAAGAAATTTCGAAAACTAGTATTAGATGATACATTGACTGCATTACCATATCAATCAGTCTTATGCATGCATTCATGCATTATTCTTAATATGAAAATATACAATTACACCATGTCTATCAAAATATCACTCTCTTATAAGATATACTGAAACAACATAGCAAAAAATCTTTCTAAATCCCCTGGACAAAGCTTGATATAAGAGCACATCTTAAATGGGCTACAAAGTTCCTGGGGACTAGCATGCTTCAGCTTACAGAAAAAACAAATTCTCTTTCTCTCTCTCTCTCTCTCTCTCTCTCTCTCTCTCTCTCTCTCTCTCTCTCTCTCTCTCTCTCTCTCTCTCTCATACCAAATTAATAGCGTAGGGATTTTGATTCCCATACTTAAAATATTCTAAGAAGCCATTTAAAAAACATAAACTACTAATTCCTATTATGGAACAAGTAGTTCCATTCACGTCTGTTTATGGTCTTTCTATGCCAGTTCACACCAGCTAACATTCTTAGTTCGCCAACCCATCGTTTTCTCTTCCTTCCCCTGCTTCTTTTGCAATCACTAGGGATCCTTTCTGTTATTCTTAATGATCTTTTATTATCCGTCATTCTCATTACATGTTCTGCTACACACACACACACACACACACACACACACACACACACACACACATATATATATATATATATATATATATATATATGTATATATATATATATATATATATATATATATATATATATATATATATATATATATACATATATATATATATGCATATATATTTACATCGCCTGTCTATTTCCGTGAAAAGACATTAAAAAAAACCAGGCAATTTTAATATGGAACAGTTAAAGGTTTTTATTATCTTTCCTCCTCTGGTAACGAGGTTAGTGGGAGAAGGAAAGGCCACCACTCAAAAAGACCGAAAAACAATCTGAATTCACTTGTTGGCTATGGTCTTTTATGTGGAATTCCGAGAGAGAGAGAGAGAGAGAGAGAGAGAGAGAGAGAGAGAGAGAGAGAGAGAGAGAGAGAGAGAGAGAGATTTTCACCATCCAAAAACAACAAACATCTCCCCTCCACACTCCCAAGTTCCTCTCTCTCTTTTCCCATCTAATCCCAGAGTAATTCCAATGAGACTTTCCCTTCTCCCAATTACATCAAAAGCTCAGACTTTTATGCTTAACAATCAACCCTGAATCCCTTTGAACCTATAATGACTAAAAGGAAAAGTTTGAAGAGAGAGAGAGAGAGAGAGAGAGAGAGAGAGAGAGAGAGAGAGAGAGAGAGAGAGAGAGAGAGAGAGAGAGAGAGTATCATTCCTCTAATGGGCAGAAGAATGGAAATCCATTATGCAAACCCTCAATAATAATATCATCAACAATATCTAAAAAACAAAGTTCCAAATATAATGGAATATTTGAATAACTTCCAGCTTTATTAGTCTCTCAAACGGGAATAATTCCTATTAAAAAAAATACCTGCCTGGAATCAAGGCAAATGTTATGCTTAATCAGATAGTAATCGTTCGGCTACACCCATCACCCTTAGGCCTTTATAAAATCCTTTGAGATATCCAATCTACGAACAGGAATAATATTCCAATTATTCCCAGACACTAAAAAAGGGAACTATGATTACCTATTATTTTTTTGCATCGTCTTAGATGTTAATGATGGATTTCGAGTTTTTATCTTCAGATAATCACCTTTATGTGGTTCTCGGAAGTGATGTTTTTACTTGAATAATTAAAGCCGGAAGGGGAAAAAAGGAAGATTATACCTCGGTGAATCTAAGGAGATTATGAAAAAGATTAGCTAATGAAGGATAACACTGCATTGGGGTTGATTATCTCGCAGTTGGATTTATATATTTATTGCCATTATGGAAGACAATGTTTTTAGATCTGACATCTGAGAGAGAGAGAGAGAGAGAGAGAGAGAGGAGAGAGAGAGAGAGAGAGAGAGAGAGAGAGAGAGAGAGAGAGAGAGAGAGGCCTTTAACCCTTTAAGGGTTCAATTAATTCCCTCGATTTTACGGGATATTCATTTTATTGCTGTATGTTCTTTTTGGTCTATCATTCGGGGGATGAAATATATGATTAACTTTGTAAACCATTTTTGCTGTGACGTGTCCGGTATATTCATGGGGTGACAGATACTTCGTAATAAATTTTAATCTTCACGCTTAGGGGAGAAAATCCTTAGAGCGCGCAGAAATAGGTTACTATTTCCACTGCGATATTCAGGATAATTAAGAAAACGAATGTAATATATCAAGAAAGCGAGTTCCCTTCAAATAGTGAGTTTAAATGGTTTGAGATATTTCTAGTCATTTGCGATACTGAAGGGATATGTACCTAAATTTCTTCTACATAGCTCATCCATTCCAGACTTCAAAGGTTGATGAGGTGTATCATAATTTATAAAAAACCTTAAACAAAAATTCGATAAAACAGGAATTGGTGAACTGTCTATGCTGTACAAGAATTTCAGTCAACTAAACACCTTTAAACTAAATAAGCACTCTAAGAGTGCAGACCTCCGTCAAGGCAGCGTATTTCTCGAAACCAACTTGCTTTTCCCAGAATCAATTTAGACCGTATGTGTATTTGTGTGTGACAGTTATGTGCGAATTTGAGGTTAAGGTTAATTCGGTCGACCTTTTGTTTGACCTTGACCTTTGACCTAGGACTTTAAAAATTGAATCATTTCAACGTCACAACATGACAATTATTCCCTGACAGTTTAACTACTCTATGAACAAAGCTGTGGCCAGGAAGATGTTCACAAACAAACAAATAGGGGCGAAAACATAACCTCCTCCCAACATCGTTGATGGAGGTAATGAAAAACATTACGAGAAATTCATAATTCAAATATTCTTCAGGTTTTTCCTACGCCAAATTGGCAATAACCAGTCTTCTTCTATTAACGTGTTTTTCCCCCATTTATATGGGGTAAGCACGGTTGCCTTCCTTTTGGAGGACTTTGCCTTGGCTTTGGGTAGACCGTAGTCCCGATCGGCTGCCCTGCCTGACATCGCTTTAGACACCGGTAACGTATTTTTCATGTGTTGTACCAGTCACCAGCGTCCTTCCTCTCAGCAAGAATAAAATACTCAAAGCTTAACAAAACTTTTCCAGACCTTCATTAACTAATTTCCTTCAAAGAAAAAACAGAATATTCCTGGACACATTCTAATGGATTAGACCATTAAAAAAAAAACAAAAAACTTTCCGTCACCATGAATAAATGATAAACTGACTCCGGCTGAATCCCACATTCTGTGAATTCCCGAACAATGGAGATAATAATTAGCATCATCAGAATTATTTGGATGAAACCAGCTGTGGAAAAACACAAACGACCAATTAAGCAGACAAATGATCGCTAACTCGATACCCAACCTGTTATCAAATGAACCCAATCTGTCATTGGAATATTTCTACGCAATACGAGTTAATAATTACGAGTTCAACCAAATGCCATTATGAGGTGATTATAAAACTCACAGCTTTGTAGAGTTTAATGTAACAGATGCTTTACAGATACCAATGTTAGTTTGAATGTGTAGAATCCACGGGTTCTCATTATAAACAGAATTCGGATTTATGTCACTAGTGACTCTTTATGCTGTTTAACTTGTATAGCTGTAAACCAGTGTGCCACATCCAAGGTCTTATCAATATGATTGTTTTAATCTTGAAGTCGAATAGATCACATCACATGATTTTATTGCCGTTTAAATAAATTGAATGATGGCTTTTACATACCTGGATTAACATACACACAAAGATGCCCTCCATCCCTTCTTAATAAATATATATATATATATATATATATATATATATATATATATATATATATATATATATATATATATATATATATATATATATATATATATATATATATATATATATAGGGATAAGCATGGGATGGAGAGCATTTGGTAAACAAAACAAGATTATGAACTGTAAAATGCCACTTTCTCTAATAAGAAAAGTATTTAATGATATTTAATGAGTATTAACTTGTGCACCAGAAACATGCAGCCTTACTGAAGCCTTATAACATAAGCTAGTTAAAAAAAAAAAAAATAATAGTGCGAATAACACTATGAGACAGAGAAAGAACGACAAGGATAAAAAACAAACTAAAGTAGAGCATATTTTAATATCATGTAAGGAAAAAAAATTGGACATGGGCAGGACATATAATGAGAATGACATACAATAGATGGACATAAGAAATAACAAAATAGGTCCATAGAGATTGTAAAGTAAGCAGGGGAAGGAAGAGAAGACGATAGATTGACGAACTAAGAAGGTTTGCGGGCGTGGACTGGCACAGAAAGACTATAAACAGACGCAAGTGGAAGGTCATGTCTTGAGGCCTTTGCTCTGCAGTGGACTAGGTAACGGCTATATACAGTATATATATATATATATATATATATATATATATATTATATATATATATATATATATATAATATATATATAATATATATATATATATATATATATATATATATACTATATATATATATATATATTATATAATACACACACATATACTGTGAATGTGTGTTTAGTAATGTTTGCTGTTGCACTTAAATGATGTTTTTCATTTGAATAACATTCGATAATAGAACCCTTCTCAAACAGCAAAACTTCCATAAACATCACGCCGTAGCCCTCTTCAAAATGAATGGGTACAATGGGACCAATAATTGAAAAAGGGGCAACACGAATTATGCACTGCATAAATACCCCAAAAAATCTATTTCATAAACATACTACAAAGACAAAATGCAAATTACTTCCCAACCTCAGTTCTGGCATGTTCAGGGTTTGCATATTACTGCATTCGGTATTATGGTTTTTAAGACCTAAATTTTATTGTTTATAAGCTTTTTTTTTTTTTTTTTTGTGATTGCAGCGATTTGATTTTTTTTTCTTTTACATTTAGTGAGCCCGATGAGGTGCGATCCACGTAAATATTTATAAATTGATTTCATTGCCATATTTTCCACAAGCATTATAACCAGTACATATACATATATATATACAGTACATATACATACATATCTATATATATATATATATATATATATATATATATATATATATATATATATATATATAGTATTAAATACAACTCCTTGCTAGAGGAAACTGTTTAAGGGTATATATAATATATAAGACTCACTCACACACACACACACCACACACAACACACATATATATATATATATATATATATATATATATATATATATATATATATATATATACACACACCTATAATATACATATACATACATACATACATACTATATATATATATATATATATATATATACTATATATATATATATATACACATATATATATATATATACACACACCCACACGGGTGTGAGGGTAGGCTACAGGAAGACGAATTCACTTATCATAAAAAGTAGACAATCAAGCCTCTCCCCCGGAGTAGCCAATATCCTATACATAGATCTTGCAATTGCCAGTGTACTCGCTCCTGTGATGTTAGTTCGGCACCAAAACAAAGGAGGAGGAGGTACACGATGACTTACAATTGTGCCTTGTAAGCTTTTTATGAGGTTTTAAATGTGTTTAATAATGATTCTAATTATGTCTTCGTAATCCGTTTCATAAGAGAGATTACTGAAACTATAAGAGAGATTACTTTATTGCCATATATATGGATGAGATCATGGTGAGGGTTAAATAGAGATGGTTTGGGCATGCTATTCGCACTCCCCCAAAAGAGATTATTTTACCAAACGTTCATCTGGGCTCCAAAAGGCATTAGAAGAGTTGGAAGACCCAGGCCTACATGGCTGAGAACTAAGAAGCGTAAAGTAGATGATGATGAATGGAGAAGTATTGAATTAAAAGCTCAAGATAAAGACGACTGGCGAAATCTAACCGAGGCCCATTGCGTCAATAGGCGTAGATAATGATGATGAATCCATTTCAAACAATAATGTCTTTCGTTTTGGTGACCTAGTGGGATCCTAGTTCAACTCCTGATCACGGTTAATCATAAGTATACGAAACGAGGGTCAAATAGCCCAGGGAAATTTACCTTGACTCTGCCGCTCATGTTTAACCTTTGAACCTTGAAATGGCTGCCGTATTATCAGTAGCAGTATATAACCGGTAATTTCCCCTTTATCCAGGATTCAATCACATGACAAGCATTGTTACACTGTTATCAAACAAGTCACAACCAAAACTATAAGAACTAGAGGGGCACTCAGTTGCGTGCAGACCTCCTCAACGGCATCTTATTTCACGATTTTGACCTTTGATCTTAACATGTATTAATTGGCGTGGAATTTCATACCCTCAAATATGAACCAAGTCTGATGTCTCTGTGACAACGGAAAGAGTTTCGTCTTCAATCTAGTTTTGACCTTTGAGGAAAAGATCGGTGACAAGTCTCCAAGATCCGGATGTTTCTATTGCAGGATGTCTTCAAGATGATAATCCTTTTCTTATCTATTTTTGGGGTTTGAATTTTTTTCGCTTTAAGCATCTCGTGCCGAATGGCTTTCCTGGTCCCTGAATTCGGCCGTATGACCCAAATCCTATAAATCAAAGTATGAACCTAAGCATAACAACCAATTACATGTAACTGCAAAAACAGGAGCCACTCGGTTTTAGATTCAAAAGAGGTCTCCAATCGGAATGAAGATCAGATTCTCAGAGTCTCCGGCCTTTGAAAGAAACTGATTGAAGACTTCGTTCCATGCCTGAATGGAGAACATCTCAGTTGAGACCTCGTTATAAAATTATTTTAATGCTCATATAATTCTATATTTTTAACATTTGTGAAATTAGTGTTATTATTAAAATCGAAAGTAATATTTGTTTCCAAAAATTATTATCAGAAATAAAATGAATGCCATATTTTACTCAAATTTACATAAATCTTTCCTATCGGTTTTTTTCAAAAGAAATTTCTAGTCAAGCCTGCAGTTTCCGTCTTTGTCTTCATGGTCTCGGCTGCCCTTAGGTAAGTATTACTTTTGAATCTCTTCTCTCCTCCTATCTTTCTTGCTCATTGGCAGACAGGTCACCTCTCCAGGGTTTCCCTGGAGTTGCCCAGGGGCCGTGGCTCGGCTGGGACGCCCTCCTCGAGGGTCTCCTCACGGAGCCTTGGTCGCAAAGGCGCCACGGACGTCGCATAAAGTCCCTCTTGGGGATCGACTCGGAGGGGCCCGGGGGACCACCTTTCCGTCGGCCAAGAGGACCTCTTGCTGGGTCTTCTCGAAGTGGGGGCTCTCCTCTGGGCTTTGCTTGGAGTCGAGAAGCCTACCTTCGAGGTTTTCCCGGGGAACAGGAGGTCTTCCTTCCTCTCTTTCTCTAAATCCTCTTCTCTTCTTCTTCTTCTAAAGGGGTTTTGCTGAGACCAAGTAGATTTTTTGGCTTGTCATCATCATGATACTAATCACCATCATCATCATAATAAGCCTCATCATCATCATAATAATAATCATAGTAGTCATCATCATCATCATCATTATAATAATAATCATCATCAGCTATTTTCGCTGTTGGACCCCTTGGGTTTCTAACATCCTGCTTTTCCAACTAAGGTTGCAGCATAGCTAGTAATAATAATAATAATAATAATAATGATAATAATAATGCTATTACTATAGAGCAATAATATCTTTGGTATTGTTTCTCTTACTATAGTTCCTAAAAAGTAGTTATTATTTCTTCTTTATAAAATCTAATTCTTTTTTCCTACCCTTGTCATTTTTCCATCACCATTTCCCCTTACATCATCCTCTTCCTCCATTAACATTCATTTCATTTGTCCTTATCCGTGAAATTACAAGAGCGACATTCTCTTTATTTCTTTCTCTTTTCAATTTACTTCCCTAATTGATTCCCTCCATCTGATTTTGTCATAGATTTTCTTCTATTCCTTTAAAAATATTATTTATTCTTCATTATCATCTCCTCCTACGTCTATTGACGCAAATGGTCTCGGTTAGATTCGCCAGTCGTGTCTATACTTCTGCATTCATCATCTCCTACTTCATCTTTCATTGTCCTCAGCCATGTAGACCTGGATCTTCCAACTCTTCTAGTGCCTTGTGGGGCCCAGTTGAACGTTTGGTGAACTAATCTCTCCTGGAGAGTTCAAAGAACATGACCAAACCATCTCCATCTACCCCTCATCATGATCTCAACCACATATGGCACTCGTGTAATCTCTTTTATAGTTTCATTTCTAATCCTGTCCTGTCATTTAACTCCCAATATCCTTCTGAGGGATTTATTCTTCAAATATTTCTAATTTTAATGGCCTATCTCTCTCTCTCTCTCTCTCTCTCTCTCTCTCTCTCTCTCTCTCTCTCTCTCTCTCTCTCTCCCTAGATGTAAACACACTCACCCCACAATCTGAAGGACTAGTGTTCGATTCCCAATAGGGACAAGGAAGGACTAATAATGCACGTCCCATGAACTGCAGAATGCCCCTTTTGGCCTAAGCACAGA
>NC_090753.1:65894398-65896898 GCF_036898095.1 Palaemon carinicauda
GGAACACATTCAGTCCCAGATCATTGCTCATAATTCCAACCAGGTGTATGTGGATACCAGTACCAGTTAGGGTCAGTAAAAAAGGATTAGGGCTTCCAACTTCCCCTCTGCAATCATAACTCCTCTGACATTACCCTTTCTAATTGCTTGGGACACTATGGATATTTTTTTTTTTTAAATTGGTGCAACAGTTTTGTTTTTAGTACCAATGTGAAGCTAAGGATTTTTGGAACAGTTCTGTTTCGAGTGTCAAACAGTCAGAAAAAAAATCAAAATGGCCTCGAATTTCCAGGTTCAATGGTACAAAATATCTTAGGCATAATACAAAAAATAGCATATTGGCAACCATATTGGATTTTGGCAACCATATTGGATTTTAGCAGCCATATTAGATTTTGGCAGTCATACTGGATTTAGACTGCCATTTTGAATTTTCATGACTGCTTAACACTCGAACCAGAGTTATTCCATAGACCCTTACCTTGAAATTTGTACTGAAACAAGACCTTTTGTATCAATTTGAAATGAAGGAGTGCCATGGTCAAATCATTCTAATTGGATTTAGGCCATATAGCGAAGAAAAACGTGCAGATGGCTAAGAGTATTAGGAGTTGGTTCTCTCATGAGTGAAGAATGGAAGACAATACGTTGGTAAAAATGATTCCATTTATAGGTGGTAGGTTAATACGAAGTCGTTGATAGATGGCATATTTGGACTGGGAAAAGAGGGAAAATAACATTCAGGATGTAGAAGAGTCGTCTACATGTAAGATACGGTGAACGATGGGATATTGATGATTCATTTGCGTAGTTATATGAAACGACATAACTTCTGGATTATGTTATGCATACATATTATATATACTGTATATAATAAAATAAAATCAAGCAAGGGTGTTAGTGATAAATTATTAAACACACGTACGCACACTCATATGTATAATATATATATACGTATATATAAGAATATATATACATATATATACATACATACATATATATATATATATATATATATATATATATATATATATATATATATATACGTATATATATACATACATATATAAACGTATATATATATATATACGCATATATATATGTATATATATAGATTATATACATATATGTTATATATACACAGTATATTATAGTGGTTCGGATAAGGGATAAGTTCAAATTGCCCAACTGTTGCTCTCTCACCCTATATCTACACACACAGACACACACACACACACACACACACACTATATATATATATGTAAATTATATATATATATATATATATATATATATATATATATATATATATATATATATATATATATATATATATATATACACAGTATACTAGTGTGCACGACCCGTCAAATATGACTGCCAAATATTTAGAAAAGATATAACACCGACCTTTTCCAACTACAACCCTTCTCCCCCGTAGTTATATGTCTGGTTATCCCACTAAATGATCGAAAAGAAACTTATATATATATATATATATATATATATATATATATATATATATATATATATATATATATGTGTGTGTGAACGTTGGGGAGATTCGGATCAGGGGACAGACCCAACTGCGTATTTGATTTATTTCAACGATTCTTATTTCCTAACAACGGTGCCATAGATATCGAGACAACTTGATTAACCCGGGATGAGGATAATAATTAATCAACAGAATAAACACAAAACGTAAACCAATCAACATTCTTCAATGTCTCTCTAATAATATGAAACGGAAAGTGATATGGACTCCCACAATACAATATGCGAATGAAAACTTTAAGAAGACAAGGTTTAAAGGTTTAAAGGTCGCTCATGAATGGCAGAGGCAAGGGACAGTGACATTGCCCTATTAAGCAGGACAATGCCATCGAGACTGGCCATATACATGATCAGCGACCAAGGCCCCTCTTCACCCAAGCTAGGACCAAGGAGGGCCAGGCAATGGCTGCTGATGACTCAGTAGATTGACCTATAGGATCCCCCAAACACGCCCCCCCCCCACATCCTTAGCTCACAAGGATGGTGAGGTTGCAACAACCAAAGAAACTAACGACTTTGAACGAGACTCGAACCCCAGTCTGGTGTTCACCAGTCAGGGACGTTACCACATCAGCCGCCAAAACAGTGATAAAAAGGATTAATTAAATAGATTTAGTGAATGCCCGTTAGTATTTTCATTATTACTAGCTAAGCTACAACGCTAGTAGAAAAAGCAGGATGCTATAAGCCCAAGGGACAAATAGCCCTGTGAGGAAAGGAAATAAGCAAATAATTAAACTACAAGAGAAGTAATGGATAATTAAAATAAAGCCATTTAAAAACAGAAACAAAATTAAAACATCTTTCATATATAAACTATAAAAAGAGAGCATTGCAAGATATTAGAATTTCTAATATGAGCTCCAACAGGGAAACAATAGCCCAGTGAGGAAAAGGAAACAAGTAAATAAATAAACTACAAGGAAAGTAATGAACAACTAAC
>NC_090753.1:65901898-65909398 GCF_036898095.1 Palaemon carinicauda
CGCCATCTGTATTCCTTTTTGCGTAGCTTAACAACTCGGTGTTTTTTCCTGTGTTTCTCGCAAATCTTGGATTTATTCTGCTTTTCATGGCTTCTCCAACTTCGTCGGCCTCTGATAAGTTGAGTACCATGTCTTTTATGTATAAATGTAGGCTCTTGGTAAATTTCTAAGTGATTAATAGGTTTAATCTATGTTACAAGAGCCGTAGCCTACCGGAGGCGTCATGGACGCTGTCGCTCGCTAGGTATAAGTTTAGTTAGTCAGAGCGACATTCCCGATTGTTTTGCTTTAATAAATTTTAGCTATTTAGCATTACATAGGATTTCCTTTCGTGCTTAGTATTATTTTGGCGAAGTATTCGCCATTCTGGCCTACGCTAGGCCATGTAGCCTAGTCGTTTGGTCCTAGTACTTCATGCATGATTTTGGTTTTTCCGAGTGTATTAAAATTTTATTGAAGCTTTAGGCTATGTTTTATACATTTAAGATTATGTGGAATATTTCCAAGATAGTATACGAGTGAGTTTCGGTGATTTGGGTAATCGATTCTCTTGGTGCCTAGGCTAAGTTGCTTATGGAGCCTTAGTATACTTTCTCATACTCCCCGGTTGCTTTCTTTTCTTCGGAGAGGGTATGCAATCCCTTTCCCTCTGTTTAAGCCTTAGGCTTATCCCTAAGTGGTTTATCTGAATTAATTTTCGATAAAACTATACTGGGGTGTTACTGTACCTTCCTGTTCCAGTAAGTCTGGTTCAAAGAGGGACAGAACAACAGAGTTTTTTAGTCTGAGTCTGTGTTTGTCTGGCTTGGGGTAGAGTCTCCCTCGCTGGCCTGACACAGACATAGGTGGCTTAGCCTCCTTAGGTCACTACCGAAGGTTTCTGTACGAGATGATTCCTTCTTTTGTGATCTACCAGACTAGTCCTTGTTGCTGTTCTCGGGGGAGGATAAGTTTCTTTCCCTGGGAGTAGCAACACCTTCCTTGCTTTGGTGCTCTGGGAGCTGGCAAGTATTGCTGGCCTCCCCCTTGGATCTCCCTTAGGCTAAGATGAGTTTCTTGGCTGCGGGTGATCCGTCACTAAAGCAAGGTTGGTAGGACCCTCTTTTGTCCCTTCCCCCTCTATCTCCGTAATGGCCTAGCCATTACAGTACTGTACATCATTCTACATCTGGACCTAGAATAGGTTAGGATGTGGAATTGACTCAGTCCCTTGCCGGCCGGCAGGGGTCTTCTGTTTTGAGTGCTGCCCGGACCTCCCTTGGTCCCTCATCCATGCCGGCCTGCAGAGTCAGACGGCATTGGTCAGGAAGCCTGAATTAGATTCTCCCCTTCCTTATATGCACTCTTTCGGATTGCCGGGCTTGGAGGTAGTGTACACTCTTATCCCGGCATCCATTCTGTTTTTCTTCTAGTGCTGTACCCGACCCGGCTGCCGGCCTATGAGGCCGGCAGCCGGGCGGTTGTAGTCCTCTGGTTCTTTTGCTGCCGGCTGGCATCGGTCCTGTACCTTTGCCGGCCGGCTAATGTCAGCCCTTGTCTGCCGGTCACCAAGAGTGTGGCCAGCAGCCGGGTACTACCTTGTGTAGTTGCCGGCCGGCAGTCATTGCCAGCCGGCAGTTACTGCCGGCCGGCACATGCATTTGAACCAGCGTTCTGCTGCCTTATAGCTGTTAAGTAGTATACTTTAAAGCTAGTTATGGTGTGTTGCCGGCCGGCACATAACCTATATTGTACCAGTATTCTTCAGTATAACATATACTGTAAGAAGAAAACTATAGTATGGGTTTTGGTACAGCACTGTGTTTTCTAACACTTTTGTGTTTTCTTGCACAGCCCTTTGCTGTTGCCCTTCAGATAGGAAAGTGAGTTCTTTCCTGTCTATTATCCAGGATTTCAAAATCATTGCTTAGGTGTGAGCTCCACCTGTTTCCTCTGGAAACTTTGCATTGGTTATTCTAGAAGAGATTAACCATTTGATTTTATTATCTGGAAGGCTGCAACAATGGGTTGTGAGGGAAACACAAGTGTGTGTCTTTCCTTTCTGAATTGTTATGCTATACTGTACTATGCATATCCAGTGATACATAGTTCACTTGATACTCATGGAAATTTCTTCTCTTTACAGGAGGACCCTCCGAAGTGCGGAAGTGTTTTCTGCAACGTCCGCAGCAAGAACCTCTGCGGACATGAGTTTTGTAGGAGACACGCAGCATGCGCTGTCTCCAAGGTTGATCTCCAGTATTGGGACCCTCAGGTATGTACTGTGTGCTCTAACCTGATTACTGAGGCCTTTGATTCCCCTAGGACGGCGGAATCAAGGGATATAGCAAGGGAGAAGCTTCGTACCTGGGTAAGAGGCTTCCAAAAGAACACCTCTGGCCCTTATCTTCCAAGTGAGAAGATGAGGGCGTATCTTTTCCCTAAGGCATCAGCTGATGCAGTGATTCCCCAGCCTCAAGAGGAGATCCCCCAAGTTCAGACCCAGGTGGATGCTGAAGTCGAGGTCGCGATGCAAGACATCCAGTTAGATGACAGGATGTCTGACGTGGACGAGCGTCTGGAGGAAGACCTCCTGGCAGAAGGCCAGAATGAAGTTCAAGCCCCAGACGTTGTAGAGGAAGAGGTCGACGAGGTGTCGGCTACTCCGGTTCAGATGCCGGAGCCTATTCCCTCAACATCGGCCGGTCTCCCAGTAGAGCTGGGACAGGCCCTCTCTTCTATTGTTGGAATGATCCAACAAATGCAGAAGGAGAATCAGGAGAAGGCGGCTGCAAGGAACTGCGGATGCAGTGCCTTGCAGAATCACATGGGCCCCAGAAAAGGATCAATGTGAAAGACCTTCCCTTGTGCTCAGATGCTAACCCATGGAGGTATGCTGAGCACATGCCGATGACGACTGGAAAGATCGTCATCTCGGAGAAGCTGGGCTCAGTTCCCCTAGAGGAGGTGGAATTCTGGCCCAGCAAGGCATCATATCCGGACTGTTATGTCCGGCTGAGGAAGGAACCAGCTTCAAAGGAGGAGACAGAGCCGAAGGAGGTCATAGTGATGGACCATGCTAAGGCTCAAGCTCTACTTTCATCCTCGATGAAAGAGATAGGCTTCTCTAACTCAAAGGTAGCTGCATTGAGCAAGAAGCTCCCTTCCTTTGTGTCCTCTCCTGCTAGAGCCTTCCCCTTTTTACAGAAAGGGTTTGCGGCTGTACTAAAAGCAGTCGAGGCCGGCAAGCCTTGCCCCTCCCTGGAGGAGTGTAAACCCTTGTCGCTGGCCCTGCCTATGGACCACAAAGACTGGAAGGACGTCCATCTTACGTTCTCAGTTGGAAAGTTGGAGGCTGATATTGCCGGATGGCAGTTCGGCGAGGACCTCCCCAAGCTGTCTGACTTTCTTTTGCGAAGAGAGTTCGAGACAAAAGAAAGACTGGCTGCCTCAATGTCTCTTCAGACTACTCTTGAGACGATGGCAAGTGACCCCAAGGTCCATGAAATGTTCATGGTGGTGGCTAAGACTCATCTGGCCACAGTGACGAAGGACCTTTATGGCTTCGTCAAGGCAAGGAGAGCTTGCAGGGAGTTCGTGTTCACCTCGGCTATGGTGAGGCACGAGCCAAGGAAACTAATCTCCTCCAACATTTGGGGAAAAGACCTTTTCCCTACCGATTTGGTCAAAGAAGTTGTTGATAAGGCCGCCGTGGAGAATAGAAACCTTCTCCAGAAGTGGGGCCTGGCTATCAAAAGAAAGTCTTCCCCGGATGAGGGTCCTCAACCAAAGAGGAAGACTATGAGGACTAGGCTACCGTCTCGGCCAGCCAAGCCCTTTAGACAGCAACAGCAACTGCAATTGCCATTGCCTCCAGTGCCCCAGATCGTGGCACAAACCCCGACCACTTTTCAGTGGGTACCCCAGGCTGTGTCGACACAGTCCACGGCATTCACCCCAACGTTCGAAGGGCAGTCTTCTTCCTTTCGAGCAAAGCCTAGAGGAGCAGCCAGAGGCTCGTCTAGGCGCCCCTCAAGGGGAAGGGGATTCAGGGGTGGTCGTGGTCAGGGAGGCAAGGCCTCAGGACGGTAGTCCAAGTGAGATGATACCGGTAGGAGGGAGACTGATGAAATTTTGGGATCGATGGACCTTCGATCCCTGGGCCCACAGCCTACTCAAGAATGGTCTGGGCTGGAGCTGGTACAGCACTCCACCCCCGTGCCTTCGGTTTTTCCAACACTCCACCCCCGTTCTGGAGGAGTACATTCAAGAACTGTTGGAGAAAAATGTGATCCGAAAGGTGAAGTCCATCAAATTCCAAGGGAGGCTGTTTTGTGTTCCCAAGAAAGACTCGGAAAAGCTCAGAGTCATTCTGGACTTGTCGCCACTCAACAAGTTCATAGTGAATTGCAAATTCAAAATGCTAACACTGCAACACATAAGGACCTTACTGCCCAAGAGGGCATATTCCGTCTCTATAGACTTGTCAGACGCCTATTGGCACATCCCAATCAGCCGTCGACTCTCCCCCTACCTAGGGTTCAGGCTACAACGAAGACTATACGCCTTCGGAGCCATGCCATTCGGGCTAAACATAGCCCCAAGGATTTTCACGAAGCTTGCGAGCGCAGCTCTCAAACAATTACGCCTAAAGGGAATTCAGGTAGTAGCCTACCTGGACGACTGGTTGGTGTGGGCAGCATCCGAGAAGAATGCTTGCAAGCTTCCAGTCAAGTGATCCAGTTCCTAGAGTACCTAGGCTTCAAGATCAACAGAAAAAAGTCTCGACTTTCTCCATCTCAAAAGTTCCAGTGGCTGGGAATCCACTGGGACTTAATGTCACACCGTTTCTCCATCCCGGCGAAGAAAAGGAAGGAGATAGCGGGTTCTGTCAAGAGACTTCTAGATTCCGAAAGGATATCAAGACGCGAACAGGAGAGGGTACTGGGCTCTCTCCAGTTTGCTTCGGTGACAGACCCAGTGCTAAGAGCACAGCTAAAGGATGCAACCGGAGTTTGGAGAAGTTATGTATCAAACGCGCGAAGAGATCTGAGAAGACCAGTTCCGCTTCGGCTACGTACTCTTCTCAGGCCTTGGTCCCAAGCCAGACATCTAAAGAAGTCGGTTCTTCTTCAGCCACCTCCCCCGTCGGTGACGATTCACTCAGACGCCTCAAAGGAGGGATGGGGAGGTCACTCTCATCGGAAAAAAGTCCAAGGGACTTGGTCCAAGCTATTCAAGACCTTTCACATAAATTTTCTAGAAGCTATGGCAGTGCTCCTTACCTTAAAGAAAGTCTCCCCGCATCACTCGATTCACATAAGGTTGGTGATGGACAGCGAGGTAGTTGTGAGATGCTTGAATCGACAAGGATCGAGGTCACCACCTCTCAACCAGGTGATGTTGGCCATCTTCCGATTGGCGGAAAAGAAGAAGTGGTACCTGTCGGCAGTTCACCTTCAAGGAGTCCGCAACGTGACAACGGACGCTCTTTCCAGGTTCACACCGATATAGGCGGAATGGTCCTTAGACGCAGGATCATTCTCCTTCATTCTGAATCAAATCCCAGAACTGCAGATAGACCTCTTTGCGACGAAAGACAACAAGAAGTTGCCCCTGTACGTGTCCCCGTACGAGGACCCCTTAGCGGAAGCAGTGGACGCGATGTCCCTCGACTGGAACAGATGGTCCAGGATTTATCTGTTCCCTCCTCACAACCTTCTGTTGAGGGTCCTCAACAAACTGAGATCCTTCAAGGGGGTAGCGGCAATAGTGGCCCACAAGTGGCCGAACAGCGTGTGGTTCCCCTTGGCATAGGAACTACAGCTGAAGTTTGTGCCGCTACCACATCCAGTTCTGACCCAGCGAGTCCAGAAGTCGATTGTCTGCGCTTCATTACAGAAAACCCGGACCCTGCAGCTCATGATTTTCTCTCCCTAGCGGTGAGAAAGCGTTTCGGGATTTCGAAAGCCAGCATAGACTTCCTAGAGGAATATAAGTGCAAATCTACTAGAAGGCAATATGAGTCATCTTGGAGAAAATGGGTGGCCTTTGTCAAGGCGAAGAGTCCGCAGGAGATCTCGACAGACTTCTGCTTATCTTTCTTCATCCACCTCCATGGTCAAGGGTTGGCAGCTAACACGATTTCGGCGTGTAAGTCTCCTTTGACAAGACCCATTCTATATGCCTTCCAGGTCGACCTAGGTAATGAGATCTTTAATAAAGTTCCGAAAGCCTGCGCTAGGCTCAGACCTTCAGCACCTCCAAAGCCCATTTCATGGTCTTTAGACAAAGTTCTTCATTTCGCTTCTCTGTTGAGCAATGAAGAGTGTGCGTTAAAGGATTTGACACAAAAAGTTATTTTCCTATTTGCACTCGCGTCCGGGGCCAGGGTTAGTGAGATCGTAGCCCTCTCGAGAGAGGCAGGTCGTGTTCAGTTCCTGGATGGGGGAGAACTGAACCTGTTTCCGGATCCTACGTTTCTCGCCAAGAATGAGTTACCCACCAACAGGTGGGGTCCCTGGAGAATCTGCCCTCTGAAAGAAGATGCATCTCTATGTCCAGTAGAATGCCTAAAGGTCTATCTTCGTAGAACTTCAGACTTCAAGGGTGGTCAACTATTCAGGGGAGAAACATCAGGCTCAAATTTATCTCTGAATCAACTCAGAGCGAAAATCACATATTTTATTCGCAGAGCGGATCCTGACAGTACACCCGCAGGTCACGATCCGAGGAAAGTTGCCTCATCCTTAAATTTCTTTAATTGTATGGATTTTGAACATCTCCGTTCATACACTGGCTGGAAGTCTTCCAGAGTGTTCTTTCGCCACTATGCGAAGCAAGTAGAGGAACTAAAGAGATCTGTGGTAGCAATGGGTCGCGTCGTTAACCCTACTGTTTAACTCTGCGAGGAACAGTGGCTTTAATTGGGACGATTAATTCCAGGGTGAGTGTGTAGTTACATACTGTACTACAAACTAAGTGAGGGCACTGAGTTGCCCATATAGACTGTTCCATTTCCAAAGGTGAACCTAGCATAAGTGCAGACATGTGTGCCAAGCGTTTCTAACGCTAATGTGATTGATTTGTAATACAGACTTTTATGACTTGATACCTCGGTATCTTTAAAAAGTGGCATTTAATGTTTTTTCTTTCAGATAAACAAGTCCTGTTTACTATCATACTTATGCTTAAAGGTTTGGGTTATCCTCTTTATATATATATATATATATATATATATATATATATATATATATATATATATATATATATATATATATATATATATGTTGTTAACCTGTCCATTTATTGTCTGTCAATAAACTTGTTCTTGAGAACCTTGCGTCTCTTTCACCTGTGTCAATTTATGGTATAATTGAGCATTCATTCTATGTACCTTATCTGGGATAATTCTAATAGAATTGTTCCTTTATGCAAGCTATGTTGCATTGGTTTATGCTTTCCCTTAACGGGAGGACCCCGTCCCATAAGGGGACGATGGCGGTTTTACTAGTTTCCTCC
>NC_090753.1:65911898-65944398 GCF_036898095.1 Palaemon carinicauda
TAAGTATATATTCCCTGAGCCACATTTCAAACCTTTCTAACCAATAACATAAACAGGTAAACGAAAGAGCAGATTCCTTAAAAATTCCAATATACATTTGGCTTCATTAATTCCGGTAAACTTCACAGGAAGCCAAGGAGGCGACACTGTACCGGAATTAATGAAGCCCACTGTACCTGTCCGGAAAAGAGCAGGGTGCCACCAAATCCTAAACTAAAAAGTGAAAGTTTGACCTAAAAAAATATACATCAATATATACTTTATAAGTTGCAAAAATGACTGTTAGCTGACTCTTGAATGACTTCTCTCCGACTCCGAGCCCATCTCCTCAACGTTCAAGTCAAGCGGCTATTTTATTACCATAATAACTTGCTAAGCTACAACCCTAGTTGGAAAAACAAGATGCTATAACCCCATTGCTCCAACAGGGAAAATATCCCAGTGAGGAAACAAAACAAGGAAAAATAAAATATTTTAAGAAGAGTAACATTAAAATAAATACCTCCTATATAAACTATAAAAACTTTAACAAAACAAGAGGAAGAGAAATAATATATAATAGTGTGCCCGAAGTGTACCCTCAAGCACGAGAACTCTAACCAAAGACAATGGGAGACCATGGTACAGAGGCTATGGCACTACCCAAGACTAGAGAACAATGGTTTTATTTTGGAGTGTCCTTCTCCTAGAAGAGCCGCTTACCATAGCTACAGAGTCACTTCTACCCTTGCCAAGGTGAATGTGGCCAATGAACAATTACACTGCAGTAGTTAACCCCTTGGGTGAAAAATTTTAGTAATTCAAAATCTATAAGTTACACCAATGCAGAAAAGTTTACAATTTAAATAAAAATTCCTATTAATTTTCAACATTACAAAAGAAAAAACTAGCACATGGAAACACTGTAAGGACACAACTGCTCTATATAAAACATTAAATTGTAAGTAGTTACTTCATTTCCTTTGCCCTTCATGAGCGACCTTTAAAGATTTAAACGCAGAAGCAGATGATATTGCCAAAATACAAGCACACCACATAATTAGGAAACAAATATTAGGCAGTTTTTACTCAAATATTAAACAAATTTGTAAGTGGCAAATTCTTACCCAAAATAACATCATATAATGAAGTTTCAACAAAATTCAAATCTACACGATGCAATTTTTTTTTGGTAAAATACTATTATATAATGCAGATATTACCAATACGTAAATTTATATGATGCAAAATCTCCACTAAAATTAATTCATAAAGGCCTAATGCAGTTTTTACCAGAAAGTAAATCCATTAGGATGCATTTTTTATCAAAATCAAATTATTTTATGCCACTAACACATTCTAAATGCTTCCAAAAGACTAATATCAGATCCACCTCTATAACGTTTACAACCCCTCCAGAAGTCTAAAATCACTGGCGATTTTACAAATAAGTAAAGGTATTTGATACAAAATTTTTCACTAAAACTAATTCACATAAGCCTACTGCAGTTTTTAACTGAAAGTATATCTGTATACTGTAAAAAAAAAAAAAAGGTAATAAAAGAGAGGAATCAATTCCTTCACATGAATGGCACCTCAACCAAGCATCGAATATGATTAGAAGCAAAATATTGCTTATTCATCTTAAAAGATCTATGAAGAAGAATCAGCCTCGGTCCTTCGCTCATGAGACTCAAACTCAGAAAAAAAAATCCATAACTAAAGACAATAAATAACAAATATAGTAATACTTTGAACTGAAACTTCAGTAATTAAACACAATAAAACCGAAATATACACGAACTTTGAACTGAAAATTCGATTTAAAAACAAAAAATATTAAAAAGGAACACACTAATGCTCAAATATACTCGAACTTTGAACTAAAAAAAAAAAGGAACACAATAAAGCACAAATAAACTCGAAATTTGAACTGAAAATTAATAAATCATGAAAAAAATACAATAAAGCAGAAAAATACTCGAGTTTTAAACTGGAACTTTAAAAAAGAATAAAAATACAATGATGCATGAATATATTCGAACGTTGAACAGGAGAAAAAAAAAAAAAACTTATGTACTCGAACTTTAGAATGGTAATTTAATCAGAAAAAAAACACACAATAAAGCACATATATACTCTAACCCTGAACTGGAAATTCAATCAGAAAAAAAAGATGAAATGAAAAAAGAACACAAAAAATAAAAAATATGCTCGAACTTTGAACTGAAAATTTAATTAGAAAAAAAAAATAAAATAAAGCACAAATTTACTCGAACTCGGAACTGGAAACCAGAAAAAAACACAATAAAGCACAAATAAACTCGAATTTTGAACTGAGAATTCAATCAGAAAAAGGCACAATTAAGCACAAATATACTCGAATTTTTAACTGGAAATGAAAAAAAAAAACAATAAAACAGGAATATACTCGAACTTTGAACATAAAATTTAATCAGAAAAAAATTGAAAAAAGGAACACAATAAAGCAGAAATATACTCGAACTTTTAACTGAAAATTCGATAAAAAAGACAAATATAGTCAAACTTTGAACAAAGGAAAATTAATAATTGAAATAAATATTCCATCAGAAACAAAGGAAAATTAATAAATGAAATAAAATTTCGATCAGAAACTAAGGAAAATTAATAACTGAAATAAATGTTCCATCAGAAACTAAGAAAAATTGATAAATGAACACAACAAATCACAAATATCGTCAAACTTCGAACTTTAAATTCGAAAATAAATTAAATTAATAAATGGATATAATAAAGCAGAAAATTATGGTCGAACTTTGAACTGAAAATTAAATAAAAAAATAAATCCTCCTTCACTTGTTCGTGCTATAAGTGTATATATATATATATATATATATATATATATATATATATATATATATATATATATATATATATATATATATATATATATATATATATATGTGTGTGTGTGTGTGTGTGTGTGTGTGTGTCTGTGTATGTATATAGTGAAATTTCCAATCAACAGATAACTCTCCTCCTGACGATGCCGTAAGACGAAACCAGCCAATTGATCAACAAAGGCCAAAGCCACATGATAATTAGAAAAGTCAGATATTTACCTTAAGAACAGATGAAGTCGAGAGGGAGAAACAGCAGGGTATCCAGTTACAAAGAAACTCTCATTTTAACAAACTTTCACGATTACTTTTATCAAATAGTCTCCACGGAAAGCGATTTTCTTTTTCTACAGCACAGACACAAACACGAGATTTTTTCTATTTTTTTATATATACACTTTGCTAATAAAAATAAAACTGACTGACTTATAAGCCAGAGTTTCAGCAAGAAAGATTAAGCGATGATCTCACAGATTTGGGATCATTATTTTCTTTATAAAAATGAAAAAAAATCACTTTGACACTTTAAAAAAAACACTTCACCATTTTTCATCAAACTGCATTTAGAGGAACTTAAGAGGAGATAACACCCACATGATTATCACAACAGAAAGACAATAAAAAAAAGAAATTTGGCTAAAGAAGTTTGCCTATGAACGAATAAAATAACTATACACTCATCGATACACAGCCTTCATCCAGACGACCAAAAGAGACACCAAATGCCACATCCACACTCATCCACAGCCACGAGAACACTGAGAGGGGGAGAGACTGACTGATTTTGAGGGGGGTATAAAAGGTGTCCATTTTCTATCAGAGGGGAAATTATCACCTCAGCGCGCATGCGTGCCACTCCAAAGGGGGAATATCTATACCTCGGGAATAATTGTTAGAAAACGAGACTTTTGGAGACATGCGGAGGGTACAGATGTGAGGTCAATGGCTTTTTTCCTTTTTCCAATATGCCAAAAAATATATTTTGCAAAATGGAATTATTTTTCAGAGTGGAAACTGCTGCATATAAATGATAGGTATTCGCATTTACTTAAACAACCATTGGGAAGACTGATAAATATTGCTTTTTTTATTAAGGGGGCGTTTCAAATACTATTCTTTTTTATCAATATTCTAATTTACATAGCCAGATTTGTTTAAAAAAATAGTCACACACACACACACACACACACACACACATATATATATATATATATATATATATATATATATATATATATATATATATATATATATATATATTATTAATTGCTAAGCTACAACCCTAGTTGGAAAAGCAGGATGCTATAAGCCCAGGGACCCCAACAGGGAAAATAGCCCAGTGAGGAAAGGAAACAAGGAAAAATAAAATATTCCGAGAACAGTAACAACATTAAAATAAATATTTCCTATATACTGTACACTATAAATACTTTAACAAAACAAGAGGAAGAGAAATTACATAGAATAGTGTGCCCGAGTGTACCCTCCAGCAAGAGAACTATATATATATATATATATATATATATATATATATATATATATATATATATATATATATATATATATATATATATATATATATCATCATCAGCCGTTACTAGTCCACTGCAGAACAAAGACCTCAGACATGTACTTCCACTTGCGTCGGTTTATGGTCATCTATGCCAGCCCACACCCACAAGTTTCTTAGTTCGCCAATCTACCGTCTTCCCTTCCTTCCCGTGCTTCTTTCGCAGTCTGTAGGGACCCATTCTGGTATTCTTAAAATGTTCATCTATTAGCTGTCATTCTCATTATATGCCCTGCCCATGTCCATTGTTTTTCTTACATGTTAGAATATCCTCTACTTTAGTTTGCTCTTGTATCCATGTTGCTCTTTTTCTGTGTCTCAGTGTTATTCCCATCATTATTCTTTCCATACCTCTCCGAGTTGTAACTACCCGCAGCTTACTGTATATCTTAAGTAAATCTATTAGGGTGCATTTTTTTTTATCAAAATCAAATTATTCTATGCCACTAACAAAATCCCAATGGTTCCAAAAGACCAATATCACTGTCAGATCAACCTCTATAACGTTTACAACCCCTCCAGACGTCTAAACTCACTGGCGATTTTACGGTTTAGTAAATGTATATTGTAAAAAAAAAAAAATCACTAAAACTAATTTATATAAGCCTACTGCAACTTATACCTTAAAGTAAATCTGCATACTGTAATAAAAAGTAATAAAAGAGAGGAATTAATTCCTTCACAAATGGCACCACAACAAAGCATCGAATGTGAAACAGAATATTGTTTATTCATCTTAAAAGATCTATGAAGAAAAATTAGCCGAGCTCCTTCACTCATGAAACTCAAACTCAGGAAAATAATTAAAATCAATAACTAAACACAATAAATCGCAAATATAGTAACACTTTGAACTGAAACTTCAGTAACTAAATACAATAAAACCCATATATACACGAACTTTGAACTGAAAATTCAATTAGAAAAAAAAAATAAAATAAAAAAGGAACCCAATAAAGCACAAATATACTCGAACTTTGAACTGGAAATTCAATCAGAAAAAAACACGATACGGCACATATAAACTCGAAATTTGAACTGGAAATTAATTCATGAAAAATATACAATAAAGTACAAATATACTCGAATTTTGAACTGAAACTTAAAAAAAAAAACAAAAAAAAACACAATAAAGCATGAATATATTCGAACTTTGACCTGAAAATACAAAAAAATTAAATAAAAATAAAAAAGGAAAACAATAAAGCAAAACCATACTAGAACTTTGGAATGGTAATTCAATCAAAAGAAAAACACAATAACACACATACAGTATATACTCTAACTCTGAACTGGAAATTCAATCAGAAAAAAAATAAAATAAAAAAGAACACAAAAAAGCACAAATATGCTCGAACTTTGAACTGAAAATTTAATAAAAAAAAAAAAAACAATAAAATAAAGCACGAATTTACTCGAACTTAGAAGCTGGAAATCAGAAAAAAACACAATAAAGCACAAATATAATTAAATTTTGAACTGGAAATTCTATAAAAAATAAAATAAAAAACCACAATAAAGCGCAAATAAACTCGAATTTTGAACGGACAACTCAATCAGAAAAGGCACAATTAAGCACAAATATACTCGAACTTTGAACTGGAAATTCAATCAGAAAAAAACACGATACAGCACATACAGACTCAAACTTTTAATTGGAAATTAAATAATAAAAAAAAACACAATAAAGCACAAATATACTCGAATTTTCAACTGGAAATTTAAAAAAAACACACAATAAAGCATGAATATACTCGAACTTTGAACATAAAATTTAATTAGAGAAAAAATGAATAAAAAACACAATAAAGCAGAAATATACTCGAAAATTCGATAAAAAAGACAAATATAGTCGAACTTTGAACAAAACTTTAATCAGAAACAAAGGAAAATTAATAACTGAAATAAATATTCCATCAGAAACAAAGGAAAATTAATAACTGAAATAAATATTCCATCAGAAACAAAGGAAATTTAATAAATGAACACAACAAATCACAAATATTGTCAAACTTTGAACTTGAAATTCGAAAATAAATAAAATTAATAAATGAATATAATAAAGCAGAAAATTATGGTCGAATTTTGAACTGAAAATTCAATAAAAAAAATAAACCCTCCTTCACTTGTTCGTGCTATATGTATGAGTAAATATATATATATATATATATATATATATATATATATATATATATATATATATATATATATATATATATATATATATATATTATATATATATATATATATATATATATATATATATATATATATATATATATATATGTTACAGTGAATCTGTATAATCAGGGAATATATATATTCTCTGATATTTTCAGGGAATGTGCATAATGTCTGATTCACTCAGAGGATATGTATATTCCCTGAAATTTTTAGTGAATATACATATTCCCTGATTATTTGGCCTTATTATTATACAGATTCCCTGAATCGTGTTTGGCATGAAAGAACAATGAAATAAATAGCTGAAACAATAAGCAAAACCTTGCTTTCACAATGTAAACTTGTATGGTATGGTAGAATAATGGAAAAAATCACTAAAAACAGTAATTCAGAGGAGAGAGAGAGAGAGAGAGAGAGAAACATTACACTCACTACAATCCACATAATAACATAAAAATACAGTGTATTGAGGGAAATTTGTTACCCGTTTGACTATAAGGATACCCTAATGACTAACCTCTAATAACAGTCGTGCACAATACTCCCAGTGCAGTGACTTGTTCAACAGGAGATGGTTCAGCAGTAACTTGTTCGACAGCCGGTGGTTCAACAGCAGGTGGTTCAGTAGTAACTGGTTCGACAGCAGGTGGTTCAGCAGTAACTGATTCGACAGCAGGTGGTTTAGCAGTAACTGGTTCGACAGCAGGTGGTTCATCTGAAGTTGTTTCTTCCGTAATTACTGCCAGCAAATCGTCCTCACTTTGGAGACAGTGAATTACATCATATGGAAGAGCTGAAGTTGTCAGTCCTACTTTTGCATCAGATCCAAACAATGCAGCAAATGTTGACCTTCTAATGCCAGAATGGTAGCTAGAGTTTTTTTGAAACTGCACAAATTTTAAACCAACTGTCCAGTCTGTTGTATTATTATCACTCAACCAGGCTACCAACATATCTTTAATATCACAGTCTGCTCGTTCAACTGACCCCTGGCTCTGAGGATGTCTAGGTTTTCCATGAACCATTACGAGATCAGGCCAAAGCAGCTTAAGTTCTGTGATAACACAAGCAGTAAACTCTGATCCGTTGTCATTTTGTAGAATTTCCGGTGCACCAAGTAAAAGAAAAATATCCAACAGCTGATACGCAACTTCTGCAGCATGTTTTGATGTGAGAGGTCTCAATACACAGAACTTTGTAAGATGATCTTAGTAGACCATTATCCACTTATAGTTGCCTTGCTTAATCGCCTGCATGTCTACAAGGTCAACTTGTGATCTGGAGCTAAAGTTCTTTGTCAGAATAGGTCGAACAACAGTCCCTTTGGTTGTTGGTCGCTTACATTTACACTGACATTCGATGCATAGTGATTTGTAAATAGATAGTGCATCATGGGTAATGTTGGCATACTTTTTAGATAATTCCTTTACCATTTTATCGCGCCCTCCGTGGCCAGTTGCAATATGAGCACGCTTAATAATGTCGAATGTATCCTCCAATGTAGCAAAATAGATAGGATCTTCATTGGCAGTCCGTCTTCTAATCAACTTGAGAACATCACCACACTTGAGGATCTCATACTTCTTCAGAAGGTAGTATTCATGAGGCACCTTTTTGCTTGACTTGTCAATTGCTGTCAGTTCTGAAATAATTTCATTATACTGTTCTTCTGGAAGCAAGACAGATTTCTTTCCTTCACTTCTTTGGAATAATTCTTCCCGAAAATGTGCTTCTAAATCACGCTCAGTTGGATTTGCCATGGTGTTGACAGTAGGAAGGATGGAGTATGACTGGTGAGTTAAACTTTGCCAGACCTTGTAGTGTTGAGGGGGGGGGGGTATAGCACCGTGGTTGGAAGGTGGTAATTAGATGGACTCCTACCATGGTTCGCTAGTTCAGTGGTTTACATTGTGTTTACATTCGAGTTTATATTGTGACAACAAGGCTTTGTTTATCGATTCAGCTATTTATTTCATTGTTCTTTCATACCAAACACGATTCAGGGAATCTGTATAATAATAAGGCCGAATAATCAGGGAATATGTATATTCACTAAAAACTTCAGGGAATATATATATCCTCTGAGTGAATCAGATATTATGCACATTCCCTGAAAATATCAGAGAATATATATATTCCCTGATTATACAGATTCACTGTAACATATATATATATATAATATATATATATATATATATATATATATATATATATATATATATATATATATATATATATATATATATGTGTGTGTGTGTGTGTGTGTGTGTGTGTCTGTGTATGTATATAGTGAAATTTCCAATCAACAGATAACTCTCCTCCTGACGATGCCGTAAGACGAAACCAGCCAATTGATCAACAAAGGCCAAAGCTACATAATAAGAAGTCAGATATTTACCTTAAGAACAGATGAAGTCGAGAGGGAGAAACAGCAGGGTATCCAGTTACAAAGAAACTCTCATTTTAACAAACTTTCACGATTACTTTTATCAAATAGTCTCCACGGAAAGCGATTTTCTTTTTCTACAGCACAGACACAAAGACAAGATTTTTTCTAATTTTTTATACATACATTTTGCCAATAAAAAACTGACTGACTTATAAGCCAGAGTTTCAGAGATGAAGATTAAGCGATGATCTCACAGATTTGGGATCATTATTTTCTTTATAAAAATGAAAAAAATCACTTTGACACTTTAAAAACAAAAAACACTTCACCATTTAATTTTTCACCAAACTGCATTTAGAGGAACTTAAGAGGAGATAACACCCACATGATTATCACAACAGAAAGACAATAAAAAAAAGGAATTTGGCTAAAGAAGTTTGCCTATGAACGAATAAAATAACTATACACTCATCGATACACAGCCTTCATCCAGACGACCAAAAGAGACACCAAATGCCACATCCACACTCATCCACAGCCACCAGAACACTGAGAGGGGGAGAGACTGACTGATTTTGAGGGGGGTATAAAAGGTGTCCATTTTCTATCAGAGGGGAAATTATCACCTCAGCGCGCATGCGTGCCACTCCAAAGGGGGAATATCTATACCTCGGGAATAATTGTTAGAAAACGAGACTTTTGGAGACATGCGGAGGGTACAGATGTGAGGTCAATGGCCGTTTTCCTTTTTCCAATATGCCAAAAGATATATTTTGCGAAATGGAATTATTTTTCAGAGTGGAAACTGCTGCATATGAATGATAGGTATTCGCATTTACTTAAGCAACCATTGGGAAGACTGATAAATATCTCTTATTTCTACGATTTCTTTTTTATTATGAGGGTGTTTCAAATACTTTTCATTTATATCAATATTCTAATTTCCAAAACCGAATTTGGATTTGTAAAAAAAAAAAAAAAAAAAAAAAAAAAAAAAAAAGTCACATATGGGGGTTCCCTTCATTTTAAGTTTGCTCCAGAACTTGTAGCAAGTTTGCTCTCGTATCCATGTTGCTCTTTTTCTGTGTCTTACTTAGTGTTCTTCCCATCATTATTCTTTCCATACCCCTCCGAGTTGTAACTACCTGTAGACTATGTTTCAAGTATATCTATTAGGGTGCATTTTATTATCAAAATCAAATTATTCTATGCCAATAACACAATCCAAATGCTTCCAAAAGACTAATATCACTGCCAGATCAACCCCTATAACGTTTACAACCCCTCCAGGAGTCTAAAATCACTGGTGACTTTCCAAATAAGTAAATGTATATGGTAAAAAAAAAAATCACTAAAATTAATTTACATAAGCCTACTGCAGCTTATACCTTAAAGTAAATCTGCATACTGTAAAAAAAGGTAATAAAAGAGAGGAATTAATTCCATCACAAATGGCACCACAACAAAGCATCGAATGTGAAACAGAATATTATTTATTCATCTTAAAAGATCTATGTAGTAGAATTAGCCTCGGTCCTTCACTCATGATACTCAATCTCAGAAAAAAATAAATCCATAACTAAACACAATAAATCACAAATATAGTAAAACTCCCAACTGAAACTTCAGTAACTAAACACAATAAAGACCAAATATACTCGAACTTTGAACTGAAAATTCAATCAGAAAAAAATAAAATAAAAAAGGAACACAATAAACCACAAATATACTCGAACTTTGAACTGAAAATTCAATCGGAAAAAAATAAAATAAAAAAGGAACACAATAAACCACAAATATACTCGAACTTTGAACTGGGAATTCAATAAGAAAAAAATAAATAAAAAAGGAACACAATAAACCACAAATATACTCGAACTTAGAACTGAAAATTCAATCAGAAAAAATAAAATATAAAAGGAACACAATAAACCACAAATATACTCGAACTTTGAACTGGGAATTCAATAAGAAAAAATGAAATAAAAAAGAAACACAATAAACAACAAATATACTAGAACTTTGAAATGGAAATTCAATCAGAAAAAATGAAATAAAAAAGGAACACAATAAACCACAAATATACTCGAACTTTGAACTGAAAATTCAATCAGAAAAAAATAAAATAATAAAGGAACACAATAATTCACGAGTATACTCGAACTTTGAAATGGAAATTCGAAAATGAAATAAAAAAGGGACAGAATAAAACACAAATATACTCGAACTTTGAAATGGAAATTCAATCAGAAAAAATGAAATCGAAAAGGAACACAGTAAAACACAAATATACTCGAACTTTGAAATGGAAATTCAATAAATAAAAATCAAATAAAAAAGGAACACAATAATCCACAAATATACTCGAACTTTGAAATGGAAATTCAATCAGAAAAAATGAAATAGAAAAGGAACATATTAAAACACAAATATACTCAAACTTTGAAATGGAAATGAAATAAAAAAAAATGAAATAAAAAAGGAACACAATAATCCACGAATATACTCGAACTTTGAAATAGAAATTCAATAAAAAAAATTAAAAAAGGAACACAATAAACCACATATATACTCGAACTTTGAACTGAAAATTCAATCAGAAAATATGAAATAAAAAAGGAACACAGTAAAACACAAATATACTAAAACTTTGAAATGGAAATTCAAGCAGAAAAAATAAAATAAAAAAAGAACACAATAAAGCACAAATATACTCAAACTTTGAAATGGAAATCCAATCAGAAAATATGAAATAAAAAAGGAACACAATAAAGCACAAATATACTCGAACTTTGAAATGGAAACTCAATCAGAAAAAAATAAAACAAAAAGGGAATAGAATAAAGCACAATTATACTCGAACTTTGAAGTGGAAATTTAATAATAAAAAAATGTAAAAAAAGAATCACAATAAAACACAAATATATTCGAACTTTGAACTGAAAATTCAATCAAGAAAAAATAAAATAAAAAAGGAATACAATAAAGCACAAATATAATCAAACATTGAACTGGGAATTCAATCTGAAAAAACACAATACAGAACATAGATATTCGAACGTTGAGCTGGAAATTCAACTATAAATAAATTTTTAAAAATCTAAGCACGAATATACTCGAACTTTGAACTTAAAATTCAATAAGAAAAAAATATATGAAAAAAGGAACACAATAGAGCACAAATTTACTTTAAATTTTACCTGAAAATTCAATTAGAAAAAATAAATAACAAAAGGAACAAAATAAAGGACAAATATACTCCAACTTTTAACTCAAAATTCAATCAGAAAAAAATGAAATAAAAAAGGAACACAATAAATCACAAATATACTCGAACTTTGAACTGGAAGCTCGATCAGAAAAAATTAAATACAAAAAGGAACACAATAAACAACAAATATACTCGAACTTTTAACTAAAAATACAATCAGAAAGAAAATAGAAAAAAAACACAATAAAGCAAAAAATACTCGAACTTTGAATTGGAAATTCAATCAGAAAAAAACACAATAAAGTTCAAATATACTCTACATTTGAACTGAAAATTCGATAATAAAAAAAATATAAATAAAAGGAATATAATATAGCACAAATATACTGGAACTTTATATAAGTAAACTTAAAAAGGAACAAAATAAGGCAGAGATATACTCGAAATTCGAACTAAAAATCCGATAATAAGGAAAATCAAGAAATGTACACAATAAAGGACAAATATAGTCGAATTTTGAATAAAATTCAATAAGAAACAAGGGAAAATTAATAAATGAAAACAACAAAGCACAAATATAATCGAACTTTAAACTTGAAATTCAAAAATAAATCAAATTAATAAATGGATATAAAGCAGAAAATTATAGTCGAACTTTGAACTGAAAATTCAATAATATATATATATATATATATATATATATATATATATATATATATATATATATATATATATATATATATATCTGTGTGTGTATGTATATAGTGAAATTTCCAATCAACAGATAACTCTCCTCCTGACGATGCCGTAAGACGAAACCAGCCAATTGATCAACAAAGGCCAAAGCTACATAATAAGAAGTCAGATATTTACCTTAAGAACAGATGAAGTCGAGAGGGAGAAACAGCAGGGTATCCAGTTACAAAGAAACTCTCATTTTAACAAACTTTCACGATTACTTTTATCAAATAGTCTCCACGGAAAGCGATTTTCTTTTTCTACAGCACAGACACAAAGACAAGATTTTTTCTAATTTTTTATACATACATTTTGCCAATAAAAAACTGACTGACTTATAAGCCAGAGTTTCAGAGATGAAGATTAAGCGATGATCTCACAGATTTGGGATCATTATTTTCTTTATAAAAATGAAAAAAAATCACTTTGACACTTTAAAAACAAAAAACACTTCACCATTTAATTTTTCACCAAACTGCATTTAGAGGAACTTAAGAGGAGATAACACCCACATGATTATCACAACAGAAAGACAATAAAAAAAAGAAATTTGGCTAATGAAGTTTGCCTATGAACGAATAAAATAACTATACACTCATCGATACACAGCCTTCATCCAGACGACCAAAAGAGACACCAAATGCCACATCCACACTCATCCACAGCCACCAGAACACTGAGAGGGGGAGAGACTGACTGATTTTGAGGGGGGTATAAAAGGTATCCGTTTTCTATCAGAGGGGAAATTATCACCTCAGCGCGCATGCGTGCCACTCCAAAGGGGAAATATCTATACCTCGGGAATATTTATTAGAAAAAGAGTCTTTTTGGAGACATGCGGAGGGTAGAGATGTAAGGTCAATGGCTTTTTTCCTTTTTCCAATATGCCAAAAAAATATATTTTGTAAAATGGAAGATTTTGCAGGGTGGAAACCACTGTATATGAATAATAGGTATTCGCATTTACTTAAACAACCATTGGGAAGACTGATAAATATTTCTTATTTCTACAATTTCTTTTATTATTATAGGGGCGTTTCAAATACTTTTCATTTATATCAATATTCTAATTTACATAGCCAGATTTGTTTTTAAAAAAAAGTTTATCAAATATGTTTATACCTAAAACAGAAATATCAAACTGTCATTATATTTGGATTATAGCATATTTTCAGAAATTTCTATAAATAAAAAACAAAAATTCTTAGATAAATACTATTATTAGGAAACATGAAGACCTGTAGTAAGTTTGTTCGATATATATATATATATATATATATATATATATATATATATATATATATATATATATATATATATATATAATCAGCCGTTACTAGTCCACTGCAGGACAAAGACCTCAAGACATGTACTTCCACTTGCGTCTGTTTATGGTCTATCTATGCCAGTCCACACCCACAAACTTTCTTAGTTCGTCAATCCATCGTCTTCTCTTCCTTCCCCTGCTGCTTTTGCAATCTCTAGGGACCCATTCTGGTATTTTTAAAGTGTTCATCTATTAGCTGTCATTCTCATTGTATGCCCTGCCCATGTCCATTATTTTTCTTAAATGTTGTTAGAATATCCTCTACTTTAGTTTGCTCTCGTATCCATCTTGATCTTTTTCTGTATCTTAGTGTCATTCCCATCATTATTCTTTCCATTGCAGTCTGATTTGTAACTAGTTTATGTTCTACGGCATTAGTAAAGATCCAAGTTTCTGATGCATAAGTTAATATTGGTAAAACTATATCATTAAAAACTTTTATTTTGGGAGAAAGTGACATTTTGCATTTTATAATCTTGTTTTGTTTACCAAATGCTCTCCATTCAATGTTTATCCTTTCTTTTAATTTCGGTCTCGTGTCCTGGGGAAACACTTACTGTCTTCTAATGAGAGTTTTAAGACCAAAGTTATACTAAAAGTCGTAGAAAAAGTAGGAATGAGAGTAAACATGAGGCAAGAATCAAACCATTGTTCTCTAGTCTTGAGTAGTTCCATAGCCTCTGTACCATGGTCTTCCACTGTCTTGGTTAGAGTTCTCTTGCTTGAGGGTACACTAGGACACACTATTCTATTGGATTTCTCTTCCTCTTGTTTTGTTCAAGTTTTTATAGTTTATATAGGAGATATTTATTTGAATGTTGTTACTGTTCTTAAAATATATTTTTTCCTTGTTTCCTTTCCTCACTGGGCTGTTTTCCCTGTTGTAGCCCCTGAGCTTATAGCATCTTCCTTCCCAATTAAGATTGTAACTTAGCAAATAACAAAAATAATAATAATAGCAATAATAATAATGATAATAATAATAAAGAATAGGTGTAGAATTAAGGGAAAGAGTAAAAGTGGAAATAAGAAAAGAGGTAAAAGTAAGAAGAGGAAAGAGAGAGAGATAGAGATATTGCCTAAACAGCTACTCGAAATGCTGAAATAGTCGCAAACCCAAATGTGTTATGGGTTTGTTTGTGAACACTCCCAAGCGAACACTGAGCTTGTATACCCCCAGAGCTGTGCTTTTAAGCATGAAACATACCTAGAGGCATTAAATGCAGCATTCCACACCAAAGCAAATTGGGAGCCAGGGTGTGCATTTGGTGCCACTGCTCCCATTGTCTACAAATCTCACCCCCCCCCACCCCAACGCCATGAATTCGTAAATCTTGGAATTATTCCAGTCACGTCATTTCACCTCAGATGTGCTGTCCGGAAAACATCGAGAAATGCACAGCTATTTCATTTTCGAAAATACGGCTCTACATTTAAAAAGTTTTGGGAAGTCGATTCCAGAGACTATATTTACAATTATATTATTTGATTTAAGGAACCTAAGCCAGTCGCTGGAGCCGGGGAGGCTATTTTATAGTCGTGATCACCGGATTATCATGATTTATTGGTTTTCGTGGATCTATATCAAGATTATTGCAATTTCTTATGACCATCATGGTCTTGGAAAATTTAAATATAAACATAAAATTGTCTGTATATATATATATATATATATATATATATATATATACAATCAACTGACAATAGAAGAATGTTTTATAGCCCTCAGGACATAAGTTTAAAACCTGCCTAGAAAATTCACAAGTTTACCTCTTATTATTATTATTATTATTATTACTATCCAAGCTACAACCCTAATTGGAAAAGCAAGATGCTATAAGCCCAGGGGCTCCAATAGGGAAAAACAGCCCAGTGAGGAAAGAAAACAAGGAAATAAATAACTGAAGAGAACAAATTAACAATAAATCATTCTAAAAAAGTAATGTCAAAAGAGATATATCATATATAAACTATTAACAACGTCAACAACAAAAATGTCATATATAAACTATAAAAAGACTCATGTCCGTCTGGTCAACAAAAAAGCATTTGCTCCAACTTTGAACTTTTGAAGTTCTACTGATTCAACAACCCGATTAGGAAGATCATTCCACAACTTGGTAACAGCTGGAATAAAACTTCTAGAGTACTGCGTAGTATTGAGTCTTATGATGGAGAAGGCCTGGCTATTAGAATTAACTGCCTGCCTAGTATTACGAACAGGAAAGAATTGTCCAGGGAGATCTGAATGTAAAGGATGGTCAGAGTTATGAAAAATCTTATGCAACATGCATAATGAACTAATTGATCGACGGTGCCAGAGATTAATATCTAGATCAGGAATAAGAAATTTAATAGACCGTAAGTTTCTGTCCAACAAATTAAGATGAGAATCAGCAGCTGAAGACCAGACAGGAGAACAATACTCAAAACAAGGTAGAATAAAAGAATTAAAACACTTCTTCAGAATAGATTGATCACCGAATATCTTAAAAGACTTTCTCAATAAGCCAATTTTTTGTGCAATTGAAGAAGACACAGACCTTATATGTTTCTCAAAAGTAAATTTGCTGTCAAGAATCACGCCTAAAATTTTGAAAGAGTCATACAAATTTAAAGAAACATTATCAATACTGAGATCCGGATGTTGAGGAGCCACCGTCCTTGACCTACTTACAATCATACTTTGAGTTTTGTTAGGATTCAACTTCATACCCCATAATTTGCACCATGCACTAATTTTAGCTAAATCTCTATTAAGGGATTCACCAACCCCAGATCTACATTCAGGTGATGGAATTGATGCAAAGAGAGTAGCATCATCTGCATATGCAACAAGCTTATTTTCTAGGCCAAACCACATGTCATGTGTATATAGTATGAAAAGTAATGGGCCAAGAACACTACCCTGTGGAACACCGGATATCACATTCCTATACTCACTATGGTGCCCATCAACAACAACTCTTTGAGATCTACTACTTAAAAAATCAATAATAATGCTAAGAAACGACCCCCCCACTCCCAACTGTTTCAGTTTGAAAACAAGGGCCTCATGATTAACACAGTCAAAGGCAGCACTAAAATCAAGGCCAATCATACGAACTTCCCGACCACAATCAAGGGATTTCTGTACTGCATTGGAGATTGTAAGAAGGGCATCACATGCTCCAAGGCCTTTCCGAAAACCAAATTGCAAACTAGGGAATAGATGATTACCTTCAGCAAACCTATTAAGACGTTTTGCCAGAAGACGTTCAAAAACTTTAGATAATATGGGAGTTATGGAAATTGGGCGGTAATCAGTGGGACTTGAGCTACCACAAACACATTTACATAGAGGAGTAACATTACCAATTCTCCAACAAGTGCTAAAAGCTCCTCTTCTTGCTAACTTGCGTAAAATAACAGATAACTTTGGAGCTAAGAAATCTGCTGTCTTTATAAAAAACAAAGGAAAAATACCATTAGGGTCTACACCTCCATAAGCATCAAGGTCCATCAACAGAGCTTTAATCTCACGAGATCGAAAAGCTAAACTAGTTAGTTTAGCCTCAGGAAAACAGGAATGAGGAAGTTCAAGTTTTTCATTACTCTGTTTACTGTCAAAAACATCAGCCAAAAGGGTTGCCTTTTCCTTTGGACAGTGAGTGACTGAGCCATCTGGTTTAAGTAAAGGAGGAACTGTTGCATCTACACCAAAGAGTGCAGATTTAAGGGTAGACCACCATTTATGTTCCTGAGTTGTACCAGAGAGGGTTTCTTTTATGATTAAATTGTACTCCTTTTCAGTTGAGGCATAAACTCTCTGAGCAAAAGCTCGAAGCTGAGTATAGTTGTTCCAGGTCAAATCTGATCTGTTACCCTTCCAAATAGTCAGTTAGAACACCCCCCAACACCCAAGACCTGAATCGCATTAAAGTAGTGTCCTACTTTTCCTACGTCTTTAAAGCATTGAACTCGCTTCCTGCATTAGTCCATTAAGGCAGTCGTCGTGATGAAAGACGTGACCTAACGTAAGTGACATAACAAAAGGCAGTTAAGGTATGGAGCTGGCAGATGGTTCTCAGGGTCTATTAAAGTTGATAGAGGACTCAGGGAAGGAATGGGGACTCAGGGGCAGGATTGAGGACCCAGGGGTAGGAATGGGGATTCAGGGGTAGGATTGGGGACCAAGAGGGAGGAATGGGGATTCAGGGGTAGGGATGGGGACTCACGGGCAGGATTGGGGACTCACGGGCAGGAATGGGGATTCAGGGAAAGGAATGGGGACTCAGGGGTAGGAATGGGGACACAGGGGTAGGATTGGGGACTCAGGGGTAGGAATGGGGATTCAGGGGTAGGAATGGGGACTCAGGGGTAGGATTGAGGACACAGGGGTAGGATTGGGGACTCAGGGGTAGGAATGGGGATTCAGGGGCAGGAATGGGGATTCAGGGGTAGGATTGAGGACACAAGGGTAGGAATGGGGACTCAGGGGTAGGATTGGGGACTCAGGGACAGGAATGGGAACTCAGGGGTAGGAATGGGGACTCAGGGGCAGGATTGAGGACCCAGGGGCAGGAATGGGGATTCAGGGGTAGGATTGGGGACCCAGAGGGAGGAATGGGGATTCAGGGGTAGGGATGGGGACTCACGGGCAGGATTGGGGGTTCACGGGCAGGAATGGGGATTCAGGGGTAGAAATGGGGACTCACAGGCAGGAATGGGGATTCAGGGAAAGGAATGGGGACTCAGGGGTAGGAATGGGGACACAGGGGTAGGATTGGGGACTCAGGGGTAGGAATGGGGATTCAGGGGTAGGAATGGGGACTCAGGGGTAGGATTGAGGACACAAGGGTAGGAATGGGGACTCAGGGGTAGGAATGGGGATTCAGGGGCAGGAATGGGGATTCAGGGGTAGGAATGGGGACTCAGGGGCAGGATTGAGGACCCAGGGGCAGAAATGGGGATTCAGGGGTAGGATGGGGACCCAGAGGCAGGAATGGGGATTCAGGGGTAGGGATGGAGACTCACGGGCAGGATTGGGGACTCACGGGCAGGAATGGGGATTCAGGGGTAGGAATGGGGACTCACAGGCAGGAATAGTGATTCAGGGAAAGGAATGGGGACTCAGGGGTAGGAATGGGGACTCAGGGGTAGGAATGGGGATTCAGGGGCAGGAATGGGGATTCAGGGGTAGGAATGGGGATTCAGGGGCAGGATTGAGGACACAGGGGTAGGATTGGGGACTCAAGGGTAGGAATGGGGACTCAGGGCAGGAATGGGGAATCAGGGCAGGAATGGGGACTCAGGGGCAGGAATGGGGACTCAGGGGGCAGGAATGGAGATTCAGGGGGCAGGAATGGGGACCCACGGGGAGGATTGGGGACTCACAGCCAGGAATGGGGATTCAGGGGTAGGATTGGGGACTCAGGGGTAGGATTGGGGACTCAGGGGTAGGATTGGGGACTCACGGGCAGGATTGGGGACTCTAAGGCAGGATTGGGGATTTAGGGGTAGGAATGGGGACTCAGGGCAGGAATGGGGAATCAGGGGCAGGAATGGGGACTCAGGGGGCAGGAATGGAGATTCAGTGGCAGGATTGGGGACTCACGGCCAGGAATGGGGATTTAGGGGTAGGAATGGGGACTCAGGGGTAGGATTGGGGGCTCACAGGCAGGATTGGGGACTCTAGGGCAGGATTGGGGATTCAGGGGTAGGAATGGGGACTCACGGGCAGGATTGGGGATTCAGGGGTAGGAATGGGGACTTTCCCATGCATGAATGGGGATTCAGGGTAGGAATGTGGAATCACAGGCAGGATTGGAGATTCAGGGGCAGGAATGGGGACTCAGGGGGCAGGAATGGAGATTCAGGGGGCCAGAATGGGGACTCATGGGCAGGAATGGGGATTCAGGGGTAGGGATGGGGACTCACGGGCAGGATTGGGAACTCACGGGCATGAATGGGCATTCAGGGGTAGGGATGGGGACTCACGGGCAGGATTGGGGACTCACGGGCAGGAATGGGGATTCAGGGGTAGAAATGGGGACTCACAGGCAGGAATGGGGATTCAGGGGTAGGAATGGGGACTTTCCCATGCATGAATGGGGATTCAGGGGTAGGAATGGGGACTCACGGGCAGGATTGGAGATTCAGGGGCAGGAATGGGGACTCAGGGGGCAGGAATGGAGATTCAGGGGGCAAGAATGAGGACTCATGGGCAGGAATGGGGATTCAGGGGTAGGGATGGGGACTCACGGGCAGGATTGGGGACTCACGGGCAGGAATGGGCATTCAGGGGTAGGGATGGGGACTCACGGGCAGGATTGGGGACTCACGGGCAGGAATGGGGATTCAAGGGTAGGAATGGGGACTCAGGGGTAGGAATGGGGATTCAGGGGCAGGAATGGGGACTCAGGGGGCAGGAATGGAGATTCAGGGGGCAGGATTGGGGACTCACGGCCAGGAATGGGGATTCAGGGGTAGGAATGGGGACTCAGGGGTAGGATTGGGGACTCACGGGCAGGATTGGGGACTCTAGGGCAGGATTGGGGATTCAGGGGTAGGAATGGGGACTCTCACATGCATGAATGGGGATTCAGGGTAGGAATGCGGAATCACAGGTAGGATTGGGGACTCACGGGCCGGATTGGGGATTCAGGGGTAGGAATGGGGACTCAGGGGGCAGGAATTTGGACTCATAGGCAGGAATGGGGATTCAGGGGTAGGGAAGGGGACTCACGGGCAGGATTGGGGACTCACGGGCAGGAATGGGGATTCAGGGGTAGGGATGGGGACTCACTGGCCGGATTGGGGAATCACGGGCAGGAATGGGGATTCAGGGGTAGGAATGGGGACTCACAGGCAGGAATGGGGATTCAGGGAAAGGAATGGGGACTCAGGGGTAGGAATGGGGATTCAGGGGTAGGAATGGGGACTCAGGGGTAGGATTGAGGGCACATGGGTAGGATTGGGGACTCGGGGGTAGGAATGGGGACTCGGGGCAGGAATGGGGACTCAGGGGCAGGAATGGAGACTCAGGGGCAGGAATGGAGACTCACGGCCAGGAATGGAGATTCAGGGGTAGGAATGGGGACTCACAGGCAGGAATGGGGACACAGGGGTAGGATTGGTGACTCGGGGGTAGGAATGGGGACTCAGGGGCAGCAATGGGGACTCAGGGGCAGGAATGGGGATTCAGGGGTAGGAATGGGGACTCAGGGGTAGGATTGAGGAAACAGGGGTAGGATTGGGGACTCAGGGCAGGAATGGGGACTCAGGGGCAGGAAGGGGGACTCAGGGGGCAGGAATGGAGATTCAGGGGGCAGGAATGGGGACAAACGGGCAGGATTGCGGACTCACGGCCAGGAATGGAGATTCAGGGGGCAGGAATGGGGACTCACGGGCAGGATTGGGGACTCTTGGGCAGGATTGGGGATTCAGGGGTAGGAATGGGGACTCACGGGCAGGAATGGGGACTCTTGGGCAGGATTGGGGATTCAGGGGTAGGAATGGGGACTCACAGGCAGGAATGGGGACACAGGGGTAGGACTGGTGACTCGGGGGTAGGAATGGGGACTCAGGGGCAGCAATGGGGAATCAGGGGCAGGAATGGGGATTCAGGGGTAGGAATGGGGACTCAGGGGTAGGATTGAGGAAACAGGGGTAGGATTGGGGACTCAGGGCAGGAATGGGGACTCAGGGGGCAGGAATGGAGATTCAGGGGGCAGGAATGGGGACAAACGGGCAGGATTGGGGACTCACGGCCAGGAATGGGGATTCAGGGGTAGGATTGGGGACTCACGGGCAGGATTGGGGACTCTTGGGCAGGATTGGGGATTCAGGGGTAGGAATGGGGACTCACGGGCAGGAATGGGGATTCAGGGGTAGGAATGGGGACTCTCACAGGCATGAATGGGGATTCAGGGTAGGAATGCAGACTCACAGGCAGGATTGGGAAATCATGGGCAGGATTGGAGATTCAGGGGTAGGAATGGGGATTCATGTGCAGGATTGGAGATTCAGGGGTAGGATTGGGGACTCAGGGCAGGATTGGGGATTCAGGGGTAGGATTGGGGATTCAAGGGTAATATTGGGGACTCAGGGGCAGGAATAGGGAATCACAGGCAGGATTGGGGACTCACAGGAAGGATTGGGGACTCACAGGTGGGAATGGGGACTAGAGGGCAGGATTGGGAACTCTTGGGTAGGAATTTGGACTCAGGGGCAGGATTGGGGACTCAGGGGCAGGAATGGGGATTTAGGGGCAGGAATGGGGATTTAGGGGTAGGAATGGGGACTCGGGGGCAGGAATGGGGACTCAAGCGTAAGAATGGGGATTCAGGGGCAGGAATGGGGACTCAGGGGCAGGAATGGGGACTCAGGGGTAGGAATGGGGACTCAGGGGTAGGAATGGGGATTCAGGGGCAGGAATGGGGATTCAGGGGTAGGAATGGGGACTCAGGGGTAGGATTGAGGACACAGGGGTAGGACTGGGGACTCAGGGGTAGGAATGGGGACTAAGGGGCAGGAATGGGGATTCAGGGGTAGGAATGGGGACTCAGGGGTAGGATTGGGGACTCACAGTCAGGATTGGGGACTCTAGGGCAGGATTGGGGATTCAGGGGTAGGAATGGGGACTCAGGGGCAGGAATGGGGACTCAGGGGCAGGAATGGGGACTCAGGGGGCAGGAATGGAGATTCAGGGGGCAGGAATGGGGACAAACGGGCAGGATTGGGGACTCACGGCCAGGAATGGGGATTCAGGGGTAGGATTGGGGACTCACGGGCAGGATTGGGGACTCTTGGGCAGGATTGGGGATTCAGGGGTAGGAATGGGGACTCACGGGCAGGAATGGGGATTCAGGGGTAGGAATGGGGACTCTCACAGGCATGAATGGGGATTCAGGGTAGGAATGCAGACTCACAGGCAGGATTGGGAAATCATGGGCAGGATTGGAGATTCAGGGGTAGGAATGGGGATTCATGTGCAGGATTGGAGATTCAGGGGTAGGATTGGGGACTCAGGGCAGGATTGGGGATTCAGGGGTAGGATTGGGGATTCAAGGGTAATATTGGGGACTCAGGGGCAGGAATAGGGAATCACAGGCAGGATTGGGGACTCACAGGAAGGATTGGGGACTCACAGGTGGGAATGGGGACTAGAGGGCAGGATTGAGGACTCGGTAGGAATGGATATTCAGGGCAGGACTGAGGAATCAAGGGCAGGATTGGGAACTCTTGGGTAGGAATTTGGACTCAGGGGCAGGATTGGGGACTCAGGGGCAGGAATGGGGATTTAGGGGCAGGAATGGGGATTTAGGGGTAGGAATGGGGACTCGGGGGCAGGAATGGGGACTCAAGCGTAAGAATGGGGATTCAGGGGCAGGAATGGGGACTCAGGGGCAGGAATGGGGACTCAGGGGTAGGAATGGGGATTCAGGGGCAGGAATGGGGATTCAGGGGTAGGAATGGGGACTCAGGGGTAGGATTGAGGACACAGGGGTAGGACTGGGGACTCAGGGGTAGGAATGGGGACTAAGGGGCAGGAATGGGGATTCAGGGGTAGGAATGGGGACTCAGGGGTAGGATTGGGGACTCACAGTCAGGATTGGGGACTCTAGGGCAGGATTGGGGATTCAGGGGTAGGAATGGGGACTCAGGGGCAGGAATGGGGACTCAGGGGCAGGAATGGGGACTCAGGGGGCAGGAATGGAGATTGATGGGGCAGGATTGGGGACTCACGGCCAGGAATGGTGATTCAGGTGTAGGAATGGGGACTCAGGCAGGATTGGGGACTCTAGGGCAGGATTGGGGATTCAGGGGTAGGAATGGGGATTCAGGGGTAGGAATGGGGACTCCCATATGCATGAATGGGGATTCAGGGTAGGATTGGGGACTCACGGGCAGGATTGGGGATTCAGGGGTAGGAATGGGGACTCAGGGGGCAGGAATGGAGATGCAGGGGGCAGGAATGGGGACTCATGGGCAGGAATAGGGATTCAGGGGTAGGGATGGGGACTCACGGGCAGGATTGGGGACTCACGGGCAGGAATGGGGATTCAGGGGTAGGAATGGGGACTCAGGGGCAGGAATGGGGATTCACGGGTAGGGATGGGGACTCACGGGTAGGATTGGGGACTCACGGGCAGGAATGGGGATTCAGGGGGCAGGAATGGGGACTCAGGGGTAGGAATGGGGACTCAGGGGCAGGAATGGGGACTCAAGGGCAGGTATGGGGACTCAGTGGTAGGAATGGAGATTCAGGGGGCAGGAATGGGGACCCACGGGCAGGAATAGGGATTCAGGGGTAGGAATGGGGACTCACAGGCAGGAATGGGGATTCAGGAAAAGGAATGGGGACTCAGGGGTAGGAATGGGGATTCAGGGGCAGGAATGGGGACTCAGGGGTAGGATTGAGGACACAGGGGTAGGATTGGGGACTCGGGGGTAGGAATGGGGATTCAGGGAAGGAATGGGAACTCAGGGGCAGGAATGGAGACTCAGGGGCAGGAATGGGGACTCAGGGGGCAGGAATGGAGATTCAGGGGGCAGGAATGGGGACTTACAACAGGATTGGGGACTCACGGCCAGGAATGGAGATTCAGGGGTAGGAATGGGGACTCAAGGGTAGGATTGAGGACACAGGGGTAGGATTGGGGACTCGGGGGTAGGATTGGGGACTCAGGGCTGGAATGGGGACTCAGGAGTAGGAATGAGGATGCAGGTGTAGGAATGAGGACACAGGGGTAGGATTGGGGACTCGGGGGTAGGAATGGGGACTCGGGGGTAGGAATGGGGATTTAGGGGCAGGAATGGGGATTTAGGGGTAGGAATGGGGACTCGGGGGCAGGAATGGGGATTCAGGGGTAGGAATGGGGACTCAGGGGCAGGAATGGGGACTCAGGGGTAGGAATGGGGACTCAGGGGTAGGAATGGGGATTCAGGGGCAGGAATGGGGACTCAGGGGTAGGATTGAGGACACAGGGGTAGGACTGGGGACTCAGGGGTAGGAATGGGGACTAAGGGGCAGGAATGGGGATTCAGGGGTAGGAATGGGGACTCAGGGGTAGGATTGGGGACTCACAGTCAGGATTGGGGACTCTAGGGCAGGATTGGGGATTCAGGGGTAGGAATGGGGACTCAGGGGCAGGAATGGGGACTCAGGGCAGGAATGGGGACTCAGGGGGCAGGAATGGAGATTCAGGGGGCAGGAATGGGGACAAACGGGCAGGATTGGGGACTCACGGCCAGGAATGGGGATTCAGGGGTAGGATTGGGGACTCACGGGCAGGATTGGGGACTCTTGGGCAGGATTGGGGATTCAGGGGTAGGAATGGGGACTCACGGGCAGGAATGGGGATTCAGGGGTAGGAATGGGGACTCTCACAGGCATGAATGGGGATTCAGGGTAGGAATGCAGACTCACAGGCAGGATTGGGAAATCATGGGCAGGATTGGAGATTCAGGGGTAGGAATGGGGATTCATGTGCAGGATTGGAGATTCAGGGGTAGGATTGGGGACTCAGGGCAGGATTGGGGATTCAGGGGTAGGATTGGGGATTCAAGGGTAATATTGGGGACTCAGGGGCAGGATTGAGGACACAGGGGTAGGACTGGGGACTCAGGGGTAGGAATGGGGACTAAGGGGCAGGAATGGGGATTCAGGGGTAGGAATGGGGACTCAGGGGTAGGACTGGGGATTCAGGGGTAGGAATGGGGACTCAGGGGCAGGAATGGGGACTCAGGGGTAGGAATGGGGACTCAGGGGTAGGAATGGGGATTCAGGGGCAGGAATGGGGACTCAGGGGTAGGATTGAGGACACAGGGGTAGGACTGGGGACTCAGGGGTAGGAATGGGGACTAAGGGGCAGGAATGGGGATTCAGGGGTAGGAATGGGGACTCAGGGGTAGGATTGGGGACTCACAGTCAGGATTGGGGACTCTAGGGCAGGATTGGGGATTCAGGGGTAGGAATGGGGACTCAGGGGCAGGAATGGGGACTCAGGGCAGGAATGGGGACTCAGGGGGCAGGAATGGAGATTCAGGGGGCAGGAATGGGGACAAACGGGCAGGATTGGGGACTCACGGCCAGGAATGGGGATTCAGGGGTAGGATTGGGGACTCACGGGCAGGATTGGGGACTCTTGGGCAGGATTGGGGATTCAGGGGTAGGAATGGGGACTCACGGGCAGGAATGGGGATTCAGGGGTAGGAATGGGGACTCTCACAGGCATGAATGGGGATTCAGGGTAGGAATGCAGACTCACAGGCAGGATTGGGAAATCATGGGCAGGATTGGAGATTCAGGGGTAGGAATGGGGATTCATGTGCAGGATTGGAGATTCAGGGGTAGGATTGGGGACTCAGGGCAGGATTGGGGATTCAGGGGTAGGATTGGGGATTCAAGGGTAATATTGGGGACTCAGGGGCAGGAATAGGGAATCACAGGCAGGATTGGGGACTCACAGGAAGGATTGGGGACTCACAGGTGGGAATGGGGACTAGAGGGCAGGATTGGGAACTCTTGGGTAGGAATTTGGACTCAGGGGCAGGATTGGGGACTCAGGGGCAGGAATGGGGATTTAGGGGCAGGAATGGGGATTTAGGGGTAGGAATGGGGACTCGGGGGCAGGAATGGGGACTCAAGCGTAAGAATGGGGATTCAGGGGCAGGAATGGGGACTCAGGGGTAGGAATGGGGACTCAGGGGTAGGAATGGGGATTCAGGGGCAGGAATGGGGATTCAGGGGTAGGAATGGGGACTCAGGGGTAGGATTGAGGACACAGGGGTAGGACTGGGGACTCAGGGGTAGGAATGGGGACTAAGGGGCAGGAATGGGGATTCAGGGGTAGGAATGGGGACTCAGGGGTAGGATTGGGGACTCACAGTCAGGATTGGGGACTCTAGGGCAGGATTGGGGATTCAGGGGTAGGAATGGGGACTCAGGGGCAGGAATGGGGACTCAGGGGCAGGAATGGGGACTCAGGGGGCAGGAATGGAGATTGATGGGGCAGGATTGGGGACTCACGGCCAGGAATGGTGATTCAGGTGTAGGAATGGGGACTCACAGGCAGGATTGGGGACTCTAGGGCAGGATTGGGGATTCAGGGGTAGGAATGGGGATTCAGGGGTAGGAATGGGGACTCCCATATGCATGAATGGGGATTCAGGGTAGGATTGGGGACTCACGGGCAGGATTGGGGATTCAGGGGTAGGAATGGGGACTCAGGGGGCAGGAATGGAGATTCAGGGGGCAGGAATGGGGACTCATGGGCAGGAATAGGGATTCAGGGGTAGGGATGGGGACTCACGGGCAGGATTGGGGACTCACGGGCAGGAATGGGGATTCAGGGGTAGGAATGGGGACTCAGGGGCAGGAATGGGGATTCACGGGTAGGGATGGGGACTCACGGGTAGGATTGGGGACTCACGGGCAGGAATGGGGATTCAGGGGGCAGGAATGGGGACTCAGGGGTAGGAATGGGGACTCAGGGGCAGGAATGGGGACTCAAGGGCAGGTATGGGGACTCAGTGGTAGGAATGGAGATTCAGGGGGCAGGAATGGGGACCCACGGGCAGGAATAGGGATTCAGGGGTAGGAATGGGGACTCACAGGCAGGAATGGGGATTCAGGAAAAGGAATGGGGACTCAGGGGTAGGAATGGGGATTCAGGGGCAGGAATGGGGACTCAGGGGTAGGATTGAGGACACAGGGGTAGGATTGGGGACTCGGGGGTAGGAATGGGGATTCAGGGAAGGAATGGGAACTCAGGGGCAGGAATGGAGACTCAGGGGCAGGAATGGGGACTCAGGGGGCAGGAATGGAGATTCAGGGGGCAGGAATGGGGACTTACAACAGGATTGGGGACTCACGGCCAGGAATGGAGATTCAGGGGTAGGAATGGGGACTCAAGGGTAGGATTGAGGACACAGGGGTAGGATTGGGGACTCGGGGGTAGGAATGGGGACTCAGGGCTGGAATGGGGACTCAGGAGCAGGAATGAGGATGCAGGTGTAGGAATGAGGACACAGGGGTAGGATTGGGGACTCGGGGGTAGGAATGGGGACTCGGGGGTAGGAATGGGGATTTAGGGGCAGGAATGGGGATTTAGGGGTAGGAATGGGGACTCGGGGGCAGGAATGGGGATTCAGGGGTAGGAATGGGGACTCAGGGGCAGGAATGGGGACTCAGGGGTAGGAATGGGGACTCAGGGGTAGGAATGGGGATTCAGGGGCAGGAATGGGGACTCAGGGGTAGGATTGAGGACACAGGGGTAGGACTGGGGACTCAGGGGTAGGAATGGGGACTAAGGGGCAGGAATGGGGATTCAGGGGTAGGAATGGGGACTCAGGGGTAGGATTGGGGACTCACAGTCAGGATTGGGGACTCTAGGGCAGGATTGGGGATTCAGGGGTAGGAATGGGGACTCAGGGGCAGGAATGGGGACTCAGGGCAGGAATGGGGACTCAGGGGGCAGGAATGGAGATTCAGGGGGCAGGAATGGGGACAAACGGGCAGGATTGGGGACTCACGGCCAGGAATGGGGATTCAGGGGTAGGATTGGGGACTCACGGGCAGGATTGGGGACTCTTGGGCAGGATTGGGGATTCAGGGGTAGGAATGGGGACTCACGGGCAGGAATGGGGATTCAGGGGTAGGAATGGGGACTCTCACAGGCATGAATGGGGATTCAGGGTAGGAATGCAGACTCACAGGCAGGATTGGGAAATCATGGGCAGGATTGGAGATTCAGGGGTAGGAATGGGGATTCATGTGCAGGATTGGAGATTCAGGGGTAGGATTGGGGACTCAGGGCAGGATTGGGGATTCAGGGGTAGGATTGGGGATTCAAGGGTAATATTGGGGACTCAGGGGCAGGAATAGGGAATCACAGGCAGGATTGGGGACTCACAGGAAGGATTGGGGACTCACAGGTGGGAATGGGGACTAGAGGGCAGGATTGGGGACTCGGTAGGAATGGATATTCAGGGCAGGACTGAGGAATCAAGGGCAGGATTGGGAACTCTTGGGTAGGAATTTGGACTCAGGGGCAGGATTGGGGACTCAGGGGCAGGAATGGGGATTTAGGGGCAGGAATGGGGATTTAGGGGTAGGAATGGGGACTCGGGGGCAGGAATGGGGACTCAAGCGTAAGAATGGGGATTCAGGGGCAGGAATGGGGACTCAGGGGCAGGAATGGGGACTCAGGGGTAGGAATGGGGACTCAGGGGTAGGAATGGGGATTCAGGGGCAGGAATGGGGATTCAGGGGTAGGAATGGGGACTCAGGGGTAGGATTGAGGACACAGGGGTAGGACTGGGGACTCAGGGGTAGGAATGGGGACTAAGGGGCAGGAATGGGGATTCAGGGGTAGGAATGGGGACTCAGGGGTAGGATTGGGGACTCACAGTCAGGATTGGGGACTCTAGGGCAGGATTGGGGATTCAGGGGTAGGAATGGGGACTCAGGGGTAGGAATGGGGACTCAGGGGCAGGAATGGGGACTCAGGGGGCAGGAATGGAGATTGATGGGGCAGGATTGGGGACTCACGGCCAGGAATGGTGATTCAGGTGTAGGAATGGGGACTCACAGGCAGGATTGGGGACTCTAGGGCAGGATTGGGGATTCAGGGGTAGGAATGGGGACTCACAGGCAGGAATGGGGATTCAGGGGTAGGAATGGGGACTCCCATATGCATGAATGGGGATTCAGGGTAGGATTGGGGACTCACGGGCAGGATTGGGGATTCAGGGGTAGGAATGGGGACTCAGGGGGCAGGAATGGAGATTCAGGGGGCAGGAATGGGGACTCATGGGCAGGAATAGGGATTCAGGGGTAGGGATGGGGACTCACGGGCAGGATTGGGGACTCACGGGCAGGAATGGGGATTCAGGGGTAGGAATGGGGACTCAGGGGCAGGAATGGGGATTCACGGGTAGGGATGGGGACTCACGGGTAGGATTGGGGACTCACGGGCAGGAATGGGGATTCAGGGGGCAGGAATGGGGACTCAGGGGTAGGAATGGGGACTCAGGGGCAGGAATGGGGACTCAAGGGCAGGTATGGGGACTCAGTGGTAGGAATGGAGATTCAGGGGGCAGGAATGGGGACCCACGGGCAGGAATAGGGATTCAGGGGTAGGAATGGGGACTCACAGGCAGGAATGGGGATTCAGGAAAAGGAATGGGGACTCAGGGGTAGGAATGGGGATTCAGGGGCAGGAATGGGGACTCAGGGGTAGGATTGAGGACACAGGGGTAGGATTGGGGACTCGGGGGTAGGAATGGGGATTCAGGGAAGGAATGGGAACTCAGGGGCAGGAATGGAGACTCAGGGGCAGGAATGGGGACTCAGGGGGCAGGAATGGAGATTCAGGGGGCAGGAATGGGGACTTACAACAGGATTGGGGACTCACGGCCAGGAATGGAGATTCAGGGGTAGGAATGGGGACTCAAGGGTAGGATTGAGGACACAGGGGTAGGATTGGGGACTCGGGGGTAGGAATGGGGACTCAGGGCTGGAATGGGGACTCAGGAGCAGGAATGAGGATGCAGGTGTAGGAATGAGGACACAGGGGTAGGATTGGGGACTCGGGGGTAGGAATGGGGACTCGGGGGTAGGAATGGGGACTCAGGGTAGGAATGGGGACTCAGGGGCAAGAATGGGGACTCAGGGGCAGGAATGGGGACTCAGGGGGCAGGAATGGGGACACAGGGGTAGGATTGGTGACTCACGGGCAGGATTGGGGACTCAGGGGTAGGAATGGGGACTCAGGGGTAGGATTGGGGACTCATGGGCAGGATTGGGGACTCTAGGGCAGGATTGGGGATTTAGGGGTAGGAATGGGGACTCATGGGCAGGAATGGGGATTCAGGGGTAGGAATGGGGACTCATGGGCAGGAATGGGGATTCAGGGGTAGGAATGGGGACTCTCACAGGCATGAATGGGGATTCAGGGTAGGAATGCGGACTCACAGGCAGGATTGGGGACTCACGGGCAGGATTGGGGATTCAGGGGTAGGAATGGATACTCAGGGGTAGGATTGGGGACTCACGGGCAGGATTGGGGATTTAGGGGTAGGAATGGGGACTCACGGGTAGGAATGGGGATTCAGGGGCAGGAATGGGGACTCTCACAGGCATGAATGGGGATTCAGGGTAGGAATGTGAAATCACAGGCAGGATTGGGGACTCACGGGCAGGATTGGGGATTCAGGGGTAGGAATGGGGACTCATGTGCAGGATTGGAGATTCAGGGGTAGGATTGGGGACTCAGGGCAGGATTGGGGATTCAGGGGTAGGATTGGGGATTCAAGGGTAATATTGGGGACTCAGGGGCAGGAATAGGGACTCACAGGCAGGATTGGGGACTCACAGGGAGGATTGGGGACTCACAGGTGGGAATGGGGACTCAAGGGCAAGATTGGGGACTCGGGTAGGAATGGGGATTCAGGGCAGGACTGGGGAATCAAGGGTAGGATTGGGAACTCATGGGTAGGAATTTGTACTCAGGGGCAGGATTGGGGACTCGGGGGCAGGAATGGGGACTCAAGGTTAGGAATGGGGATTCAGGGACAGGCTTGGGGATTTAGGGACAGGAATGGGCACTCAGGGGCCAGAATGAACTCAGGGGCTGGTAGGGAATTTGGGGCTTGAAATGAGACATTAGAATTTAAGTGGGAACTTCGAAAATTAAATGGAAAATTTGTGGTCTCAATTGGGACTTGGGATTTGAAAGCAAACATTATATATTAGAAGGGGATTTAAGGACTTCAACCGGGACTTTGAGGACTAAATGGAAATTTCGGGTCTTGAACTGGGACATTGGAATTTACGTGAGGACATTCAAAATTAAATGGACAAATTGGTACTTCAATTTGGACTTGGGATTCAAAGGAAAACATTGGACATGAAAAGGGGATTTGAGGACTTTATTGGGGACTTGAAGATTTAAATTGGGACTTTGCGGTTTGAAAAAAGACATTGGAATTTACGTGAAAACTTTAAAAATTAAATGAAAACTTCGAGACATCAATGGGAACTTGGGATTTAAATGAAAACTTTGAAAATTGAAAGGGGACGTAAAGACTTCAAACGGAACTTTGGGGATTGAATAGGGACTTCGGGGTTAGATTTGGGTATTCAGGGACATAAATGGGGAATTCAGGGACGTAAAATAGAGACTTTTAGGACTTGAACGCAAATTTCGAGAATTGAATAACGAGTCAAAAC
>NC_090753.1:65946898-65951898 GCF_036898095.1 Palaemon carinicauda
GTGAAAATTGAGCTGAAATTTGACAAGGTCTCCATGACAACAAACCTCCCTTAGCAGCAAACTTCTTCCAAAAGTTAAACATCTTGTGAAAGTCACTTAACGAATAAACACACAAAGTTTCTTCATTTTCTGATCTCCAGTTCTTCATATATGCTATAGCAGACACATACTCAAGCAGTTTAAAGGTTTAAAGGCCGCTCATGAATGGCAGGGGCAAGGAACAGTGACATTGCCCTATCGAGCCGGCCAATGAACTAGAGACTGACCATATACACATTCGATCAGAGCCCAAGCACCCTCTCCACCCAGGATACGACCAAGGAGGGCCAGGCAATGGTTGCCGATGACTTAGCAGATAGACCTATAGGCTCACCCAAACCCCCTCCTTAGCTCGCAAGGAGGGTGAGGTTGCGGGGACCAAAGAATCTAACGAGTTTTAGCGGGACTCGATCCCCAGTTTGTCGTTCACCAGTCAAGGACGTTACCACATCGGCCACCACATTTGCCAGAGCTGAGACACACTTGCCAAGATAAAATAAATCAGCCTAAAACAACACATTCAAAGTATAACTAAGCATAGGGTAGAAGAGACTCTTTAGCTATGGTAAGCAGATCTATTGGGAGAAAGACACTCCAAAATCAAACCATTGTTCTCTAGTCTTGGGTAGTGCCATAGCCTTTGTACCATGGTCTTCTGCTGTCTTGGGTTAGAGTTCTCTTGCTTGAGGGTACACTCGGGCACACTATCCTATCATCTTTCTCTTTCTCTTGTTTTTATGATTTTTTTTTTATAGTTTATTTATGATATATCTAATTTAAATGTTGTCAAAGGTCTAAGATTTTATTTTGATTGTTATTACTTCTCTTGTAGTGTATTTATTTCCTTGTTTCCTTTCCTCACTGGGCTATTTTTTCCTGTTGAAGTCCTTGGGCTAATAGCATCCTGCTTTTCCAACTAGGGTTAAGGCTTAGCTAATAATAATAATAATAATAATAATAATAATAATGGGCACGAATTGGAATCAATCACCACATTCAAATATACACCAAGACCAAAGTACAGTCAATTATTATTATTATTATTACTTACTAAGCTACAACCCTAGTTGGAAAAGCAGTATGCTATAAGCCCAGGGGCTCCAACAGGGAAAATAGCTCAGTGCGGAAAGGAAAAAAGGAAAATAAAATATTCTAAGAAGAGTAACAACAATAAATATCTCCTATATAAACTATAACAAAACAAGAGGAAGAGAAATAAGATAGGAGAGTGTGCTCGAGTGTACCCTCAAGCAAGAGAACTCTAACCCAAGACAGTGAAAGGCCATGGTACAGAGGCTATGGCACTACCCAAGACTAGAGAACAGTGGTTTGATTTTGGAGTGTCCTTCTCCTAGAAGAGCTGCTTACCATAGCTAAAGAGTCTCTTCTACCCTTACCAAGAGGAAAGTGGCACTGAACAATTACAGTGCAGTAACCCCTTGGGTGATGAAGAATTGTTTGGTAATCTGTGTTGTCAGGTGTATGAGGATAGAGGAGAATATGTAAAGAATATGCCAGACTATTCAGTGTGTATGTAGGCAAAGGGAAAATGAACCGTAACCAGAGAGGAGGATCCAATGTAGTACTGTCTGGCCAGTCAAAAGACCCCATAACTCTCTAGCGGTAGTATCTCAACGGGTGGCTGGTGCCCTGGCCAACTTCAACATACAGCAATTTGGAGGACACATCAAAACGCACATAAAAATCCAGCCAACGTTCAGTCTTTCTACAACTACTGAAAACTATCAAAACAAATTGCAATTAAACCCAAGCTGCATATGCAACTTAATGATAGTATATAATAATAATAATAATAATAATAATAATAATAATAAAATAATTATTATTAATAACAATATTATTACATCACTATAATATTATTATTATCATTATTGCTTGCTAAGCTACAACCCTAGTTGGAAAAGCAGGATGCTACAAGCCCAGGGGCTCCAACAGGGAAAATACTTCAGTGAGGAAAGGAAAAAAGGAAAAACTACAAGATTAGTTTAAGAACAATAATATCATTAAAATAAATATTTCATAAACTATAAAAACTTCAAAATAACAAAAGGGAGAGAAACAAGATAGAATAGTATAGTTGAATGTACTCTCAAGAAAGAGAACTCTAACCAAAGTCAGTGGAAGACCGTGGTACAGAGGCAATGGCACTACCCAAGACTAGAGAACAATGGGTTTATTTCGGAGTGTCCTTCTCCTAGAAGAGCTGATAATCTCGTATTAGCAAGGTAAACTGACTACAAACATATTTCCCTGTTACTGCTGAATGTATAAAGAAATCTATACCTCACACTTGGATCGATCCCAGGACTATAGAGTGAAAAGTAAAGAAGACTATATTAAATAACTTTGAAAGCAAAAGTGCTTTGTATATTCTAAGTAGCCTGACTTATCAGTTTCATTTCATTTCTGCTCATGAATGGCAGAGACAAGGGACAGTGACATTTCCTTATCAAGCAGGACAATGCCCTAGAGACTGACCTCTCCACCCAAGCTAGGACCAAGGAGGGCCAGGCAATGGCTGCTGATGACTCAGCAGGTAGACCTGTAGGCTCCCCCAGACCCTTCATCTTTAGCTCAAAAGGATGGTAAGGTTTCAAGGACCAAAGAAACTACCTAATTTGGGCGGGACTCGAACCCCAGTCTGGCAATCACCAGTCAGGGACGTTACCACATAGGCCAACACAACTAAGATGTACAGGATTAAATGCGTTTATTACTGCAATTCCCAATAGACAACTGAAGTTAGTCTTATGGGCTGAGGGCAATTCCTTATGACAAATTGTTCCTATTAAAAAATTACTCGATTTTCTTGGATGTCAACATAAAAGTCAGGTTTTGATGGCTTAATTGATACATCCCTGCCTGGCGTTCTGACAGACTCGGGTTCGAGACTTACTTTAACTTGACAGTTTCTTTAGCGTCTGCAATCTTACCATCTTTGTGAGCAATGGATGGGGGGTTTGGTGGAGCCTATAGAACTACTTGCTGAGACATCAGCAGCCATTGCCTGGCAATCCATGGTCATAGCTTGGATGGAGAGGAGGCTTGGGTGCTGACTGCATATAAGGTCAGTCTCTAGATTTAGGGCATTATCACTGATTAATTCGAACCTAGCTACTTAGGCCCATTCAATTATACAACCTATTCAAAGGATGGAATAAAATAATATAAGGTCACTAAAATCATAGCTCACGATTTCGGAAGATCCTAAAATATCTATTGTATTTAAAATAAAAATAGGCCTATATAAAAATCAAACCATTTAAATTGATTTTTTTCATAGAGGGTAAAAAAAGTTTCACAAAACAAATTTTCTAATTATCCTAAAATATATTAATGCTATGAAATAATGCAACATAATCTAAGATTAAAAGTATACAGCAGACTAAACAATCCCAAATTAATACAAGAAAAGCCATTAAGTCTCATCGTACATTATGCAAGATCAATAAATTGGTAGTTAGCCTAAATAACCTTGGGCGAAAAATATTTTGATTACATTTTAAAAACTATTAATTCAGTACATAGAAAAACAAGCCAAAAGAAAACACACACATATATCTATCTATCTATCTATCTATCTCTCCCTATATATATATATATATATATATATATATATATATATATATATATATATATATATATATAAATATATAAATATATAAATATATATATATATATATATATATATATATATATATATATATATATATATATATATATATATATATATATATATATATATAGCAAATGCAGCCGTTTCTAGTACACCAAAAGCCTCAGACATGTCCTTATTCATAGCTAGAGTTTGACCTGTTTTCATCACCACGATGGAAAACTGCGGATTGGTGATGGTGAAACACATTTGTCTGATGGCTGACAGCAAACCGACCAAGTATGGGTATCCTTGACTAGTACAGCTTTACTGATCATAGCGATACCCACACCCTCTCACAACGTTAAGGTATCCTCACTCAGAAAGGGATATACATAGACTTTACCTTAATGTTTATAGAAAAGATATTAATTCCTTTACTGAGGCAAAATACAATCATGAACTTAGATCAACGCTATATAATAAATAAATAAAATAAAAGATTTTTTTTTTTTACCTTAAAATGAAGTGAAGCCGATAGATTGGTAAACTCCCGTAATCAACTTTAGTTTGTCACAAAAAAAAATATAAAAACACTATAATGGGCTTTTCCTGGAGCAGCACAAAATGCACATAAACACAGAGACAAGTTTTTAACGCACTTTTAATTATGAATATATTGAAAATGGCATAAAAGCCTAAATATTAAACTGGTCAATGAAGAAAAACTGGATTATAATCATATCAATCGACATAAAAACCACTTTGGCAACTAAAAACGCCCATTTTTTTCTATAATATTTCCATTATATTTCAATTTTTCAAAATAGAACCAGAAGTACACCAAAATCCATAAGATAAAGGCTTAAAAGACCGCTTTATTACCTTTTAAAAAATTTACCAAGGAACTTATTTCCACTAATATTTATCATTATTTTCCCTGTTGGAGCCCCTGGGCTTATAGCATCCTGCTTTTCCAACCAGGGTTGTAGCTTAGCAAATAATAATGATGATGATGATAATACTACTACTACTACTACTACTACTACTACTACTACTACTACTACTACTACTACTAATAATAATAATAATCATTGCTCTAAATGCATTTTCGTCAACGTCCAAACTAGATGATAGGCTACTTATATTAAACCTGATTTGTAGAAAAAAAAAAACAGTATAGAAAAAAGATAAACTTGAATAACTGTCCTTTATATATATATATATATATATATATATATATATATATATATATATATATATATATATATATATATATATATTCACTGAAGGCGATTTCCGTAGTGGCATCAATGTTTTTCCTACAGGAATCTTCATATTTCAT
>NC_090753.1:65956898-65979437 GCF_036898095.1 Palaemon carinicauda
GCTTCGAAGGTAAAGATCCATATCTTTAACTTTTACTTGACACTACATCACTGCTCCCATCCATTGTCAGTCTCAAAAATTACCTAACGTAAAATTCCTGTCCAGCATCTCACTGGGGTCACTGGGACGGAGCCAAAACAGAGCCTAAGAGTGTAGATGACCTTAGACCTGACAAAGCTAGAGTAGGCCATCAAATTACTTTTATTCCACGTGTGGAGTTTTCAGGCCTCTGGACAAGAGTACAGTTCTTTTGCATTTGAGTGAAGGTTCGTAAACTACGTCATCAAAGTTATTAACAGGGTGTTTGTGCCTTGAGTGAGAGTGCTCCTTTTCCTCCCCTGCTGTTCTTTTAGGAACTGGCGTAGGGAGACTTTCCCAGAACAACAAGTTCCCACTCAATAATCAATTAAAAAAAATTTCTCCACATGTACAGATTTTTTGATCATGGCAATATGCAAACCCTTTTGCCACGTTAAGGTATCTCCACTCAGAAAGAATATACATATATATGTATATATATATATATATATATATATATATATATATATATATATATATATATGTATGTATATATATATATATATATATATATATATATATATATATATATATATATATATATATATACATATATATACATATACATACATACATACATACATACACACACACACACATATATATATATATATATATATATATATATATATATATATATATATATATATATATATATATATATATATATACGTATATATATATGAACTGTATATGGGTTGCAAGAAGAATTAATGGCCAAAAAAGCCAGGCAATTATGAGAAAAAAAAAAGAGGGCAAAAAGAGGAAGATATGCCAAAAGTGGCAAACACTGTCAAGTTTACTAAGGCGAATGATTGGATCCAAGTACAGCATTTTGTAGTGGTTCTGTCTTTGGAAAAATGTTAAACAATACACTTGCCTATTATTATTATTATCATTATTATTATTAGCTAAGCTACAACACTAGTTGTAAAAGCATGATTCTATATGCCTAAGGGCTCTAACCGGGAGAATATCAGTGAAGAAAAGAAACAAAGAAATAAATAAACTATATGAGAAATTGTGTACAATTAACATAAACATATAATTTCAAAAGTGATAACCGATCGGGAGAGAGAGAAGGCCTAAAATGGGTTGAAAAATTAGGAAAAAGATGTATTGAAAAGGAAGGGTAATAATACTTAAATAGCAAAACTGTTTGCACTATAATTCGGGGATGCCGCAGCTTGTGTGAGGAGGCTTAATGCGCTGTTGATGATTCTTCTGTGTATGAAACAAATAATATTGAGCAGGTTTTACATCCTAGGGGCTCATTCACGATTCAGGAGATGTAAGATTTACAGTAAGTGGTAATGTTAAGACAAATTATTTTCATATATTTTATATATATATATATATATATATATATATATATATATATATATATATATATATATATATATATATATATATATATATATCCACACAATGCAGTACTTACTATCTGGCCAGCCACAGGACCCAATAACTCTCTAGTGGTAGCATCTCAATGGGTGGTTGGTGACTTAGCTAGCATACTACCACACACAAACACACACACACACACATATATATATATATATATATATATATATATATATATATATATATATATATATATATATATATACACACACATAAACTGTCTGTTTCTCTGTCTGCAAATCAACATTATCCCATTTTCCCTCTACAATGAAGAACAACAAAATTCATGGTCACATTTGTGTGTATGTATATATATATATATATATATATATATATATATATATATATATATATATATATATATATATATATATATATATATATATATATTATATATATATATATATATATATATATATATATATATATATATATATATATATATTCTTACATAGCTGGTCTAGCATAAGAGTAAATATTTTATTCATGTATTTTATTTATGTAATCAAGAGATGTATAGCCAGCTCATAAGGTGAGTTCCACTCATGTAGGTTCAAGTAAATGTATGTAAATTTCATAAGACTTTCATCATTCATTTAATTGTATTTTCATTCAATTCAGTATATGTAAATTTAAGTTATTTTTAAGAATTAACTTTTCATTTCACGTATTTTGTTACGAAGTCTTATGTAAATTCGTTTAAGTATGCTGTATCACACACATGAGGTATGAACATGAGGGATTACATCATCTTTATGTTTCCACGTGGTTAGAAAGTGCATGAAATTTTTCGAATTGGATTTACTTTTTTTTTTGTCACAAGAGGGAGGTGGGCGGAGATAGTTTAGAGAGAGTTGCCTTGCCGTGTAAGTTAAAACTCGTCTGCTACTTGATTAGTTGGCAACTTTGGCGCTGTAAGCCTGCCCCCAAACTTCCAGACCATGTCCTAGAAGGATCTAGATTCTAGAATAATAAAATTGACATATATATATATATATATATATATATATATATATATATATATATATATATATATATATATATATATATATATATATACCCAGGAATACATGAGCAACAGATGGGACCCAGCCTATCCCTTTGAAAGAGCCAAAGTTTGTTTGTTGTCTCTCCTCTCAAGTGTGTGCACTCTCAAACATGAATAAGGAATACGTTTTTAACCAACGTATATCGTGTATAGTGTTGTTCAAACGTTAGTGGAATTTATTGAATGGTAAATCAAGTGTAGGGTATTAATGTAAGTACATAGCCATATAAAAAGTTTTTAACTGGCCCTGTGAGATTTAAGTTAAACAGTGACAAGTATTTATTTTGCTTAACTATTCAGTACCCTCTTGTGAACCAAAATTCGTAAGTGTAACAGTTTCATTTATGTAAATTTCATTTAGTGTTTAATCATTAGTGTTAAAGTGTTAACTATTTCCATTAATTATCAAAATTAAGTATTTGTATAAATCAATTTCCAGAGAAACAAGTGATTGTATAATTTTTACAAAGAGTCTTTCTTTTGTCTTTGTCAAAGGTTTTGTTCAGATTTAATATTTTGAGTAATCTAATTTTGGTGTTAATTCTTTTGTATTATTGTTGTAACTTTTTATAGAATATATTTATTTTTGTAAAGTGTGTATTACAGTATTTCGATCACCAATATTTTCTAGCAGCACTTTGCTAGTTATCCTTGACTAAGAACTGAAGTAAGAGGTTGTTTCTTAATATTTCATATTATGTAATAACCCAGTTTTGTTTTAATTGTTATGTAAGAGACCTTTGGATATTCAGTGTTCATATATATTATTGTGTGGAAGTTGCATATTATTCTTAGAGCTCGGGTATATTAATTTCCAAGTGTAACAGACTTATGTAATCTAAACAGGTGAGTTTATGTAATTCTCCAGCCGTAATAATATATATATATATATATATATATATATATATATATATATATATATATATATATATATATATATATGTGTGTGTGTGTGTGTGTGTATACATATACAGTATACTTTTACATGGAACATGTGGTTCAGTATAAGAAAATGCAATACAAGGAGAAATATGGATACATTGTATGTAGCATTGGTATAAAGGTGAAATGGTGAATTTGCAACCGGTAATCGCTCCCATATCCATGCTAACAGTTTCATGAGGGGTGAAAAGGGCAAAATAAAAATATGAGCTTATATCCTAGTGTAGCCTAGGTTAATCACGCTCAAAATCCTGGCCAAACACTATCTAAAAATAGGTAAATATACAGTACAACATGGTGTACACAAAGTTCATATGTAAATATAGAATCTCCTGTATACTGTTTAAATAGGCAATGCTGTACCATACCAAACTGTAGCAAGAAAAATACTTTAAAGCACTTAAATCTCTAGATAGGCTACCGAAAGTACAAATCGTCCATTACAGTACAAAAATGTTATTTTCATTAGTAAAATAAATTTTTTAATATACTTACCCGATAATCATGTAGCTGTCAACTCTGTTGCCCGACAGAATTCTACGGAAGGGATACGCCAGCGATCACTATACTAGAAGGGGGTGTACTCACCAGCGCCACCTGTGGCCAGGTACTGCAGTACTTATTGTTGACACCACCTCAATTTTTCCTCGGTCCACTGGTTCTCTATGGGGAGGAAGGGTGGGTCAATTAAATCATGATTATCGGGTAAGTATATTCAAAAATTTATTTTACTAATGAAAATAACATTTTTCAATATTAATCTTACCCGATAATCATGTAGCTGATTCACACCCAGGGAGGTGGGTGAAAACCAGTGTACATGTATATCAGTAAGCTAAGTATCCCGTATTTCATGTTATTAGTTATTCAAAATAACAATGAAATTATAAGTACCTGGTAAGGAAGTCGACTTGAACCATTACTCTGCCTTTAATAAGTTCGTCTTCCTTACTGAGCGCAGCGTTCCTCTTAGGAGGCTGAACAACCCTAAGGTGCTGAAGTATAAAGAGCTGCAACCCATACTAAAGGACCTCTACACAACCTCTAACCTAGGCGCTTCTCAAGAACGAATTGACCACCCGCCAAATCAAACAGGATGCGGAAGGCTTCTTAGCCTACTGTAACAACCCAAAAAACAACAATAAAAGCATTCAAGAGAAAGGTTAAAAAGGTTATGGGATTAAGGGAATGTAGTGGCTGAGCCCTCACCTACTACTGCACTCGCTGCTACGAATGGTCCCAGGGTGTAGCAGTTCTCGTAAAGAGACTGGACATCTTTGAGATAAAATGATGCAAACACTGACTTGCTCCTCCAATAAGTTGCATCCATAATACTCTGCAGAGAACGGTTCTGTTTAAAGGCCATCGAAGTGGCTACAGCTCTCACTTCGTGGGTCCTTACCTTCAGCAAAGCAAGGTCTTCATCCTTCATGTGAGAATGAGCTTCTCTAATCAGAAGCCTTATATAATACGAAACTGCGTTTTTGGACATAGGCATCGAAGGTTTCTTGATGGCACACCATAAGGCCTCTGACTGTCCTCGTATAGGTTTTGACCTTTTAAGATAGTATTTCAGAGCTCTGACAGGGCAAAGAACTCTCTCTAGCTCGTTACCCACCATGTTGGAAAGGCTAGGAATTTCGAACGATCTAGGCCAAGGGCGTGAAGGAAGTTCATTTTTAGCTAAAATTCCGAGCTGTAAAGAACATGTTGCTGATTCGGATGTGAATCCTATGTTCTTGCTGAAGGCGTGAACCTCACTAACTCTTTTGGCTGTCGCAAGGCAGACGAGGAAAAGAGTTTTGAGAGTAAGGTCTTTGAAGGAAGCTGACTGGAGAGGTTCGAACCTAGGAGACATAAGGAACCTTAAGACTACGTCTAGATTCCAGCCTGGAGTGGACAAACGACGTTCTTTAGAAGTCTCGAAAGATTTAAGGATGTCTTGTAGGTCCTTGTTGGAGGAAAGATCCAAACCTCTGTGGCGGAGAACTGAAGCCAACATACTTCTGTACCCTTTAATCGTAGGAGCTGAAAGAGATCTAACATTCCTAAGATGTAGCAGGAAGTCAGCAACTTGGGTTACAGAGGTATTGGTAGAGGAAACTGCATTGGCTCTGCACCAGCTTCGGAAGACTTCCCACTTGGATTGATAGACTCTACGAGTGGATATCATCCTTGCTCTGGCAATCGCTCTGGCTGCCTCCTTCGAAAAGCCTCTAGCTCTAGCGAGTCTTTCGACAGTCTGAAGGCAGTCAGACGAAGAGCGTGGAGGTTTGGGTGTACCTTCTTTACGTGAGGTTGACGTAGAAGGTCCACTCTTAGAGGGAGAGTCCTGGGAACGTCGACCAGCCATTGCAGTACCTCTGTGAACCATTCTCTTGCAGGCCAAAGGGGAGCAACCAGCGTCAGCCGTGTCCCTTCGTGAGAGACGAACTTCTGAATGACTCTGTTGATGATCTTGAACGGCGGGAATGCATATAGGTCGAGATGGGACCAATCCAGCAGAAAAGCATCCACGTGAACTGCTGCTGGGTCTGGAACTGGGGAACAGTACAAAGGGAGCCTCTTGGTCATGGAGGTGGCGAACAGATCTATCGTTGGCTGACCCCACAAGGTCCAAAGTCTGTTGCACACGCTCTTGTGAAGGGTCCATTCCGTGGGGATGACTTGATCTTTCCTGCTGAGGCGATCTGCTGAGACGTTCATATTGCCCTGAATGAACCTCGTTACCAGTGTGAGGTTTAGACTTCTTGACCAAATGAGGAGGTCCCTTGCTATCTCGTACAGCTTCCTCGAATGGGTCCCTCCCTGCTTGGAGATGTATGCCAAGGCTGTGGTGTTGTCGGAGTTCACCTCCACCACCTTGTTTAGCAGGAGGGACTTGAAGTTCATTAAGGCTAGATGAACTGCCAGCAGCTCCTTGCAGTTGATGTGAAGCGTTTCCTGTTCCTTGGTCCATGTTCCCGAGCATTCCTGTCCGTCCAAGGTCGCGCCCCAGCCCGAGTCTGATGCGTCCGAAAAGAGATGAAGATTGGGGGTCTGAATTGCTAACGATAGACCCTCCTTGAGAAGGATGTTGGTCTTCCACCACATGAGAGTAGTCTTCATCTCTTTGGTGACAGGAATAGAGACCGCTTCGAGCGTCAAATCCTTGTCCCAGTGAGCTGCTAGATGGAATTGGAGAGGGCGGAGGTGGAGTCTCCCTAACTCGATGAACAGGGCTAACGATGACAGGGTCCCTGTTAGACTCATCCACTGTCTCACCGAGCATCTGTTCCTCTTCAGCATGCTCAGAATGCACTCTAGGGCTTGGCTGATTCTTGGGGCCGACGGAAAAGCCCGAAAAGCTTGACTCCGAATCTCCATTCCCAGGTAAACGATGGATTGGGAGGGAATAAGCTGGGACTTTTCTAAGTTGACCAAAAGACCCAGTTCCTTGATCAAGTCCAAAGTCCAGTTGAGACTCTCCAGACAGCGACGACTTGTGGGGGCTCTTAACAGCCAGTCGTCTAAATAAAGGGAGGCTCTGATGTCCGCTAAGTAGAGGAATTTTGCAATATTCCTCATCAGACGCATAAACACCATAGGCGCTGTGCTTAGGCCAAAACACAGGGCTTGGAATTGGTACACAACCTTTCCAAAAACGAATCTCAGGAAAGGTTGGGAGTCTGGATGAATAGGAACGTGAAAGTAAGCGTCTTTCAGATCCAACGAGACCATCCAGTCCTCCTGCCTGACCGCTGCTAGGACCGACTTCGTCGTCTCCATAGTGAACGTCTGCTTGGTGACATAAGCATTGAGCGCACTGACGTCCAGCACCGGTCTCCAACCTCCTGTCTTCTTGGCCACCAGAAAGAGACGGTTGTAGAAGCCCGGGGATTGATGGTCCCGGACTATCACCACTGCCTTCTTCTGTAACAGGAGTGACACCTCCTGGTGTAACGCTAGCCTCTTGTCCTTTTCCTTGTAGTTGGGAGAGAGGTTGATGGGAGAAGTGGTCAGAGGGGGATTGCGGCAGAATGGTATCCTGTAACCCTCCCTTAGCCACTTGACAGACTGGGCGTCTGCACCTCTTCTTTCCCAAGCTTGCCAGAAAATCTTGAGTCTGGCTCCTACTGCTGTCTGGAGAGGAGGAGAGTCAGTGTTTGCCTTTCGAAGGCTTGGGACCTTTCTTAGACCTGCCCCTGAAAGCGTCTGGACGGGTACTTCCTCGGCTGGGGGCTCTGCCACGAAAGGGCGGAATAAATCTTGAAGCAGGAGTATCGGCCACTGGGGTGCGGTAAGTTCTAGGAACCGAAGGAGCAACCTTAGCCTTACGAGCTGAAGAGGCCACAAGGTCATGAGTGTCCTTCTGAATAAGGGCCGCAGACAATTCCTTGATAAGCTCCTCAGGAAACAGGAACTTAGAAAGCGGAGCAAAAAGTAACTGAGACCTTTGACAAGAGGTGATACCAGTGGAAAGGAAAGTGCACAGTTGTTCCCTTTTCTTGAGAACTCCCGAAACAAACATGGAGGCAAGTTCGCCGGACCCATCGCGAATTGCTTTATCCATACAGGACATTATATGCATGGCCGAGTCCTTGTCAGCAGGGGCAGTCTTCTTGCTCAAGGCCCCCAGGCACCAGTCGAGAAAATTGAAAATCTCAAAGGCGCGAAAGACACCCTTTAAGAAGTGGTCTAAGTCGGAAAAGGTCCAGCAGACCTTAGAGCGCCTCATAGCCGATCTACGTGGAGAGTCAACCAAACTTGAGAAGTCAGCCTGGGCAGAGGCAGGGATTCCCAAGCCTGGTTCCTCTCCTGTGGCATACCATACGCCCGCCTTAGAAGTCAGCTTAGTAGGAGGAAACATAAATGAAGTCTTCCCTAGTTGCTGTTTGGACTGCAACCAATCCCCTAACATTCTTAAAGCTCTCTTAGAGGATCTAGCAAAGACGAGCTTAGTGTAGGCCGACTTAACAGTTTGCATGCCTAGAGAAAACTCTGATGGAGGAGAGCGAGGGGTAGCAGAAACAAAATGATCCGGGTAAACCTCTCTGAAAAGAGCCAGGACCTTGCGAAAGTCAATGGAGGGTGGTAACGACTTGGGTTCCTCCACGTCCGAAGAGGGATCATCTAGGTGCGCAGCTTCCTCCTCAGAAACCTCATCACCTGAGTGTTGAGAAGCGAGAGGTAAAGTTACAGCGGTATGCTGAACAGCAGAGTCCTGACAAGCGGGTGCAAAAACACTTGCGGTCTCATCCTCAAGTCTCTGTTGAAGAGGATGAGGGCTGGTAATGACAAAGTCATGAGGCTGGGATGAAGGAGGTTCTGCGGAGGTTTGAGGAGCAAGTGTGGTGAGGCGACTGAAGTAAAACCTGAGGTTCAGGCTGCAAAGACTGGTCAAGTAGAGGAGAAGGTGGTAGATGCATGCGTTGAGGTGGCTGACTCATTGCATGAGGATCCTGTCTCAAGAGTTGCGCTTGCTTCAAGGGTTGAGGTGGTTGCGCAGTAAGAGATTCCTGTCTCACGAGTTGAGGTTCTTGAGGTGTGAGCTGCGAGAGTTGAGGTGGCGGCTGCGCAGAACGCGGCTCCTGTCTCACGAGTTGAGGTTCTTGAGGTGCTTGCCTCGAGAGTTGAGGTTCTCGCCTCGAGGAAAGAGGGGGTAGCAGCTGCGAGAGCTGAGTTGGCTGCCTCAAGGATGGTAGAGGTTGTCGTACCTCAAGAGGTTGCTGCCTCGAGGATGGTCTTACTGCAAGAAAATCTTGCCTCAAAGGAAGAGGAGGTTGTAAGGCATAAGACTCCTGTCCCCATTGTTGAGGAGGTTGTCGCGTGGTAAGAGATTCCTGCCCCAAGGAAGGTGGAGGTTGCTGCACAACGCTGGTAACTGGCAACTCCCAACGCGGTAGCTCACGCATGGAGGTAGCTTGAGGAACCTCAACTTCGTACGTCTGGCAGACTGGACTGCGGGGAGGAGGAGGAGCGCTCGCAGGAGGAGGTGTAACCTTCTCTGCCTGAAACTCACGCATTAAGACCGCAAGCTGCGACTGCATGGACTGCAGCAAAGCCATCTTAGGATCAACAGACGATGAGGTCTGTTGAGGCAAAGCCTTAACAGAAGTAGAGGTCTGTTGAGGCATCGCCTTACCTCTCTTAGGAGGTGTGCAGTCACCTGATGACTGCGGCGAGTCAGAGCTAGCCCAATGACTACATCCGGGCTGTTGAACTCGTGAAGTCTGGACTTTACGCTTAAGAGGTCTTGAGACCTGAGTCCAGCGTTTTCTCCCCGAAAATTCTACTGCAGACGAGGAAAATAAAGGCTCAATCGTCTGAGAGTGGAAGTGACGATCTCCGTAAGATACGCCCGCAACCACCGAGGATACTTCTGTGCGCCGATCAAGGCCTGCCGAACCCTTTTGCCCTTCGACATTGCTTCTCCCCTGGGCTTGGGAGCTTGCAAGAGGTCCCGGACTGGGAGGACGACTGGCACGCACAGAAGTACCCTCACGCACAACACTGACACTGACATTAGCACTCGGCACAGCACTGGCACTACCACTTCCCACTGCACTTTTCACTTTAAGTTCCTTGACGTCCGCCAAGAGGAACTTGTGGTCACTCACTACCGACTCCACTTTATCACCTAAAGCCTGAATGGCACGTAAAACATCAGACATATCAGGCTGAGCACAAATAGTAGGTTCGGGGGTAGCCACTACAGGGGGAGGAAAAGGTTGAGGATCATGGGGTGAGGAATAAAGCGAAGAGCGAGCCGAACTCCTCCTAACTCTCTCTCTCTCTAACTTAGTGGTATACTTGAGGAATCGAACAAAATCAAGTTCCGAAAGTCCGGCGCATTCCTCACATCGATCTTCCAACTGACAGGATTTTCCCCTACAGTCGGAACAAACGGTGTGAGGATCAACCGAGGCCTTCGGAATACGCCTAATACAAGTCCTACATCGTCTTTGGGGAGGAGCTTGAGAAAGGTCAGACATCTTGAATCAAAGAACAGTCAAGGGGGATTCCAATTAAAGCAAAAGATCGTTAACCATTAATCAAATCAATATAAAAGCTATCTAAGCTAATAGACAAGTTTCCAGTATAGCGAAAGCTGAAATCTTAGAGCAATACTTCACCAAAAACCGTGAACAAGACTCCAAAATTATAAGCGTATCCATGTAGGTCTTGCCGGAAGCACGACAGAGGAAAAATTGAGGTGGTGTCAACAAGAAGTACTGCAGTACCTGGCCACAGGTGGCGCTGGTGAGTACACCCCCTTCTAGTATAGTGATCGCTGGCGTATCCCTTCCGTAGAATTCTGTCGGGCAACGGAGTTGACAGCTACATGATTATCGGGTAAGATTAATATTGAAAAAAATGTGTTTTCATCACTAAAAGAATTGATAAGTTTAACAGTGCCAGTGTATGAAAAATGCCATACACATTTAGGAGCATACACAATGAATGTTGTGTGCAACTTCTATATACCGTATGATTATGTAATATCGTTGCACAATGCAAGCTCGCTCTAGTGCAAATACTGTATGCCCTCGGTTTACAGTTCCAAGTTCCCAATATGTCTGACATATGCACCAAGTACGCTGCTCACTCTTTCTACAAACAGCGCGGATAAAGATGAGAATAGCCAGAACTCAAAAGTGTGTGGTTACATGGGTGCACAGGTACAGGGGAGTGTGAATAAAATGAAGTGTCTATAAAGGGGAGTGCAGTTACAGGAGCAGTGTGTGTGGCTACAAGGAGTGTGGATACAGAGGCGTAGTTACATGGGAGTACTGTTACATAAAAGTGGAGATACATCAGAGTTCAGTTAGAGGAGTGCTGATTTAGGTTAGCACAACTGCAGGGTAATGTGAATAAAAGGGAGGACAGTTACAGGAGAGTGCAGCTAAAAAGTAATGCAGATACAGGGAAGTGTGGATAAAGGGGAATGCAGATACAGATTGATTGATTGATTTAAAGTTTTCAGGCATCCTGATGCAGATACAGAGACGTGCAACGTGCAGATAGAAGGGAGTGCAGTTACAGGGGAGTGGGGGTAAATAGTAGTAGAGTTAGAGGGAAGAGTAGATACAGGTAAAGCAATTTCAGGAGAATGCAGATATACGGGAGTGTGGTTATAGTGTTCAGATACAGGTCAGTGCAGGCAAATGGTATTATAGGGAAGGGTAATTACAATTGAATGCAGTTACAGGGAAGTGGGGGTTAACAGGAGTGGGGATACATGAGGGGCAGGATATAGGGGAGTGTAGTTACAGGGGAGTGAGAAATTGAGAATACATGAAATTACCATACTTGGATGAGACTTGGTAATGTGGGAAGCATTCATGCCAATTGTTTAATGAAGAATATTTTATACAATACAGTACAGAGATGATAAGAACTGAGGAAGGTTATGAAAAGGTAAAACTATAGTTATGGACGGAACAATATTTTGAACAGAAAAAATAGTTTTTCCTGTAAAAAATATGTTATTTTTATAATAAAATAAATTTTTGAATATACTTACCCAGTGATTATATAAGCTGCAGCTCTGCTGCTCGACAGAAAACTCTACGTTAAAAATCCGCCAGCGATCGCTATGCAGGTAGGGGGTGTACTTCAACAGCGCCATCTGTCGTGCAGGTACTCAGTACTCATTGTAAACAAAGAACTCAATTTTCTCCTCGGTCCACTGCGTCTCTATTGGGGAGGAAGGGAGGGTCCTTTAATATATAATCACCGGGTAAGTATATTCAAAAATTTATTTTATTATAAAAATAACATTTTTCAATATTTAACTTAGCCGGTGATTATATAAGCTGATTCACACCCAGGGGGGTGGGTAGAGACCAGCAATAAATGTTTACATTATTATGAGCTAAGGATTTTTTATTTCATTTTAGCAGTTAACAAAATAACAAACATAAAATAAATAAGTACCTGGTAAGGAAGTCGACTTGAACCATTACTCTGCCTTTTTAAGTACGTCTTCCTTACGGAGCCTCGCGATCCTCTTAGGATGCTGAGCGACCCCTAGGAGCTGAAGTATCAAGGGTTGCAACCCATACTACAGGACCTCATCAAAACCTCTAATCTAGGCGCTTCTCAAGAAAAGAATTTGACCACCCGCCAAATCAACCAGGATGCGAAAGGCTTCTTAGCCTTCCGGACAACCCAAAAACAACAATAAAAACATTTCAAGAGAAAGATTAAAAAGGTTATGGAATTAGGGGAATGTAGTGGTTGAGCCCTCACCCACTACTGCACTCGCTGCTACGAATGGTCCCAGGGTGTAGCAGTTCTCATAAAGAGACTGGACATCTTTAAGATAAAAAGACGCGAACACTGACTTGCTTCTCCAATAGGTTGCGTCCATTATACTTTGCAGAGATCTATTTTGTTTGAAGGCCACTGAAGTTGCGACAGCTCTAACTTCATGTGTCCTTACCTTCAGCAAAGCTTGGTCTTCCTCACTCAGATGGGAATGAGCTTCTCGTATTAACAGTCTGATAAAATAGGATAAGGCATTCTTTGACATAGGCAAAGATGGTTTCTTAACAGAACACCATAAAGCTTCTGACTGTCCTCGTAAAGGTTTAGTTCGTCTTAAATAGAACTTAAGAGCTCTAACAGGGCATAAGACTCTTTCTAGTTCATTTCCAACCATATTTGATAGGCTTGGAATATCGAACGATTTCGGCCAAGGACGAGAAGGTAGCTCGTTTTTGGCTAGAAAACCAAGTTGTAAAGAACATGTAGCCGTTTCAGATGAAAATCCGATGTTCCTGCTGAAGGCGTGAATCTCACTGACTCTTTTAGCTGTGGCTAAGCAAACCAGGAAAAGAGTCTTTAAAGTGAGATCTTTAAAGGAGGCTGATTGCAGTGGCTCGAACCTTTCTGACATGAGGAATCTTAGTACCACGTCTAAATTCCAACCAGGTGTAGCCAAACGACGCTCCTTCGTGGTCTCAAAAGACTTAAGGAGGTCCTGTAGATCTTTGTTGTTGGAAAGATCTAAGCCTCTGTGACGGAAGACTGATGCCAACATGCTTCTGTAACCCTTGATAGTGGGAGCTGAAAGAGATCTTTCTTTCCTCAGGTATAAAAGGAAGTCAGCTATTTGAGTTACAGAGGTACTGGTCGAGGATACTGATACTGACTTACACCAGTTTCGGAAGACTTCCCACTTCGACTGGTAGACTCTAAGAGTGGATGTCCTCCTTGCTCTAGCAATCGCCCTGGCTGCCTCCTTCGAAAAGCCTCTAGCTCTCGAGAGTCTTTCGATAGTCTGAAGGCAGTCAGACGAAGAGCGTGGAGGCCTTGGTGTACCTTCTTTACGTGTGGCTGACGTAGAAGGTCCACCCTTAGAGGAAGAGTTCTGGGAACGTCGACTAGCCATCGAAGTACCTCGTTGAACCATTCTCTCGCGGGCCAGAGGGGAGCAACTAACGTCAACCTTGTCCCTTCGTGAGAGGCGAACTTCTGCAGTACCTTGTTGACAATCTTGAACGGGGGGAATGCATATAGGTCTAGATGTGACCAATCCAGTAGAAAGGCATCTATATGAACTGCTGCTGGGTCCGGGATTGGTGAGCAATATATTGGGAGCCTCTTGGTCATCGAGGTTGCGAAGAGATCTATGGTAGGCTGGCCCCATGTGGCCCACAGTCTCTTGCACACATCCTTGTGTAGGGTCCATTCTGTTGGAATGATTTGTCCCTTCCGACTGAGGCAATCTGCCATGACATTCAAGTTGCCTTGGATGAACCTCGTTACTAGAGAAATGTATAGATCTTTTGACCAGGTGAGGAGGTCCCTTGCGATCTCGTACAACGTCATAGAGTGGGTCCCTCCTTGCTTGGAGATGTACGCCAAAGCCGTGGTGTTGTCCGAGTTCACCTCCACCACTTTGCCTTGAAGGAGAGACTTGAAGCTTTTCAAGGCCAGATGAACTGCCAGTAGCTCCTTGCAGTTGATATGCAGTGTTCTTTGACTCGAGTTCCAAGTTCCCGAGCATTCCCGACCGTCTAATGTCGCGCCCCAGCCCGTGTCTGATGCGTCCGAGAAGAGAACGTGGTTGGGAGTCTGAACAGCCAGGGGCAGACCCTCTCTGAGGCTGATACTGTCCTTCCACCAAGTCAGGGAAGACTTCATCTTCTCGGAAATGGGGATCGAGACCGCTTCTAGCGTCTTGTCCTTTTTCCAGTAAACAGCTAGGTGATATTGAAGAGGACGTAGGTGTAGTCTTCCTAACGAAACGAACTGTTCCAAGGATGATAGTGTCCCTATCAGACTCATCCACTGCCTGACTGAACATCGTTCCTTCTTCAGCATGTTCTGGATGCATAATTGGGCTTGACTTGTTCTGGGGGCCGACGGAAAAGCCCGAAAAGCTTGACTGTGAATCTCCATCCCTAAATACACAATAGTTTAGGATGGGACCAGTTGAGACTTTTCCATATTGACCAGGAGACCCAATTCCTTGGTCAGATCTAGAGTCCACTTTAGATCCTTCAGACAGCGACGACTGGAAGAAGCTCTTAGAAGCCAGTCGTCCAAATAGAGGGAGGCTCTGATGTCCGCTAAATGAAGGAATTTGGCTATATTCCTCATCAGCCTCGTAAACACAAGAGGAGCTGTGCTTAGGCCAAAGCACAGGGCTTGAAACTGGTAGACAACCTTTTCGTAAACGAATCTCAGAAAAGGTTGGGAGTCTGGGTGGATGGGGACGTGAAAGTATGCGTCCCTTAGGTCTAAAGAGACCATCCAGTCTTCCTTCCTGACCGCTGCTAGAACGGACTTTGTGGTCTCCATGGCGAACGTCTGCTTTGTGACAAAGACATTCAGCGCACTGACGTCTAGCACCGGCCTCCACCCTCCTGTCTTCTTTACCACTAAGAAGAGACGGTTGTAGAAGCCCGGGGATTGATGGTCCAGGACTTTGACTACCGCTCCCTTTTCTAGCAAGAGAGACACCTCCTGTTTCAATGCTCGTCTCTTGTCTTCCTCTCTGTACCTGGGAGAGAGATCGATGGGGGACGTTGCTAGAGGGGGTTTTCGTACAAACGGGATCTTGTACCCCTCTCTGAGCAACTTCACAGATTGTGCATCTGCGCCTCTCTTCTCCCAGGTCTGCCAGAAGTTCTTGAGTCTGGCTCCCACTGCTGTCTGAAGAAGGTGGCAGTCAGACTCTGCCTTTAAAGGACTTGGTTCCTTTCTTCTTCCCACGTCTCCCTTCGGCACGAGCACCTCCTCTGCTGGAGGCTCTGCCACGAAAGGGCGGAATAAATCTGGACGCTGGAGCGTCCATCCTGGGTCTTGACAAGGTAGGCAAAGGGGTGGTCTTGCGGGCAGAGGACGCAACCAGGTCATGGGTGTCCTTCTGAATCAGAGAAGCAGCAATCTCCTTAATCAAGTCCTCTGGAAAAAGGCACTTAGAGAGAGGAGCAAACAGAAGTTCTGATCTTTGACACGGTGTCACTCCAGCTGACAGGAACGAGCAAAGGTTCTCACGCTTCTTGAGGACCCCAGATACGAACGAAGCAGCAAGCTCACTAGATCCGTCACGTATGGCCTTGTCCATGCAGGACATGATGAGCAAGGAAGATTCCTTGTCAGAAGGGGAGATCTTCCTGCTCAAAGCTCCCAGACACCAGTCCAAAAAGTTGAAGACCTCGAAGGCTCTAAATACTCCTTTCAACAGATGGTCTAGGTCCGAAGGTGACCAGCAAATCTTAGAGCGTCTCATGGCTAGCCTGCGGGGAGAGTCTACAAGACTTGAGAAGTCGCCCTGGGCAGAGGCAGGAACTCCCAAGCTGAGAACTTCTCCCGTGGCATACCAGACGCTCGATCTGGAAGAGAGTTTAGCCGGGGGAAACATAAAGGCTGTCTTCCCTAGACTCTTTTTGGACTGCATCCAATCTCCTAAAACTCGTAAAGCTCTCTTGGACGAGCGTGCGAGGACGAGTTTTGTAAAGGCAGGCGAGGATGACTGCGTACCTAAAGTAAACTCTGACGGAGGAGAGCGTGGAGCTACAGACACAAACTGGTCCGGATACATCTCTTTGAACAGAGCAAGAACTTTTCTAAAGTCCAAAGAGGGCTGCGTGGTCTTGGGTTCGTCAATGTCCGAATGTGGTACATCAACGTGTGCCGCATCGTCATCATCAGAGAGTCCATCATCCGAGAATTGAGGAGGAAGCGGCAAAGGAGTAGGTATCGGCTGGTCAGCTGAGTCCGGTCGCACGGGTGCACGCGTGACTGAACCGGACGCAACGTCATGGAACTGTTGCCCAGTCTGAGAGCTGGCAACAACCATAGCAGCGCGGGGACGCACAGCGTCTACTCCAGACTGTCTAGTCTGATGTGGGCGAGCAGAGGCAACCACACTGGGTTGCGGAGGTTGACGCACCGCGTCAAAACAAAACAACTTTGACGGTTGTTGTACCTCGCGAACGTCAACGGAAGGTTCCGTGCGTCGCTGAACGTCAACATGTGGCTGGCAGGGTACACTGGAACGCATGGGTGGCGGGACTCTCTCAGCTGGAGTGCGCAAGAAGGTCGCCTCAGCGTCCACAGGACGCACAACCGTGGTTGGTTGTAGGCAAGAGGTTGGTGCAGCAGCAACCTTCTCCGCACGAAAGTCCTGCATCAGAGACGTTAACTGATACTGCATGGTCTGCAGCAAAGACCACTTAGGGTCTACAGGAGCAGGTGCGGCGACAGACGGTGTGAATGCCTGAGGCAGTACCGCTTTGCCTCTCTTAGGAGGTGACCAGTCATCGGAAGACTGCAGTGAGTCCGAACTGACCCAGTGGCTACAACTGGGCCGTTGGACTTGCGCGGAAGGGACCGACTTGCGCTTAAGAGGTCGTGAGACCTTGGTCCATGGTTTCTTACGAGAAACCTCTTCCGCAGACGAGGAATAAATGGGCTCTCTCGTCTCTGTGTGGGTGGGGCGATCTTGGGTAGATACGCCCGAAACCACGGAGGGAACGTCTGTTCGCTGATTAAAGCCTCTCGAACCCTTTGGTCGTACGACATTGCTTCTCCCCTGGACTTGGGAGCTTGCAAGAGGTCCCGGACTAGGAGGACGACAGGCACGAACAGATGAACCCTCAAGCGCAACACTATCCACAACACTATCACTCACTTTATCACTTCCCACTGCACTCTTACACTTCAGCTCCTTGACGTCCGCCATGAGCTGGTTGCGGTCACTAGCCAAGGACTCGACTCTCTCACCCAGAGCTTGGATGGCACGCATCATATCTGCCATCGAAGGTTCCTGAGTGCCAGTAGGGGGATTAGGAGCAACCACTACAGGGGAAGGAATAGGTTGTGGGGCATAAGGAGAGGAAAAATCAACGGAACGAGATGAACTTCTCCTGACTCTATCTCTCTCTAGCCTACGTGTATATTTCTGGAATTCGATAAAATCGAATTCCGAAAGCCCAACGCATTCCTCACATCGATCTTCCAATTGACAGGTTTTATCCCGACAATTGGAACAAACGGTGTGAGGATCGATAGAGGCCTTCGGAAGACGCCTTGAACAGTCCCTAGCATTACACTTCCTGAATTTAGGGACTTGAGAAAGGTCAGCCATTTTGAATTGGTCAAAGGGGAATTCAAAAACTATCCAAAGTCATCAACAAATAATCCGATATAAAAAAAAGAATGCAAGGATTTATTGAAGAGAAAGCCTGCACAGCGAAAGCTCAAAACTAGAAACGTGTACTTCACCAAATAGTTGTGAAAACCAATCCAGTTAGCAACAGCGAATTAGTAGGTCTTGCCGGTGGCACGACAGAGAGAAAATTGAGTTCTTTGTTTACAATGAGTACTGAGTACCTGCACGACAGATGGCGCTGTTGAAGTACACCCCCTACCTGCATAGCGATCACTGGCGGATTTTTAACGTAGAGTTTTCTGTCGAGCAGCAGAGCTGCAGCTTATATAATCACCGGCTAAGTTAAATATTGAAAAATAATGTCCTTTCACTGAATATGACAATCATTTCAACAGCAAATAAATCAAAAACCCGTTACACCGTCTAAGAATGGGGATATTTCTTAAAAATCTAATGGTTTTTACAGAGTCGTGCACAAGCGAAAGCTCCTATGTACTGGCAATCGGTACATGCTGAGCTGCGCAAGCTAACTCTATTGATTATTATTCCTTAGAAGATAAGTGTCAATTTTAAAGAAAACGGTAATTATTTACAACACCACGCTCTCCATTTACTCCAAAATAATGCAATCCTGCCGTTCTCATCTTCTTGCACAGTAATTAGGTGGTTATTTAAATTCTGGTAAAGCAATAATTAGCAAGATATGTTGAGGAAGGGGGAAGGGGTTATAAAAAGAAAATAGCTCGGTTTCCTCACCAAACGACTTGGAACTCACATGTCAACATAGTCAAGCAATCAGAATTTGTGATGCCAGCGTACATAAACAGAAATTTGTGATGCCAGCATACATTTGATATACTGTAAATTCAAAATATACTTAATTAAGAATGGATTAATTACTCAAAAGTGTCACTCAATTTTTGATTAAGTATATTTTGAATATACAGTATATCAAATGTACGCTGGCATCACAAACCTCTGTTTATGTATGCTGGCATCACGAATTCTGGTTGGTTGACTATGTTGACATGTCAGTTCCAAGTCGTTTGGTGAGGAAACCGAGCTATTTTCTTTTTATAACCCCTTCCTCAACATATCTTGCTAATTATTGCTTTCCCAGAATTTAAATAACCACCTAATTACTGTGCAAGAAGATGAGAATGGCAGGATTGCATTATTTTGGAGTAAATGGAGAGCATGGGGTTGTAAACAATTACCAAGAATACGAACATTTTACTATAGCAAACACCTGTCTTTTAGTAGAAAAGCTTTTTCTGTCCATAACTATAACACAACCAATGAAAATTTCAATAAGTGTTCTGAGAGACATAATGGAAAGGAAAGACCTTGATATCCTGGAACAACAAGTCTACGTGCGTGTGTAAGATAGGAATGAATGGCGCAGTGTATGTAAGGACACTTGAAACATGTAAATGTACACATATAGCATCGTGTAGAAATATATACAGTATATATATATATATATATATATATATATATATATATATATATATATATATATATATATATATATATATATATATATGTATTATCACCACACTATCACTTTCAATGGAAATAAATTTTACCTCACATTAAGGGTGATCTCTTCAAATGTGAGACAAAATCAACCACGCACACACATGTACACACACACATATATAACATACACACACACACATATATATATACATACATGTCATGTGGAAAAAAAATGGATAACAATAAGTTAACAATTTAATGAAACAATACAGTATGTATTGCATGTATTTGGATGTACACAAAGTAGTAGGACAGATAAGACTACAATTGGGTGGATGGATGGAGTGAAAGAAGTATTGGAAAAAAATGGGCCTTGTTATCGATGAGAAGCAGGAATGCATGCAGGAAAGGAGTGAAAAGGGCAATGCATGTACAGCAGACGGGTTTGACGTATTCCTCATGAGCTTCTGTGCTTATGGATGAAGAGAATAATGTTGTGGAAGTTTTATCACACCGGGGATTCACTTTTTGACTCGGTAGGTAAAGCATGAGTAAGGTAGTGACTATTAGGCTGATCTTGTATTTAGAAAGCCCTTATAAAGGGAAAAGGCTTACGGTAGTACAGAATTAAAAAATAGTACACATACATGTATACAGTATATATATATATATATATATATATATATATATATATATATATATATATATATATATATATATGTTATTTTCCTTAGTAAAATAAATTTTTGAATATACTTACCCGATGATCATGTAGCTGTCAACTCTGTTGCCCGACAGAAAAAACCTAAGGTCGGGATACGCCAGCGATCGCTATACAGGGGGGGTGTACAACAACAGCGCCATCTGTCGAGTAGGTACTCAGGTACTTCTTGTCAACAAGAACCAATTTTCTCCTCGGTCCACTGGGTCTCTATGGGGAGGAAGGGAGGGTCCTTAAATTCATGATCATCGGGTAAGTATATTCAAAAATTTATTTTACTAAGGAAAATAACATTTTTCAATATTAATCTTACCCGATGATCATGTAGCTGATTCACACCCAGGGGGGTGGGTGGAGACCAGCATACATGTTAACATTAGAAGCTAAGTATCCCGTATTTCATTTTAGCAGTTATTCAAAATAACAAACATAAAATAAATAAGTACCTGGTAAGGAAGTCGACTTGAACCATTACTCTGCCTTTTTAAGTACGTCTTCCTTACTGAGCCTAGCGATCCTCTTAGGATGCTGAGAGACTCCTAGGTGCTGAAGTATGAAGGGCTGCAACCCATACTAAAGGACCTCATCACAACCTCTAATCTAGGCGCTTCTCAAGAAAGAATTTGACCACCCGCCAAATCAACCAGGATGCGAAAGGCTTCTTAGCCTTCCGTACAACCCAAAAACAACAATAAAAAGCATTTCAAGAGAAAGATTAAAAAAGGTTATGGGATTATGGGAATGTAGTGGTTGAGCCCTCACCTACTACTGCACTCGCTGCTACGAATGGTCCCAGGGTGTAGCAGTTCTCGTAAAGAGACTGGACATCTTTAAGGTAAAATGATGCGAACACTGACTTGCTTCTCCAATAGGTTGCATCCATTACACTCTGCAGAGAAAGGTTCTGTTTGAAGGCCACTGAAGTAGCGACAGCTCTAACTTCATGTGTCCTTACCTTCAGCAAAGCAAGGTCTTCCTCCTTCAGATGAGAATGGGCCTCTCTAATCAAAAGCCTGATGTAATAAGAAACTGCGTTCTTAGACATCGATAAAGCAGGTTTCTTAATAGAACACCATAAAGCTTCTGATTGTCCTCGTAATGGCTTTGTACGTCTTAAATAGTACTTAAGAGCTCTTACTGGGCATAGTACTCTCTCTTGTTCGTTTCCAACCAAGTTGGACAGGCTTGGGATCTCGAACGACTTGGGCCAAGGACGAGAAGGAAGCTCGTTTTTAGCTAAAAAACCAAGCTGTAAGGAACATGTAGCCGTTTCAGATGTAAAACCTATGTTCCTGCTGAAGGCGTGAATCTCACTGACTCTTTTAGCTGTTGCTAAGCAAACGAGGAAAAGGGTCTTCAGAGTGAGATCTTTAAAAGAGGCTGATTGAAGCGGTTCGAACCTTGCTGACATCAGGAACCTTAAAACCACGTCTAGGTTCCAACCTGGTGTGGCTAACCGACGCTCCTTTGAGGTCTCAAAAGACTTAAGGAGGTCCTGTAGATCTTTGTTGGTGGAAAGATCTAAGCCTCTGTGTCGGAAGACTGCTGCCAACATGCTTCTGTAACCTTTGATCGTAGGAGCTGATAGGGATCTTACATTCCTTAGATGTACAAGGAAGTCAGCTATCTGCGTTACAGAGGTACTGGTTGAGGAAACTGAATTCGCCTTGCACCAGCTTCGGAAGACTTCCCATCTTGACTGGTAGACCTTGAGAGTGGATGTCCTCCTTGCTCTGGCAATCGCTCTGGCTGCCTCCTTCGAAAAGCCTCTAGCTCTTGAGAGTCTTTCGATAGTCTGAAGGCAGTCAGACGAAGAGCGTGGAGGCTTGGGTGTACCTTCTTTACGTGCGGCTGACGCAGAAGGTCCACTCTTAGAGGAAGAGTCCTGGGAACGTCCACTAGCCATTGCAGTACCTCGGTGAACCATTCTCTCGCGGGCCAGAGGGGAGCAACCAACGTCAGCCGTGTCCCTTCGTGAGAGGCGAACTTCTGCAGTACCTTGTTGACAATCTTGAACGGAGGGAACGCATACAGGTCTAGATGGGACCAATCCAGAAGAAAGGCATCTACGTGAACTGCTGCTGGGTCCGGAATCGGTGAGCAATAATTTGGGAGCCTCTTGGTCATCGAGGTAGCGAACAGATCTATGGTGGGCTGACCCCACAGGGCCCATAGTCTGCTGCAAACATTCTTGTGAAGGGTCCACTCTGTGGGGATGACCTGACCCTTCCGGCTGAGGCGGTCTGCCATGAC
>NC_090753.1:65979937-66062437 GCF_036898095.1 Palaemon carinicauda
GGTCAAGTTTACTGAGGCGAATGATTGGATCCAAGTACAGCATTTTGTAGTGGTTCTGTCTTTGGAAAAATGTTAAACAATACACTTGCCTATTATTATTATTATCATTATTATTATTAGCTAAGCTACAACCCTAGTTGTAAAAGCATGATTCTATATGCCTAAGGGCTCTAACCGGGAGAATATCAGTGAAGAAAAGAAACAAAGAAATAAATAAACTATATGAGAAGTTGTGTACAATTAACATAAACATATAATTTCAAAAGTGATAACCGATCGGGAGAGAGAGAAGGCCTAAAATGGGTTGAAAAATTAGGAAAAAGATGTATTGAAAAGGAAGGGTAATAATACTTAAAAAGCAAAACTGTTTGCACTATAATTCGGGGATGCCGCAGCTTGTGTGAGGAGGCTTAATGCGCTGTTGATGATTCTTCTGTGTATGAAACAAATAATATTGAGCAGGTTTTACATCCTAGGGGCTCATTCACGATTCAGGAGATGTAAGATTTACAGTAAGTGGTAATGTTAAGACAAATTATTTTCATATATTTTATAGATATATATATATATATATATATATATATATATATATATATATATATATATATATATATATATATATATCCACACAATGCAGTACTTACTATCTGGCCAGCCACAGGACCCAATAACTCTCTAGTGGTAGCATCTCAATGGGTGGTTGGTGACTTAGCTAGCATACTACCACACACAAACACACACACACACACACACACACACATATATATATATATATATATATATATATATATATATATATATATATATATATATATATATATATATATATATATACACACACACACATAAACTGTCTGTTTCTCTGTCTGCAAATCAACATTATCCCATTTTCCCTCTACAATGAAGAACAACAAAATTCATGGTCACATTTGTGTGTATGTATATATATATATATATATATATATTCTTACATAGCTGGTCTAGCATAAGAGTAAATATTTTATTCATGTATTTTATTTATGTAATCAAGAGATGTATAGCCAGCTCATAAGGTGAGTTCCACTCATGTAGGTTCAAGTAAATGTATGTAAATTTCATAAGACTTTCATCATTCATTTAATTGTATTTTCATTCAATTCAGTATATGTAAATTTAAGTTATTTTTAAGAATTAACTTTTTATTTCACGTATTTTGTTACGAAGTCTTATGTAAATTCGTTTAAGTATGCTGTATCACACACATGAGGTATGAACATGAGGGATTACATCATCTTCATGTTTCCACGTGGTTAGAAAGTGCATGAAATTTTTCGAATTGGATTTACTTTTTTTTTTGTCACAAGAGGGAGGTGGGCGGAGATAGTTTAGAGAGAGTTGCCTTGCCGTGTAAGTTAAAACTCGTCTGCTACTTGATTAGTTGGCAACTTTGGCGCTGTAAGCCTGCCCCCAAACTTCCAGGCCATGTCCTAGAAGGATCTAGATTCTAGAATAATAAAATTGACATATATATATATATATATATATATATATATATATATATATATATATATATATATATATATATATATACCCAGGAATGCATGAGCAACAGATGGGACCCAGCCTATCCCTTTGAAAGAGCCAAAGTTTGTTTGTTGTCTCTCCTCTCAAGTGTGTGCACTCTCAAACATGAATAAGGAATACGTTTTTAACCAACGTATACCGTGTATAGTGTTGTTCAAACGTTAGTGGAATTTATTGAATGGTAAATCAAGTGTAGGGTATTAATGTAAGTACATAGTCATATAAAAAGTTTTTAACTGGCCCTGTGAGATTTAAGTTAAACAGTGACAAGTATTTATTTTGCTTAACTATTCAGTACCCTCTTGTGAACCAAAATTCGTAAGTGTAACAGTTTCATTTATGTAAATTTCATTTAGTGTTTAATCATTAGTGTTAAAGTGTTAACTATTTCCATTAATTATCAAAATTAAGTATTTGTATAAATCAATTTCCAGAGAAACAAGTGATTGTATAATTTTTACAAAGAGTCTTTCTTTTGTCTTTGTCAAAGGTTTTGTTCAGATTTAATATTTTGAGTAATCTAATTTTGGTGTTAATTCTTTTGTATTATTGTTGTAACTTTTTATAGAATATATTTATTTTTGTAAAGTGTGTATTACAGTATTTCGATCACCAATATTTTCTAGCAGCACTTTGCTAGTTATCCTTGACTAAGAACTGAAGTAAGAGGTGTTTCTTAATATTTCATATTATGTAATAACCCAGTTTTGTTTTAATTGTTATGTAAGAGACCTTTGGATATTCAGTGTTCATATATATTATTGTGTGGAAGTTGCATATTATTCTTAGAGCTCGGGTATATTAATTTCCAAGTGTAACAGACTTATGTAATCTAAACAGGTGAGTTTATGTAATTCTCCAGCCGTAATAATACATATATATATATATATATATATATATATATATATATATATATATATATATATATATATATATATATATATGTGTGTGTGTGTGTGTGTGTGTATACATATACAGTATACTTTTACATGGAACATGTGGTTCAGTATAAGAAAATGCAATACAGGGAGAAATATGGATACATTGTATGTAGCATTGGTATAAAGGTGAAATGGTGAATTTGCAACCGGTAATCGCTCCCATATCCATGCTAACAGTTTCATGAGGGGTGAAAAGGGCAAAATAAAAATATGAGCTTATATCCTAGTGTAGCCTAGGTTAATCACGCTCAAAATCCTGGCCAAACACTATCTAAAAATAGGTAAATATACAGTACAACATGGTGTACACAAAGTTCATATGTAAATATAGAATCTCCTGTATACTGTTTAAATAGGCAATGCTGTACCATACCAAACTGTAGCAAGAAAAATACTTTAAAGCACTTAAATCTCTAGATAGGCTACCGAAAGTACAAATCGTCCATTACAGTACAAAAAAATGTGTTTTCATCACTAAAAGAATTGATAAGTTTAACAGTGCCAGTGTATGAAAAATGCCATACACATTTAGGAGCATACACAATGAATGTTGTGTGCAACTTCTATATACCGTATGATTATGTAATATCGTTGCACAATGCAAGCTCGCTCTAGTGCAAATACTGTATGCCCTCGGTTTACAGTTCCAAGTTCCCAATATGTCTGACATATGCACCAAGTACGCTGCTCACTCTTTCTACAAACAGCGCGGATAAAGATGAGAATAGCCAGAACTCAAAAGTGTGTGGTTACATGGGTGCACAGGTACAGGGGAGTGTGAATAAAATGAAGTGTCTATAAAGGGGAGTGCAGTTACAGGAGCAGTGTGTGTGGCTACAAGGAGTGTGGATACAGAGGCGTAGTTACATGGGAGTACTGTTACATAAAAGTGGAGATACATCAGAGTTCAGTTAGAGGAGTGCTGATTTAGGTTAGCACAACTGCAGGGTAATGTGAATAAAAGGGAGGACAGTTACAGGAGAGTGCAGCTAAAAAGTAATGCAGATACAGGGAAGTGTGGATAAAGGGGAATGCAGATACAGATTGGTTGATTGATTTAAAGTTTTCAGGCATCCTGATGCAGATACAGAGACGTGCAACGTGCGGATAGAAGGGAGTGCAGATACAGGGGAGTGGGGGTAAATAGTAGTAGAGTTAGAGGGAAGAGTAGATACAGGTAAAGCAATTTCAGGAGAATGCAGATATACGGGAGTGTGGTTATAGTGTTCAGATACAGGTCAGTGCAGGCAAATGGTATTATAGGGAAGGGTAATTACAATTGAATGCAGTTACAGGGAAGTGGGGGTTAACAGGAGTGGGGATACATGAGGGGCAGGATATAGGGGAGTGTAGTTACAGGGGAGTGAGAAATTGAGAATACATGAAATTACCATACTTGGATGAGACTTGGTAATGTGGGAAGCATTCATGCCAATTGTTTAATGAAGAATATTTTATACAATACAGTACAGAGATGATAAGAACTGAGGAAGGTCATGAAAAGGTAAAACTATAGTTATGGACGGAACAATATTTTGAACAGAAAAAATAGTTTTTCCTGTAAAAAATATGTTATTTTTATAATAAAATAAATTTTTGAATATACTTACCCGGTGATTATATAAGCTGCAGCTCTGCTGCTCGACAGAAAACTCTACGTTAAAAATCCGCCAGCGATCGCTATGCAGGTAGGGGGTGTACTTCAACAGCGCCATCTGTCGTGCAGGTACTCAGTACTCATTGTAAACAAAGAACTCAATTTTCACCTCGGTCCACTGCGTCTCTATTGGGGAGGAAGGGAGGGTCCTTTAATATATAATCACCGGGTAAGTATATTCAAAAATTTATTTTATTATAAAAATAAAATTTTTCAATATTTAACTTAGCCGGTGATTATATAAGCTGATTCACACCCAGGGGGGTGGGTAGAGACCAGCAATAAATGTTTACATTATTATGAGCTAAGGATTTTTTATTTCATTTTAGCAGTTATCAAAATAACAAACATAAAATAAATAAGTACCTGGTAAGGAAGTCGACTTGAACAATTACTCTGCCTTTTTAAGTACGTCTTCCTTACGGAGCCTCGCGATCCTCTTAGGATGCTGAGCGACCCCTAGGAGCTGAAGTATCAAGGGTTGCAACCCATACTACAGGACCTCATCAAAACCTCTAATCTAGGCGCTTCTCAAGAAAAGAATTTGACCACCCGCCAAATCAACCAGGATGCGAAAGGCTTCTTAGCCTTCCGGACAACCCAAAAACAACAATAAAAACATTTCAAGAGAAAGATTAAAAAGGTTATGGAATTAGGGGAATGTAGTGGTTGAGCCCTCACCCACTACTGCACTCGCTGCTACGAATGGTCCCAGGGTGTAGCAGTTCTCATAAAGAGACTGGACATCTTTAAGATAAAAAGACGCGAACACTGACTTGCTTCTCCAATAGGTTGCGTCCATTATACTTTGCAGAGATCTATTTTGTTTGAAGGCCACTGAAGTTGCGACAGCTCTAACTTCATGTGTCCTTACCTTCAGCAAAGCTTGGTCTTCCTCACTCAGATGGGAATGAGCTTCTCGTATTAACAGTCTGATAAAATAGGATAAGGCATTCTTTGACATAGGCAAAGATGGTTTCTTAACAAAACACCATAAAGCTTCTGACTGTCCTCGTAAAGGTTTAGTTCGTCTTAAATAGAACTTAAGAGCTCTAACAGGGCATAAGACTCTTTCTAGTTCATTTCCAACCATATTTGATAGGCTTGGAATATCGAACGATTTCGGCCAAGGACGAGAAGGTAGCTCGTTTTTGGCTAGAAAACCAAGTTGTAAAGAACATGTAGCCGTTTCAGATGAAAATCCGATGTTCCTGCTGAAGGCGTGAATCTCACTGACTCTTTTAGCTGTGGCTAAGCAAACCAGGAAAAGAGTCTTTAAAGTGAGATCTTTAAAGGAGGCTGACTGTAGTGGCTCGAACCTTTCTGACATGAGGAATCTTAGTACCACGTCTAAATTCCAACTAGGTGTAGCCAAACGACGCTCCTTCGTGGTCTCAAAAGACTTAAGGAGGTCCTGTAGATCTTTGTTGTTGGAAAGATCTAAGCCTCTGTGACGGAAGACTGATGCCAACATGCTTCTGTAACCCTTGATAGTGGGAGCTGAAAGAGATCTTTCTTTCCTCAGGTATAAAAGGAAGTCAGCTATTTGAGTTACAGAGGTACTGGTCGAGGATACTGATACTGACTTGCACCAGTTTCGGAAGACTTCCCACTTCGACTGGTAGACTCTAAGAGTGGATGTCCTCCTTGCTCTAGCAATCGCCCTGGCTGCCTCCTTCGAAAAGCCTCTAGCTCTCGAGAGTCTTTCGATAGTCTGAAGGCAGTCAGACGAAGAGCGTGGAGGCCTTGGTGTACCTTCTTTACGTGTGGCTGACGTAGAAGGTCCACCCTTAGAGGAAGAGTTCTGGGAACGTCGACAAGCCATCGAAGTACCTCGGTGAACCATTCTCTCGCGGGCCAGAGGGGAGCAACTAACGTCAACCTTGTCCCTTCGTGAGAGGCGAACTTCTGCAGTACCTTGTTGACAATCTTGAACGGGGGGAATGCATATAGGTCTAGATGTGACCAATCCAGTAGAAAGGCATCTATATGAACTGCTGCTGGGTCCGGGATTGGTGAGCAATATATTGGGAGCCTCTTGGTCATCGAGGTTGCGAAGAGATCTATGGTAGGCTGGCCCCATGTGGCCCACAGTCTCTTGCACACATCCTTGTGTAGGGTCCATTCTGTTGGAATGATTTGTCCCTTCCGACTGGGGCAATCTGCCATGACATTCAAGTTGCCTTGGATGAACCTCGTTACTAGAGAAATGTTTAGATCTTTTGATCAGGTGAGGAGGTCCCTTGCGATCTCGTACAACGTCATAGAGTGGGTTCCTCCTTGCTTGGAGATGTACGCCAAAGCCGTGGTGTTGTCCGAGTTCACCTCCACCACTTTGCCTTGAAGGAGAGACTTGAAGCTTTTCAAGGCCAGATGAACTGCCAGTAGCTCCTTGCAGTTGATATGCAGTGTTCTTTGACTCGAGTTCCAAGTTCCCGAGCATTCCCGACCGTCTAATGTCGCGCCCCAGCCCGTGTCCGATGCGTCCGAGAAGAGAACGTGGTTGGGAGTCTGAACAGCCAGGGGCAGACCCTCTCTGAGGCTGATACTGTCCTTCCACCAAGTCAGGGAAGACTTCATCTTCTCGGAAATGGGGATCGAGACCGCTTCTAGCGTCTTGTCCTTTTTCCAGTAAACAGCTAGGTGATATTGAAGAGGACGTAGGTGTAGCCTTCCTAACGAAACGAACTGTTCCAGGGATGATAATGTCCCTATCAGACTCATCCACTGCCTGACTGAACATCGTTCCTTCTTCAGCATGTTCTGGATGCATAATTGGGCTTGACTTGTTCTGGGGGCCGACGGAAAAGCCCGAAAAGCTTGACTGTGAATCTCCATCCCTAAATACACAATAGTTTGGGATGGGACCAGTTGTGACTTTTCCATATTGACCAGGAGACCCAATTCCTTGGTCAGATCTAGAGTCCACTTTAGATCCTTCAGACAGCGACGACTGGAAGAAGCTCTTAGAAGCCAGTCGTCCAAATAGAGGGAGGCTCTGATGTCCGCTAAATGAAGGAATTTGGCTATATTCCTCATCAGCCTCGTAAACACAAGAGGAGCTGTGCTTAGGCCAAAGCACAGGGCTTGAAACTGGTAGACAACCTTTTCGTAAACGAATCTCAGAAAAGGTTGGGAGTCTGGGTGGATGGGGACGTGAAAGTATGCGTCCCTTAGGTCTAAAGAGACCATCCAGTCTTCCTTCCTGACCGCTGCTAGAACGGACTTTGTGGTCTCCATGGCGAACGTCTGCTTTGTGACAAAGACATTCAGCGCACTGACGTCTAGCACCGGCCTCCACCCTCCTGTCTTCTTTACCACTAAGAAGAGACGGTTGTAGAAGCCCGGGGATTGATGGTCCAGGACTTTGACTACCGCTCCCTTTTCTAGCAAGAGAGACACCTCCTGTTTCAATGCTCGTCTCTTGTCTTCCTCTCTGTACCTGGGAGAGAGATCGATGGGGGACGTTGCTAGAGGGGGTTTTCGTACAAACGGGATCTTGTACCCCTCTCTGAGCAACTTCACAGATTGTGCATCTGCGCCTCTCTTCTCCCAGGTCTGCCAGAAGTTCTTGAGTCTGGCTCCCACTGCTGTCTGAAGAAGGTGGCAGTCAGACTCTGCCTTTAAAGGACTTGGTTCCTTTCTTCTTCCCACGTCTCCCTTCGGCACGAGCACCTCCTCTGCTGGAGGCTCTGCCACGAAAGGGCGGAATAAATCTGGACGCTGGAGTGTCCATCCTGGGTCTTGACAAGGTAGGCAAAGGGGTGGTCTTGCGGGCAGAGGACGCAACCAGGTCATGGGTGTCCTACTGAATCAGAGAAGCAGCAATCTCCTTAATCAAGTCCTCTGGAAAAAGGCACTTAGAGAGAGGAGCAAACAGAAGTTCTGATCTTTGACACGGTGTCACTCCAGCTGACAGGAACGAGCAAAGGTTCTCACGCTTCTTGAGGACCCCAGATACGAACGAAGCAGCAAGCTCACTAGATCCGTCACGTATGGCCTTGTCCATGCAGGACACGATGAGCAAGGAAGATTCCTTGTCAGAAGGGGAGATCTTCCTGCTCAAAGCTCCCAGACACCAGTCCAAAAAGTTGAAGACCTCGAAGGCTCTAAATACTCCTTTCAACAGATGGTCTAGGTCCGAAGGTGGCCAGCAAATCTTAGAGCGTCTCATGGCTAGCCTGCGGGGAGTCTACAAGACTTGAGAAGTCGCCCTGGGCAGAGGCAGGAACTCCCAAGCTGAGAACTTCTCCCGTGGCATACCAGACGCTCGATCTGGAAGAGAGTTTAGCCGGGGGAAACATAAAGGCTGTCTTCCCTAGACTCTTTTTGGACTGCATCCAATCTCCTAAAACTCGTAAAGCTCTCTTGGACGAGCGTGCGAGGACGAGTTTTGTAAAGGCAGGCGAGGATGACTGCGTACCTAAAGCAAACTCTGACGGAGGAGAGCGTGGAGCTACAGACACAAACTGGTCCGGATACATCTCTTTGAACAGAGCAAGAACTTTTCTAAAGTCCAAAGAGGGCTGCGTGGTCTTGGGTTCGTCAATGTCCGAATGTGGTACATCAACGTGTGCCGCATCGTCATCATCAGAGAGTCCATCATCCGAGAATTGAGGAGGAAGCGGCAAAGGAGTAGGTATCGGCTGGTCAGCTGAGTCCGGTCGCACGGGTGCACGCGTGACTGAACCGGACGCAACGTCATGGAACTGTTGCCCAGTCTGAGAGCTGGCAACAACCATAGCAGCGCGGGGACGCACAGCGTCTACTCCAGACTGTCTAGTCTGATGTGGGCGAGCAGAGGCAACCACACTGGGTTGCGGAGGTTGACGCACCGCGTCAAAACAAAACAACTTTGACGGTTGTTGTACCTCGCGAACGTCAACGGAAGGTTCCGTGCGTCGCTGAACGTCAACATGTGGCTGGCAGGGTACACTGGAACGCATGGGTGGCGGGACTCTCTCAGCTGGAGTGCGCAAGAAGGTCGCCTCAGCGTCCACAGGACGCACAACCGTGGTTGGTTGTAGGCAAGAGGTTGGTGCAGCAGCAACCTTCTCCGCACGAAAGTCCTGCATCAGAGACGTTAACTGATACTGCATGGTCTGCAGCAAAGACCACTTAGGGTCTACAGGAGCAGGTGCGGCGACAGACGGTGTGAATGCCTGAGGCAGTACCGCTTTGCCTCTCTTAGGAGGTGACCAGTCATCGGAAGACTGCAGTGAGTCCGAACTGACCCAGTGGCTACAACTGGGCCGTTGGACTTGCGCGGAAGGGACCGACTTGCGCTTAAGAGGTCGTGAGACCTTGGTCCATGGTTTCTTACGAGAAACCTCTTCCGCAGACGAGGAATAAATGGGCTCTCTCGTCTCTGTGTGGGTGGGGCGATCTTGGGTAGATACGCCCGAAACCACGGAGGGAACGTCTGTTCGCTGATTAAAGCCTCTCGAACCCTTTGGTCGTACGACATTGCTTCTCCCCTGGACTTGGGAGCTTGCAAGAGGTCCCGGACTAGGAGGACGACAGGCACGAACAGATGAACCCTCAAGCGCAACACTATCCACAACACTATCACTCACTTTATCACTTCCCACTGCACTCTTACACTTCAGCTCCTTGACGTCCGCCATGAGCTGGTTGCGGTCACTAGCCAAGGACTCGACTCTCTCACCCAGAGCTTGGATGGCACGCATCATATCTGCCATCGAAGGTTCCTGAGTGCCAGTAGGGGGATTAGGAGCAACCACTACAGGGGAAGGAATAGGTTGTGGGGCATAAGGAGAGGAAAAATCAACGGAACGAGATGAACTTCTCCTGACTCTATCTCTCTCTAGCCTACGTGTATATTTCTGGAATTCGATAAAATCGAATTCCGAAAGCCCAACGCATTCCTCACATCGATCTTCCAATTGACAGGTTTTATCCCGACAATTGGAACAAACGGTGTGAGGATCGATAGAGGCCTTCGGAAGACGCCTTGAACAGTCCCTAGCATTACACTTCCTGAATTTAGGGACTTGAGAAAGGTCAGCCATTTTGAATTGGTCAAAGGGGAATTCAAAAACTATCCAAAGTCATCAACAAATAATCCGATATAAAAAAAAGAATGCAAGGATTTATTGAAGAGAAAGCCTGCACAGCGAAAGCTCAAAACTAGAAACGTGTACTTCACCAAATAGTTGTGAAAACCAATCCAGTTAGCAACAGCGAATTAGTAGGTCTTGCCGGTGGCACGACAGAGAGAAAATTGAGTTCTTTGTTTACAATGAGTACTGAGTACCTGCACGACAGATGGCGCTGTTGAAGTACACCCCCTACCTGCATAGCGATCACTGGCGGATTTTTAACGTAGAGTTTTCTGTCGAGCAGCAGAGCTGCAGCTTATATAATCACCGGCTAAGTTAAATATTGAAAAATAATGTCCTTTCACTGAATATGACAATCATTTCAACAGCAAATAAATCAAAAACCCGTTACACCGTCTAAGAATGGGGATATTTCTTAAAAATCTAATGGTTTTTACAGAGTCGTGCACAAGCGAAAGCTCCTATGTACTGGCAATCGGTACATGCTGAGCTGCGCAAGCTAACTCTATTGATTATTATTCCTTAGAAGATAAGTGTCAATTTTAAAGAAAACGGTAATTATTTACAACACCACGCTCTCCATTTACTCCAAAATAATGCAATCCTGCCGTTCTCATCTTCTTGCACAGTAATTAGGTGGTTATTTAAATTCTGGTAAAGCAATAATTAGCAAGATATGTTGAGGAAGGGGGAAGGGGTTATAAAAAGAAAATAGCTCGGTTTCCTCACCAAACGACTTGGAACTCACATGTCAACATAGTCAAGCAATCAGAATTTGTGATGCCAGCGTACATAAACAGAAATTTGTGATGCCAGCATACATTTGATATACTGTAAATTCAAAATATACTTAATTAAGAATGGATTAATTACTCAAAAGTGTCACTCAATTTTTGATTAAGTATATTTTGAATATACAGTATATCAAATGTACGCTGGCATCACAAACCTCTGTTTATGTATGCTGGCATCACGAATTCTGGTTGGTTGACTATGTTGACATGTCAGTTCCAAGTCGTTTGGTGAGGAAACCGAGCTATTTTCTTTTTATAACCCCTTCCTCAACATATCTTGCTAATTATTGCTTTCCCAGAATTTAAATAACCACCTAATTACTGTGCAAGAAGATGAGAATGGCAGGATTGCATTATTTTGGAGTAAATGGAGAGCATGGGGTTGTAAACAATTACCAAGAATACGAACATTTTACTATAGCAAACACCTGTCTTTTAGTAGAAAAGCTTTTTCTGTCCATAACTATAACACAACCAATGAAAATTTCAATAAGTGTTCTGAGAGACATAATGGAAAGGAAAGACCTTGATATCCTGGAACAACAAGTCTACGTGCGTGTGTAAGATAGGAATGAATGGCGCAGTGTATGTAAGGACACTTGAAACATGTAAATGTACACATATAGCATCGTGTAGAAATATATACAGTATATATATATATATATATATATATATATATATATATATATATATATATATATATATATAAAACACAATATGTATGTATTATCACCACACTATCACTTTCAATGGAAATAAATTTTACCTCACATTAAGGGTGATCTCTTCAAATGTGAGACAAAATCAACCACGCACACACATGTACACACACACATATATAACATACACACACACACATATATATATACATACATGTCATGTGGAAAAAAAATGGATAACAATAAGTTAACAATTTAATGAAACAATACAGTATGTATTGCATGTATTTGGATGTACACAAAGTAGTAGGACAGATAAGACTACAATTGGGTGGATGGATGGAGTGAAAGAAGTATTGGAAAAAAATGGGCCTTGTTATCGATGAGAAGCAGGAATGCATGCAGGAAAGGAGTGAAAAGGGCAATGCATGTACAGCAGACGGGTTTGACGTATTCCTCATGAGCTTCTGTGCTTATGGATGAAGAGAATAATGTTGTGGAAGTTTTATCACACCGGGGATTCACTTTTTGACTCGGTAGGTAAAGCATGAGTAAGGTAGTGACTATTAGGCTGATCTTGTATTTAGAAAGCCCTTATAAAGGGAAAAGGCTTACGGTAGTACAGAATTAAAAAATAGTACACATACATGTATACAGTATATATATATATATATATATATATATATATATATATATATATATATATATATATATATATATGTTATTTTCCTTAGTAAAATAAATTTTTGAATATACTTACCCGATGATCATGTAGCTGTCAACTCTGTTGCCCGACAGAAAAAACCTAAGGTCGGGATACGCCAGCGATCGCTATACAGGGTGGGGGTGTACAACAACAGCGCCATCTGTCGAGTAGGTACTCAGGTACTTCTTGTCAACAAGAACCAATTTTCTCCTCGGTCCACTGGGTCTCTATGGGGAGGAAGGTAGGGTCCTTAAATTCATGATCATCGGGTAAGTATATTCAAAAATTTATTTTACTAAGGAAAATAACATTTTTCAATATTAATCTTACCTGATGATCATGTAGCTGATTCACACCCAGGGGGGTGGGTGGAGACCAGCATACATGTTAACATTAGAAGCTAAGTATCCCGTATTTCATTTTAGCAGTTATTCAAAATAACAAACATAAAATAAATAAGTACCTGGTAAGGAAGTCGACTTGAACCATTACTCTGCCTTTTTAAGTACGTCTTCTTTACTGAGCCTAGCGATCCTCTTAGGATGCTGAGAGACTCCTAGGTGCTGAAGTATGAAGGGCTGCAACCCATACTAAAGGACCTCATCACAACCTCTAATCTAGGCGCTTCTCAAGAAAGAATTTGACCACCCGCCAAATCAACAAGGATGCGAAAGGCTTCTTAGCCTTCCGTACAACCCAAAAACAACAATAAAAAGCATTTCAAGAGAAAGATTAAAAAAGGTTATGGGATTATGGGAATGTAGTGGTTGAGCCCTCACCTACTACTGCACTCGCTGCTACGAATGGTCCCAGGGTGTAGCAGTTCTCGTAAAGAGACTGGACATCTTTAAGGTAAAATGATGCGAACACTGACTTGCTTCTCCAATAGGTTGCATCCATTACACTCTGCAGAGAAAGGTTCTGTTTGAAGGCCACTGAAGTAGCGACAGCTCTAACTTCATGTGTCCTTACCTTCAGCAAAGCAAGGTCTTCCTCCTTCAGATGAGAATGGGCCTCTCTAATCAAAAGCCTGATGTAATAAGAAACTGCGTTCTTAGACATCGATAAAGCAGGTTTCTTAATAGAACACCATGAAGCTTCTGATTGTCCTCGTAATGGCTTTGTACGTCTTAAATAGTACTTAAGAGCTCTTACTGGGCATAGTACTCTCTCTTGTTCGTTTCCAACCAAGTTGGACTTGCTTGGGATCTCAAACGACTTGGGCCAAGGACGAGAAGGAAGCTCGTTTTTAGCTAAAAAACCAAGCTGTAAGGAACATGTAGCCGTTTCAGATGTAAAACCTATGTTCCTGCTGAAGGCGTGAATCTCACTGACTCTTTTAGCTGTTGCTAAGCAAACGAGGAAAAGGGTCTTCAGAGTGAGATCTTTAAAAGAGGCTGATTGAAGCGGTTCGAACCTTGCTGACATCAGGAACCTTAAAACCACGTCTAGGTTCCAACCTGGTGTGGCTAACCGACGCTCCTTTGAGGTCTCAAAAGACTTAAGGAGGTCCTGTAGATCTTTGTTGGTGGAAAGATCTAAGCCTCTGTGTCGGAAGACTGCTGCCAACATGCTTCTGTAACCTTTGATCGTAGGAGCTGATAGGGATCTTACATTCCTTAGATGTACAAGGAAGTCAGCTATCTGCGTTACAGAGGTACTGGTTGAGGAAACTGAATTCGCCTTGCACCAGCTTCGGAAGACTTCCCATCTTGACTGGTAGACCTTGAGAGTGGATGTCCTCCTTGCTCTGGCAATCGCTCTGGCTGCCTCCTTCGAAAAGCCTCTAGCTCTTGAGAGTCTTTCGATAGTCTGAAGGCAGTCAGACGAAGAGCGTGGAGGCTTGGGTGTACCTTCTTTACGTGCGGCTGACGCAGAAGGTCCACTCTTAGAGGAAGAGTCCTGGGAACGTCCACTAGCCATTGCAGTACCTCGGTGAACCATTCTCTCGCGGGCCAGAGGGGAGCAACCAACGTCAGCCGTGTCCCTTCGTGAGAGGCGAACTTCTGCAGTACCTTGTTGACAATCTTGAACGGAGGGAACGCATACAGGTCTAGATGGGACCAATCCAGAAGAAAGGCATCTACGTGAACTGCTGCTGGGTCCGGAATCGGTGAGCAATAATTTGGGAGCCTCTTGGTCATCGAGGTAGCGAACAGATCTATGGTGGGCTGACCCCACAGGGCCCATAGTCTGCTGCAAACATTCTTGTGAAGGGTCCACTCTGTGGGGATGACCTGACCCTTCCGGCTGAGGCGGTCTGCCATGACATTCATGTCGCCTTGAATGAACCTCGTTACCAGCGATATCTTTCGATCTCTTGACCAGGTGAGGAGGTCCCTTGCGATCTCGAACAACTTCCTCGAATGAGTCCCCCCTTGCTTGGAGATGTACGCCAAGGCTGTAGTGTTGTCGGAGTTCACCTCCACCACCTTGCCTAGAAGGAGGGACTTGAAGTTTCTCAAGGCCAGATGAACTGCCAATAGCTCCTTGCAGTTGATGTGAAGTGTTCTTTGATCCGGATTCCATGTGCCCGAGCATTCCCGTCCGTCGCACCCCAGCCCGTGTCCGATGCGTCCGAGAAGAGAAGGTGGTCGGGGGTCTGAACAGCTAACGGAAGACCTTCCTTGAGAAGAATGCTGTTCTTCCACCACGTCAGCGCAGACTTCATCTCTTCGGATATAGGAACTGAGACCGCTTCTAGCGTCATGTCCTTTCTCCAGTGAGCAGCTAGATGATACTGAAGGGGGTGGAGGTGGAGTCTCCCTAACACGATGAACTGGGCCAGCGATGAAAGTGTCCCTGTTAGACTCATCCACTGCCTGACTGAACATCGGTTCCTTCTCAGCATGCTCTGGATGCATTCTTGGGCTTGACTGATTCTGGGGGCCGACGGAAAAGCCCGAAAAGCTCGACTCTGAATCTCCATACCAAGATAGACAATAGTTTGGGATGGGACGAGTTGGGACTTCTCTATATTGACCAGGAGACCCAATTCCTTGGTCAGATCCATAGTCCATTTGAGATTCTCCAGACAGCGACGACTTGACGGAGCTCTTAAAAGCCAGTCGTCCAAATAGAGGGAGGCTCTGATGTCTGCCAAATGCAGGAATTTGGCAATATTCCTCATCAGTTTGGTAAACACAAGAGGTGCCGTGCTTAGGCCAAAGCACAGGGCTTGGAACTGGAAAACGACCTTTCCAAAGACGAACCTTAGGAAAGGTTGGGAGTCTGGATGGACAGGGACGTGAAAGTACGCGTCTTTTAGGTCCAACGAGACCATCCAGTCTTCCTTCCTGACCGATGCTAGCACCGACTTCGTCGTCTCCATGGTGAACGTCTGCTTGGTGACAAAAGTATTGAGAGCACTGACGTCCAGCACCGGTCTCCACCCTCCTGTCTTCTTCGCTACCAGGAAGAGACGGTTGTAGAAGCCCGGGGATTGATGGTCCCGGACTATGACTACTGCTCCCTTTTGTAGCAAGAGAGACACCTCTTGCTGTAAGGCTAGCCTCCTGTCCTCCTCTTTGTAGTTGGGAGAGAGGTTGATGGGAGTAGTTGCTAGAGGGGGATTGCGCAAGAATGGAATCCTGTACCCCTCTCTAAGCAACCTCACAGACTGAGCGTCTGCACCTCTGTTCTCCCAAGCCTGCCAGTAGTTCTTGAGCCTGGCTCCCACTGCTGTCTGGAGAGGAAGGCAGTCAGATTCTGCCTTTTGAGGACTTGGAACCCTTCTTCTTTTTGCCACGTTGACTGTCGGCACTGGTACCTCCTCTGCTGGAGGTTCTGCCACGAAAGGGCGGGATGAACCTAGACGCTGGTGTGTCCATCCTAGGTCTAGGCACGGAAGGTAAAGCTGTGACTTTACGTGCGGAAGACGCCACCAGGTCATGGGTATCCTTCTGGATCAACGAGGCAGCAATCCCCTTGATCAGCTCTTCCGGAAAGAGACACTTGGAAAGCGGAGCAAACATCAACTCCGACTTCTGGCATGGTGTGATCCCCGCAGACAAGAAGGAGCAAAGGTGATCTCGCTTCTTAAGCACTCCGGACACGTACGAAGCCGCAAGCTCGCCAGACCCATCCCGAATGGCTTTGTCCATGCTTGACATGATAAGCATGGCAGAGTCCTTATCCGAAGGGGAGGTCTTTCTGCTTAATGCTCCCAAACACCAGTCCAGGAAGTTGAAGATCTCAAAAGCACGAAAAACTCCCTTCAACAGATGGTCCATGTCCGAAAAGGTCCAGCAAATCTTGGAACGTCTCATAGCCAGCCTGCGGGGAGAGTCAACCAGACTTGAAAAGTCGCCCTGGGCAGAGGCAGGAACTCCCAAGCCGGGTTCCTCTCCCGTGGCATACCAGACACTAGATTTGGAAGCAAGCTTGGTAGGTGGAAAGATGAAGGCAGTCTTCCCCAGTTGCTTCTTGGACTGCAACCACTCTCCCAGTACCCTCAAAGCTCTCTTGGATGAGCGCGCGAGTACGAGTTTCGTAAAGGCAGGAGCTGCTGACTGCAAGCCTAAAGCGAACTCAGAGGGAGGTGAGCGCGGGGTTGCAGACACAAACTGGTCCGGATACAACTCCCTAAACAGGGCAAGGACTTTCCTAAAGTCTAAGGAGGGAGGCGTAGACTTGGGTTCTTCTATGTCGGAGTGCGGATCGTCCAAATGCGCAGCTTCGTCGTCATCAGATACTCCTTCATCCGAATGCTGAGGAGGAAGTGGCAAAGGTGGAGCAGAAAGCTGAACGGCTGAATCCGGCAGCACGGGTGCATGCGTAGCTGCACTGGATCCAACATCATGCCGCTGCTGGTCAGTCTGAGAGCTGGCAACAACAAAAGCGGAGTGCTGGTACGTGGGAGGGACTGCCGTGGGTTGCGGAGACTGCCGCATTGCGTCAAAACACGGCAGCTTGACAGCACCTTCCCACTGCTGATGCGGTAGCTCACACATGTCAACGGAGGGTGCCGCATGTCGGCTAACGTCAACATGCGTCTGGCAGGGTCGACTGCGCATCGGTGGTGGAGCTCTCACAGGCGGAGTGTGGGAGCAGGCAGCCGCAGTATCTGCTGAGCGCACAACCGTGGCAGGTTGTAGGTTAACAGGTGCAGTGTCAACCTTCTCAGCACGATACTCCTGCATGAAGGAAGCAAGCTGAGACTGCATAGTCTGCAGCATAGACCACTTAGGGTCTACCGTGGTTGGTGCGGCAACAGACGGAGTGATTGCCTGCTGCGGAACCACTCTACCTCTCTTGGGAGGTGTGCAGTCTTCGGAAGACTGCGGCGAGTCCGAACTGACCCAGTGGCTACACCTGGGCCGTTGGACTCGCTCGGAAGGGACCTTGCGCTTGAGAGGCCGTGAGACCTTGGTCCAACGTTTCTTCCTAGAAACTTCTTCCACAGACGAGGAATGAATGGGCTCACTCGTCTGTTTGTGGATGGGACGATCTCTGCCAGATACGTCCGCAACCACTGAGGGTACATCCGTACGCTGATCAAGGCCTGTCGAACCCTTTGGTCCTTCGACATTGCTTCTCCCCTGGGCTTGGGAGCTTGCAAGAGGTCCCGGACTGGGAGGACGACTGGCACGAACAGATGCACCCTCATGCGTAACACTGACACTGACACTTTTCACCGCACTTGCACTCACTACACTTCCCACTGTACTTTTCTCTTTCAACTCTTTGACATCGGCCAAAAGTTGATTCCGGTCATTAGCTAATGACTCCACTCTGTCACCAAGAGCCTGAATGGCCCGCATCATGTCCGCCATCGAGGGTTGAGCACTAGTAGCAGGGTCGGGAGTCACCACTACAGGGGAAGGAATAGGTTGAGGGGCATGGGGAGAGGAAAAATCAAAAGAGCGAGACGAACTCCTCCTGATCCTATCCTTCTCTAGCCTACGTGCATTCTTAAGGAATTCATTAAAATCGAATTCCGAAAGCCCAGCGCATTCCTCACATCGATCTTCCAATTGACAGGATTTACCCCTACAATTGGAACAAACGGTGTGAGGATCTATAGAGGCCTTCGGAAGACGCCTAGAACAGTCCCTAGCGCTACACTGCCTGTACTTAGGGACTTGAAAATGGTCAGACATCTTGAATTCTTGAATTAGCCAAGGGGGGGAATCCAAAATCTATCAAAGTCGTCAACAATTAAACCAAAACTAATCAAAAAAGCTTGATAAGTTAATGATAATAACTCCTGAACAGCGAAAGCTAATATCTAGAGCGAATACATCACCAAAAAGCGTGAAAACAACTCCAGAAACAACAGCGTATCCAAGTAGGTCTTGCTGGTGGCACGACAGAGGAAAAATTGGTTCTTGTTGACAAGAAGTACCTGAGTACCTACTCGACAGATGGCGCTGTTGTTGTACACCCCCACCTGTATAGAGATCGCTGGCGTATCCCGACCTTAGGTTTTTTCTGTTGGGCAACAGAGTTGACAGCTACATGATCATCGGGTAAGATTAATATTGAAAAATATATATATATATATATATATATATATATATATATATATATATATATATATATATATATATATATATATATATATATATATATATATATATATATATATATTATTACTTGATAAGCTACAACCCTAGTTGGAAAAGTAGAATGCTAAAAGCCCAAGGGCTGCAATAGGGAAAATAACCCAGTGAGGAAAAGAAATAAGGAAACTTCAAGAAAAGTAAATTAACAATAAATATAAAATATTTTAAGAACAGTAACAACATTAAAATAAATATTTCATACATAAACTATGAAAAACTTCAAATAAAACAAGAGAAAGAGAAATAAGATATTCTAGGAAAGTGAGCCCGAGTGTACCCTCAAGCAAGAGAACTCTAACCTCAAACAGTGAAAGACCATGGTAGAGAGACTATGGCACTACCCAAGACCAGAGAACAATGGCTTGATTTTGGAGTGTCCTCCTAGAAGAGTTGCTTACCATAGCTAAAGTCTCTTCTACCCTGTATCCTTGTATATGAGACTAAAAATTATTTCATGAGTGTAGCATGAATATATATACAGTATATATATGTGTTGAATTAAAAGCTCAAGATAGAGACGTCTGGCAAAAACTAACGGAGGCCCTTTGCATCAACAGGCGTATAATGATGATTTTATACACACACACACACACACACACACATATATATATATATATTATATATATATATATATATATATATATATATATATTTATATATATATATATTTATATATATATATTTATATATATATATATATTTATATATATATTATATATATATATATATATATATTGTGAAGAATTTTCTTCACTCTTCTTCTTTTAATCGTATTTTTAGCTCTCTTCTACTAATACTATAGCTACCCCTTAAACATTCTCTCCTACATCTAGTTTTCTTTAACGAAACATAGGAAGGACTAATCTAAACTTGTTGACAGTGGCGCACGCCATGCTCGTGACGTCACAGCGTAGATACGCACGATAGAGGGCCTTAGTGGTAACCCCGGCGTATGTTGGTTCTTTCCTTAACTACATGGGTCGAGATTAAATTCATAAACTGCCTTTTTGATACAAATTCCAATAATGCTAAATTAATGCATCTTATATCTCTCAATACCAATTAAGGTTTGTTAATTTTAAGATGTATGCCCATCGTACCAGTCCATTGCTAATTAATCATTTTAAATATTAATTTTTAGCAAGCCAGAATAGGTAGGATTATTGTATATATAACCTCCCTCAGAGCAGCAAGATTTATCTGAGTATTTAGTACAAAATCCTGCCTCCTCTGCACTCCTTTCAACAATATATTGCCCTGTCCTGAAGTCCCGATATGGCAACCCCAATGGATTACCATGCGCATCAAGCTCTTCACCTGTCTGGAAAGGTGAAGCCAGGTGATCTCTTCGACCGTAGTGTCGAGCAGATTCTACGAGGAGCTGCCCTGGCCTGCTGACCTGCCTGGTCATTGAACCCGGCCACTTCTGGCTCACCCCACTCTCTCTCCCAAAACTCGACTCACAAAAGGTTGCTGCCGGTCGGAGAGATTGAGAAGAAGAGGACCCTGATGTACCTAGTTACAGCTACAGTGAGAATTCTTGGGGTGAGCCAGGCAAGAGTGCAGCGTGCCAATTAGCGAAAACCAGGTCAACAGCCACCACGGGCATAGGACTAATCTTAAAGGAGTGCAGGTACTACATCAATGGCCATTTAGTTTTCCCCCATTTTTTATTAGCTTAGACTAATTTTAACTTGATAGGGAACCTGGCTAATTACACTATTCGGACTGTGTGCGGTGGGATTGTGTGTAAATATTTTTCCATTATTATTTCTTGCTTGGAGACTAGCATAGTCTCGGGGTCACGTGGGCCACGTGCCAGACCCCATTTGATTTTTGATTGTTGAAGACCACGTGTCTAACCCATCATTTTCATTATTTTAATTGCATCTCTTTTGATACCATTTTTTGTGTTAAGATGTCTGTTTTGTTTTAATGTCAATTTGTGAAATAAATCAATATTAGGTTAATTAAACCTCCTTAGTATTTTTGCTCCCTCATTTATTTTAATGTGTGAAATGAATAGTTGATCACGGGACAAAGTACCCCATATTTAAAGAGTAAGTCTATAGGTGGTAACAGCGAGGTACTTTGCATTAATATATTTGCTTCGAAGGTAAAGATCCTTATCTTTAAACTTTTAAACTACTTTACATCACTGCTCCCATTTTGGATTTTGTCTACCTTACATTAACGTAAAATAACTGTCCAGCATTTCATTGGGGTAGCTGGGACGGAGCCGGAACAGAGCCTGAGAATGAGATGACTATAGACCTGACAAAGCTAGAGTAGGCCATAAATTATTGTTAATCCTACGTGTGGAGTGCTTCGGCCTCTGGACAGTAAATTTCCCTTTTGTATGTGAGTGATGGTTAGTGAATTGTGACAGTAAAGTATTAGCAGGGTGTCTGTGCCCCGAGAGTAAGTGCTCATATCCTCCCCTGTTGAACTTTATGTAACTGTTATAAGGAGACTTTCCCGGACTAAGTTCCCACTCAGAACACAACCATTAAAAAATTCTCCACACGAGTGGTCCTTCGAACCGGATCTTTTACCTTTGACTTATGAAGCATTAACGTAATTAATCAGCTTGATTAAGCATATAGTAACTCGCTATATCACTTACCCACACGCACACAGCCAGTTTGTCGAATATGTAATGCCCAGACTTTAATTGGGAAGAGAAATTTGTAATCAACATGATCTTTTTGTATCGACCACGTGTTTAAGGAAAGAGCTACGTAGCCAGGTTAATTTGTTGCTTGAATGTTCTCTACAGAAAGACTAGAATTTGTCGTAGGAACTTCACTTTGTCTCGGATCCGTTCACCCACGTGTGGCGGAATCCTCTTATACCAGAAAGTTCTAAGCTACTTGAACTAAGGTTTTTTGTTGTTCAGACGCCCGTGTTTACTGCTCAGCTAGAGCGCCGGTGTACTCGTCCTGTCAACTAATTTTGCTAGCTAAGCATCTAATTTGTAACATTTTGTACCTTGGTCTACCTTCCTTTGTGTCGTTTACCTTCCCTAACCAACCTTAACTTTTCTAACTAACATCACCGTATACCTAGCACGTGTCCTTGTCCTAAAGAGCGAATTGGCGTAACATAATTTTAAGTGTTCTTACAAGTAACGTAGAAACTTAATTTCACCAAGTCCGTTTCATTCCACGTGTTTGTTCCGAGATGGCGGATCTTGTTTACAGCCCAAACTAAGGGTCGTAATTGTTTGCTACCGTAAGTAAATAACTTCGTGTAGTTCATTTAAGTTCCTTTAGCGAGGAAATATTGTTTTTGTCCTTTAGCGAGGATATTTTTGTTTTACCTCCGCGTGAGGGAAATTTATATTTGTTTAGCCTCCACGAGAGGGCTCTTTAAAGTCGCTGCCTTGTGCGCCAATCTACATTTTGAATAGATCAGTGGCTGCCTTAGTGCGCCCGTAATTGTGAAATCGTCACAACAGTGTCAGCCTCGACCTGTTATTTTAACTTGAATCTTTGCATTCATAAGCCCATGTGCTTTCTAATATGTTCTACTTTAAAGTAAATTCATTAGTTATTATCGCCACTCGCGTAAATAATTCATTTTAGCAAAGTCTTTAACGTCACGTGACCTGGGCATCGTCTGCTTTGTTGGACCCGGTCACTTTGAATTTTAAAGTAATTTCATGATTTATATGTTTTTTGTCCATTTAACCATTTTTTCTTATTATGAGTAAATTTAAATATTCAATTGCCACGCTAGTAAATGTGTAAAGTTTCATTTTTACATTTCTTTTGAAAATTCAGTTACCCTTTGTTTGCTTTTACGAATCCGTTCATCAAAACGTGGTCATTCCAAGATGGCGGACTTCACTAGTAACGTAAACATCCCTCCAACGCCTAAGGCGAAAACGCTTAGCCCCGAGGAGATTAACGCTAGGCTTAAGGAACAGGAGTTGACGTTCACCTTTGTGTGTGAGGACGCAGACCTAGCACTTCATGCTCTTGCTTCAGTAGATTTTCCCAGCATGGGTCCAGAAGCCGTAAATCATTTTAAAACCCTTATTGGTAAAGTAAGAGATGAACTTTGTAATTACAAGAATTTTTGGAGACGTCATTACGGCCATCCTATTGTTAAATTAAATTATCCCGTACTTGCTGCCTGGTCGAGTAAAGTTGAGATTGCTTTTAATAGCCTCATGGCTCATCCAAATTTACTTATAAAACCTAATCAGTCTTGTTCTTCAACGAGGACGACACCTTCAGTGACACGTCCCGTTGAAAATGTCATTAATGATCCCCTAGTTGATCCTTTTAATGTTATGGCAGTCAAGCCCAATGTTCATAATTTTGTCTCAATTCCCCAACCAGTAAAATCATCACATTTCAATACTATGTTGCCAACACGGCATACGATTAGTGAATTTGTGTCAGCCCCACCTGCTCTGTCCTCATCTCCAATCCTTAAGCCACCAGTGTTTAATCGCCCTCAAGCCCCTTTGTCTTTACCGCCGGTGACAGTCCGTCCCGAAGAAAACCCCATTCATTGTCTTGTCATGGACCCCCCAAGTAGTAGCGCAGATACCACACAACTTAACCGTGTGCGTGATGGCCAGCTGAAGCCTGTACCGGTTGTAGATTCAATCATTAAAGTCGTACCATCTCATGGACCAGTGCCCACGTTGCCTGATTGTCCTATTCTTAAGCATGTAACTTCCGCTCTAACCCGTGTTGACGCTAAACCATCCCCGTCAGGATTTGAAACCAGCCCTCAGAAAGAGCCACGTGATTGCAAGGTTAAGACTTTAGTTGTCAGAAAGGAACCTTGTGCACTAACGGCGGATTTAGCGAAGGTCACACATGTAGACCTAGCACCAGAGCTTAGAGCCTGTTTACAAATCAATTTGCTTAAGGATAACGGTACATTGAACGCCATTCATTATTTTCATTCAGTCATATATGACGTCACATTAAACTTTTATTATTTTTGCCAAGTCATCCAGCAGCATTTTCCAGGCCAATCCCTTGCTTTAACCTCAAAGCGTAGATTTGATTTTTGCCTTGACAACTTGTCATGTTGCTATAATCCCCCTGACATCCTTCAGCTTGTGCTGAATATAACTTTTCCTTTAATTGCTCCCCTTGCAAGCGTTTTTCTTAAAGACGACATCCAAGACCCAAGCTGTCATAAATACGATGTCCCCATAGACCTAGTTCGTCTCGATTTATCATTCAGGCTAGTGTCAAGCAAATTTTCACCTTTAAACGCCGAGAAGGAAGTAACTTTTCTCCTTTTGTCAGGCAATGAATACAAAGTTTTCATTACGCCAGTAATTTTCTTTGTAAAATCATTTAATGTAAAACGTTGGGTGTCAGACCGGGATTGGGATTCACCCCCATAATTTTTAATTTGTCATTTGGCCTGACTTGTTGCTGAACTCGACCGATATTGGTTTACGTTTTGTTTGCTCTATCCGTACCCCTAGGGTGGGAAGAACTGAGTACTTTTAATCGTTCTGTTATTATTGCATCGTACGTTTAAAGTTAACACTGATTGTTTACTTATCTTAACGCTTCCGTGAAGCATTGCCTGCGTGGTTCGATATTCCCCAAATTCACGTGAAAGCATAACTTTTGACTCGATTGATTTCAATTAACGTTAACAGCGTTTTGTTAACTTTAAACGGACGTTGATGTGAAGAACAACTTCACTCATCATTCAGCCAGTAGCCTTATCTCGCTCATACTAACAAGTAGTTGAATCACATTTGCCGGAACTAACCCCTCTCCCTTTTTTCTCCCCTTTATCCCCAGGGTGTGAAGAATTTTCTTCACTCTTCTTCTTTTAATCGTATTTTTAGCTCTCTTCTACTAATACTATAGCTACCCCTTAAACATTCTCTCCTACATCTAGTTTTCTTTAACGAAACATAGGAAGGACTAATCTAAACTTGTTGACAGTGGCGCACGCCATGCTCGTGACGTCACAGCGTAGATACGCACGATAGAGGGCCTTAGTGGTAACCCCGGCGTATGTTGGTTCTTTCCTTAACTACATGGGTCGAGATTAAATTCATAAACTGCCTTTTTGATACAAATTCCAATAATGCTAAATTAATGCATCTTATATCTCTCAATACCAATTAAGGTTTGTTAATTTTAAGATGTATGCCCATCGTACCAGTCCATTGCTAATTAATCATTTTAAATATTAATTTTTAGCAAGCCAGAATAGGTAGGATTATTGTATATATAACCTCCCTCAGAGCAGCAAGATTTATCTGAGTATTTAGTACAAAATCCTGCCTCCTCTGCACTCCTTTCAACAATATATTGCCCTGTCCTGAAGTCCCGATATGGCAACCCCAATGGATTACCATGCGCATCAAGCTCTTCACCTGTCTGGAAAGGTGAAGCCAGGTGATCTCTTCGACCGTAGTGTCGAGCAGATTCTACGAGGAGCTGCCCTGGCCTGCTGACCTGCCTGGTCATTGAACCCGGCCACTTCTGGCTCACCCCACTCTCTCTCCCAAAACTCGACTCACAAAAGGTTGCTGCCGGTCGGAGAGATTGAGAAGAAGAGGACCCTGATGTACCTAGTTACAGCTACAGTGAGAATTCTTGGGGTGAGCCAGGCAAGAGTGCAGCGTGCCAATTAGCGAAAACCAGGTCAACAGCCACCACGGGCATAGGACTAATCTTAAAGGAGTGCAGGTACTACATCAATGGCCATTTAGTTTTCCCCCATTTTTTATTAGCTTAGACTAATTTTAACTTGATAGGGAACCTGGCTAATTACACTATTCGGACTGTGTGCGGTGGGATTGTGTGTAAATATTTTTCCATTATTATTTCTTGCTTGGAGACTAGCATAGTCTCGGGGTCACGTGGGCCACGTGCCAGACCCCATTTGATTTTTGATTGTTGAAGACCACGTGTCTAACCCATCATTTTCATTATTTTAATTGCATCTCTTTTGATACCATTTTTTGTGTTAAGATGTCTGTTTTGTTTTAATGTCAATTTGTGAAATAAATCAATATTAGGTTAATTAAACCTCCTTAGTATTTTTGCTCCCTCATTTATTTTAATGTGTGAAATGAATAGTTGATCACGGGACAAAGTACCCCATATTTAAAGAGTAAGTCTATAGGTGGTAACAGCGAGGTACTTTGCATTAATATATTTGCTTCGAAGGTAAAGATCCTTATCTTTAAACTTTTAAACTACTTTACATCACTGCTCCCATTTTGGATTTTGTCTACCTTACATTAACGTAAAATAACTGTCCAGCATTTCATTGGGGTAGCTGGGACGGAGCCGGAACAGAGCCTGAGAATGAGATGACTATAGACCTGACAAAGCTAGAGTAGGCCATAAATTATTGTTAATCCTACGTGTGGAGTGCTTCGGCCTCTGGACAGTAAATTTCCCTTTTGTATGTGAGTGATGGTTAGTGAATTGTGACAGTAAAGTATTAGCAGGGTGTCTGTGCCCCGAGAGTAAGTGCTCATATCCTCCCCTGTTGAACTTTATGTAACTGTTATAAGGAGACTTTCCCGGACTAAGTTCCCACTCAGAACACAACCATTAAAAAATTCTCCACATATATATATATATATATATATATATATATATATATATATATACACATATATATATTATATATATATACATATTCTGTATATACATAAACAATATATATATATATATATATATATATATATATATATATATATATATATATATATATATATATATATATATATAAAGTATATACATAATCCCTCCATTTCCCTAATACTGTATTCTCATTTTCCAGCCCAAAAACCCAGGGTTCTCATTGATGTTCCTGGTGACGATTTTATTCTACAAAGTTATCTGAATGACTAAAAATTCCCAATAGATATAAGGAAAAAAATAATTAAAAAATATGAAAAACATTTGAATCGGTATATATTTACCTTTGCACCACCATTATTAAAAACTTGAAACCCACCCATCCCCCCTTAGCCTAACCTAGGACATTGTGCCCTTACTCACCATCTATAACCTCCCACCTTTACCCATTGCAGCTCATAATATACCTCGGGTATCTAGAAATGGCACTTAGATAAAGGTAAAGTTACACAAAAACCAACATTCTCACTATCAAAATAGCTGCATGCACATCATTATACTCTATTCGTGTACAAGTGTAGTTAATCAGACTTGTACCAATCAAAAAAAAAAAAGCAGTAGGGGTGCTTTCTATGTTACAACTAACTGCATCCACTTTTCTGTTTTAGTTCTAAGGAAATCAGTAGGATACTCTACATCACAGTAAAATTAACACTGACATACCCTGAAATTACAACGGGTGTACTGTATGCTAAGCCTCTATATATGAGAAATTCGTAGATAATTTGTATTTTTCCTAACTATACAAATGTTAGCTATATAATAGGGGTATTACTTTCGGCGTAGCTGAAACGACGAGCCATTAATTTTTAACGAGGGTTTACTACCCACACCACTCGTTAGCATGGGTAGGGGAGGGTAGCTTGCTACCCACCCCCCTCTCACACACCTGTGCTTGAGCTCACTTTGCTTGGAGGTAGGACTTCAAGGGGGATACGGCTGGCGGGCAAGTTTGGTTAAATAGCTAAGGTTTGTATAGTTAGGAAAAATACAAATTATCTACGAATTTGTCATTTGTTCCGTAACTGGAATACAAACCACGCTATTTAATAGGGGTGACTCACCCAATAGGAAGGGTGGACGTCCCAGCCAGTCTGGCTTTTGGCTTTGCCCGGGGGCCCCTTATCTGAGTGTGTTAGCACTCAAGAAATAAGGAGCCCTTGCACTCCGCTAAAACCTTGGCAAGGTCTGCGGCCTAGATGTGTGTGAAGGTATGAAGAAGTGTGACTCGTCCTAGAAAGTTGTTCTTAAGTTCTTTAGATGAAAACTTGTAGACTAGGACTTTCCCAAAATGACAAATTTGGAGATACAGTACAGTAATTTGCATTTTTCCTAACCATACAAACCTTAGCTATTTACATTGGGTTTACTTTCGGCATAGCTGAAATGACAAGCCAATAGTTTTTAATGAGGGTTAACTACCCCCCGCGCTAGTTAGCCGGGGTAGGGGAAGGGGTAGCTTGCTACCCCTCCCCCCCCCACACACCAGTGATTTGCTTCACTTCACTTAGAGGTAGGACTTAACTTGCGGGACAGAGCTGGTAGGCAAATATGTGTAAATAGCTAAGGTTTGTATGGTTAGGAAAAATACAAATTATCTACGAATTTATCATTTGTTCCGTAACCGAAATACAAACCACGCTATTTACAATGGGTGACTTACCCCTTAGGAAGGGCGGAAAGTCCCCAGCCTTACTGACTTTGGCTTTTACTCGGGGGCTCCGCCTCCCAGTGAGTAGCACTTGAGAAAAGAAGCCCCTGGACCTTACAAGTTCCTTGCTTCACGAGGAACGTGTGGCCTACATAAGTTGTGTGTGGAGGAAAGAGCGTGACTCGTCCTATGAAGTTGACCTTGAGACCTTTAGATAGGAATCCAGGATAGGACGTTCCCAATACCACCTCGTCAAGGTATGGGGGACGCGACAGTATTAAACTTAATACTAGGAGCACAAGGAAGCATGGGTTACCTGCAGAGGTTGAGGTCAGCTATGTGGAGACCAGGATGCTGCTTCCCCAAGAGAGGGGAGGATGAAGAAAGAAGTAAGGGTCAGACATACTCTTTCACTCATGCAGACTAAAACCGGGTAACAACGCCCTCAACCTACTGCTACTTGTCCATAAAGGAGCCTGAGGTTAGACCAGCTGTTGTGTAGCCACCACAGGGCCGATAGAGAACGTATCGAGGCTCCTGTGGGTCACGTCCTGCAGGTAATGGGCTGTGAAGGTCATCTGACGCTTCCAGACCCCAGCTTGAAGCACCTGCGTCACAGAGAAGTTTCTCTTGAAGGCCAGGGACGTAGCAATGCCCCTGACATCGTGTGCCCTAGGGCGACGTGACGGAGGAGGGTCTGGATTCAAGGCGTGATGGATAACCCTTCGAATCCAAGCCGAGATGGTATTCTTGGTGACCCTCCTCTTCGTCCTGCCTGTGCTAACAAACAACGTTTGCACTTGAGGACGAACTGCAGGTGTTCTCTTCAAGTAATACCACAGACTCCTCACTGGACATAGTAGCAGCTGGTCTGGGTCGCTTGTTACAGAACGGAGACTCGCGATCCTGAAAGAGTCGAATCGTGGATCCGGCACTCCAGGATTCTGAGTCTTGGCAACAAACTCAGGGACAAACCTGAACGTTACCTCCCCCTATCCCCTTGAATGGGCGATGTCGTACAAGAGACCATGAAGTTCACTAACTCGCTTGGCAGAGGCCAAAGCGAGCAGGAAAGCCGTCTTCCAAGAAAGGTGGCGATCAGAGGCCTGGCGTAATGGTTCGAAGGGAGGTCTCTTAAGAGCCCTGAGAACCCGAACCACGTTCCAAAGAGGAGGTCTCACTTCCGACTAAGGGCAGGTAAGCTCATAGCTACGTATGAGTAGAGAAAGTTCCAGCGAGGAAGAAATGTCCACTCCTTTCAGCCTAAAAGCCAAGCTTAAGGCTGAGAGATAGCCTTTCACCGCTGAGACTGAAAGGCGCATTTCCTCCCGCAGATACACGAGGAACTCCGCTATTGCTGGAATAGTGGCATCGAGTGGAGAGATACCCCTCCCACGACACCAACCACAGAAGACTTTCCACTTTGCCTGGTAGACTCCCTCAGAGGACTTTCGCAGGTGCCGAGACATTCTCTCTGCAACCTGTTGCGAAAAGCCCTTCTCCGTGAGGAGACGCTGGACAGTCTCCAGGCGTGAAGCCGAAGCGAGGCTACGGCCTTGTGAAAGATGTTGCAGTGTGGTTGTCTGAGTAGCTCGTGTCGTGGAGGAAGTTCTCTCGGGAGCTCCATCAGGAGCTGCAGAAGGTCCGGGAACTATTCCGCGTGATGCCATAGCGGAGCTATCAGTCATCGAACAGTTGACCGATAGTCTGGTCCTGTTGAGCACCCTTCTCATCAGACAGAACGGTGGGAAGGCGTACACGTCGATGTTGTCCCACCGTTGTTGGAAAGCATCTTGCCAGAGTGCCTTGGGGTCCGGGACTGGGAAGCAGTACAGGGGCAGCTTGAAATTCAAGGCTGTCGCGAACAGATCCACGGTCGGGGAACCCCACAAAGTCAGGACTTTGTTGGCTATCTGAAGATCCAAAGACCACTCGGTACTCACTATCTGAGATGCCCTGCTCAGACTGTCGGCGAGCACATTCCTCTTGCTAGGAATGAAGCGAGCTGATAGTGTTATCGAGTGGACTTCGGTCCACCTCAGAATCTCTACTGCAAGATGGGATAACTGCTGCGAAAAAGTACCTCCCTGCTTGTTGATATAAGCCACTACCGTGGTGTTGTCGCTCATCACCACCACGGAATGACCCACCAGGGTCCGTTGGAACTGTTGAAGAGCCAGAAAGACGGCCTTCATCTCTAGCAGGTTGATGTGCAGGTACTTTTCTGATTCTGACCAAAGGCCTGAGGTTCTCTGGTTCAGAATGTGCACCCCCCATCCTTCTTTTGACGCGTCCGAAAACAGTGTCAACTCCGGGGGGAGGACGAGAAGATCTACTCCCTTTCGCAGGTTCTCGTCAACCAGCCACCACCGCAGGTCCGCCTGTTCCGAAGGTCCTATCGGGACCTGCACGTCCGGGGAATCGGATCCTTGATTCCACCAGGACTTGAGCCGCCACTGCAGGGATCTCATCCTGAGACGGCCGTTTGGAACCAGACGAGCCAGGGAGGACAGGTGACCTAAGAGACGCAACCACGATTGGGCGGGAAGCTCTTCTCGCCTGAGGAAGGGTTCCGCCACCCTCCTCAGCCTTGCTATCCTGTCGTCTGATGGAAAGGCTTTGTGAAGATTGGTATCTAACCACATGCCTAGATAAACCAGTCATTGGGACGGCTGCAGAGAGGACTTCTTGAGATTTACCACGATCCCCAGATCCTGGCAAAGTCCCAGAAACCTGTCTCGGTGTCGAAGAAGGGTCGACTCCGAATCTGCTAGGATCAGCCAGTCGTCCAGATAACGAAGGAGACGGATGCCGTTCCTGTGCGCCCAAGATGAAATCAGGGTGAACACTCTGGTGAACACCTGAGGTGCTGTGGAGAGACCGAAGCACAGCACTTTGAACTGGTAGGTCTTGCTGTCTAGGCTGAATCTCAAGTACTTCCTGGAAGACGGATGGATTGGGATCTGGAAGTATGCGTCCTTTAGATCAAGTGTGCACATGAAGTCTTGTGGTCTCACTGCAAGTCTGACCGTGTCCGCTGTCTCCATGCTGAACGGAGTTTGCTTGACAAACTTGTTCAGAGCTGAGAGGTCGATGACAGGTCTCCAGCCTCCAGACGCCTTCTTTACAAGAAAGAGTCGACTGAAGAAGCCTGGGGAGCCGTCGATGACCTCCTGGAGAGCATCCTTCTTGAGCATGGTCTCGACTTTTGCCCGAAGGGCTAGCCCCTTTACCGATCCCATGGCATAGGAGCTCAACGACACTGGATTCGCTGTCAGGGGAGGTAGAGATCTCGTGAATGGGATGTGATAGCCTTGGCCGATCACAGAGACTGTCCAAGCATCGGCCCCTTGTTGCTGCCACCTGTGCACGCAACTTTGAAGGCATCCCCCCACAGGTGGACACGCGGGGGGACTGTCACTCCTAGCATTTGCGGCCGCAGCCGCTCCCTCTAGGAGTCTTGCCTCCCCTCGAGGACTTACCGCCCCTCTTGACCTTGGCTGGAAAGGGCTGGGGCTTAGATACCACTTTCTTAGCTGCCGGTGCCTGCTTTGGTGTCTTGTGAGGCTGCTGCTGCGGTTGCTGCGGAGCTGGAGGCTTATAGGGCCGAGATGTAAGGGTCCTTTGGAGGAGGGAGTCCTGGCTCAACTGTCTCCACTTCTCAGCTGTGCGTTCCATGTCCTGCGGCTCGAACAGATTCCCCCCAAGGAGGGAAGCGTGCCTGAGCCTGCAGACATCCACGGCGGGGACCTTCGGGTGAATCTTCTCGGTCACCGCATCACGGCGCTTCAACACCGAGTTGGCCCAAAGGTTAGTAACCTGATGTGCCAATAACTCGATGGAGCGAGTGCCCGAGAGGAGGAAGGTCTCCAGGGCCTTCCTATTGGTCTCCTTAGACAGATCCTCGGAGCGCAATAGGATGCCCAGAGAACCTAGCCAGATATCCAGCCACGAAGTGGCCTGCATGGCGCACTTCGCGACCTTCTCATGGCTCAGGATCTCCGACGCCGTGAACGTCACCTGCCGGGCGGAGAGCTTCTCAAGGGGAACTCCCCTAGCGAGCTCTTCTGCCGAATGATGGAGGGGAAGAGCGAGGCTAGACTCCCCCATGATCTCGAAATACCTCCTCTGCTGGAGACGAGGAGGTGGGAGGAGTTTGTTCCCGGCAGAGGAACGACTGGAGGAGGCGAGACCCGCGAGTTGAGCATTGGCCCTGGCTCTGGCACTCTTTAGCCCCTGGGACCAGGGCAAAGCCGCGCTGGCCTTGGGGGGCTTCTGAGTACTGTACACCTGATCCAGGACCGTGTCCTTGCCTTCCCGGGGGGCGATCACGGGATCCATGAACCCGTTGAGTTGCCTCATCAGGCTCAGGACTTGCCAGAAGGCGTGCTCCGACTCTTGCTGGTCTCCTCCCTGCGGACTGGCAGCTAAGTCTCCCATCCCCGGAATCTCTTCCTGGGGACATGCGTGGACGTTCTCCCGGGGTGCAGCTGGAACCTGACGAATTCGCGAAGAAGACTTCGGAATTATCTTGGAGTCTTTAGGTTCCCTCCTGGGCGGGATACACGACCCCAACAAAGAGACCTGGAAGGTGCCTTCCACGTGAAACGATTCCCCTCCATGAGGAGACGACTCCCCCCTTGGTGCTGAGGGGGAGACCGCTACCTCACTGGATTCTCCTGAGGACGGAAAAGCCTCGTCTTCAGGAGAAGGAGAAAGCGCCTGCGAAGGGGATAGAGCCTTCCTAACGGACCTCTTAGGAACCAGCTTCTCCCTGGGAAAAGTCACCACGAAGTCCACTCCTCTCCTTCTTTTCAGCAGGGGCGAGGCCGTCGTTGGTTTGTGTCCTTGATCGGCGAGTGCAGGCTTCATAGCCTTCACTAACGCCCGCATCAGAGGACCAAACCAGGACTGCCGAGTCACGGACACAGAGTCCGAAATTCCCGCTGGAGGGAAGGGGATCGGGCGATCCTTCGGAGTGGACACCACTGGACCTGCCTGTGAAGAAAAAGGGGAAGAAAGTTGTTCTGACCTCTCTGATGGGTCTTCCCTATCCTGACACAGAGACCTGCGCTTTGGCAGGGGCAATCCTGATTGCGGTCTGGCGACACGCATCCCTGCTGCTGTCGCGAACTGCGGAACCCGACGCGAATGGGGGTCACACTGACGCTCGTGCGTAGGCGACACTAAGGAGTCGCGCACGAGAGACTGTTGAAGTGCGGGTGCGCAAACGCGCGGGCGTGTAGGCGAGTGAGCGCGTGTGCGAGTAAGCACGTGAGCGCGAGGGCGAGCTGGCAAGTGAGCGCGTTGGCGCGTCGGCGAGGGAACGCGTTGGCGCGCGGGCGAACGAGATCGCTCCAACGACCGCTGTTGATGGTGTCCAGGGAACCTGTAACGAGTGGGAGATCGATGGCGAGCAGGCAATCGATGGCGCGTTGGTGAATGCTGGCGCGTAGGCGAGCGATGGCGCATGGTGGCGTGTTGGCGAGCGATGGCGCGTAGAACGCGCAGGCAAGCAACTGCGAGCGGTTGAGCTGGAAGAAGGAGACCCATGTCTCTCCAGATCCTCTGGGCGCCGACGCGTAGGAGAGCGCTTGCGCGCAGGCGAAAAATCACGCGGGCGGTCAGGAGATCGCTGACGCGCTGGGGATCGTTGACGCGCAGGAGATCGCTGACGAGCAGGCGAACGTTGACGTGTCTGTGGTCATTGGCGAGCTGGTGATCGCTGGCGAGCTGGTGATCGCTGGCGAGCAGAAGGGCGACGCGTGGAATCCTGTGTGGAAGCTGCCGGCGCGTTGCGCAAAGGCGAACGTTCACGAACGGCCTCAGGAACAGGAGGAGCATGGGCGCGAGGGCGCACAGTAGCATTAGAACTACGCGCAGGCGACCGCGAGCGTTGCTATGCTGGAACAGGCTGGTGAACAGGATCGCGAGGGTGAGGAGAAGAAGAGTCTTTGTCCAAGACCTGAACCGAAGTTCCAGGTCGCGCGGGCGAACGTGGGCGTGTGTCAGGAACTGGGAGCGCAAGTGTGCTCTGACGAGCAGGAGATCTAGAACGCTCAGGAGACCGATGGCGCGCAGGGCGCACAACAGGAACAGCAGGATGTTCGGAGTACTCAGGAGAGCGCTGGCGATCAGGAGAACGCTGACAAGCAGGAGAGCGCCTGTGCGCTAATACTGCAGAAGGGCGCTCAGGAGACCGCTGGCGCGCAGAGCGAACAACAGGAATAGAAGGATGTTCGGAGCACTCAGGAGAGCGCTGGCGAGCAGTGGGGCGACGATCATCAGGAGAGCGCTGACGAACAGTAGAGCGCCTGTGCGCTAACACTGCAAAATGCGCGCAGGGGAACCCTGACGCGCAAGGGAAGCCCCCACACCGTGGGAGGCAACCCTTTGCCCCGAAGGGACCGTTGCCCAGGGGCGGACGGTCTGGAAGGCGTTGGAGATCGATCCCCGGAGAGGTCTAAGGAGGCAGGAGCTGCAGGCTGCTTACGGCAAGAAGAGTCCCCCTCGGAGGAAGGAGGAGAAGATTCAAAAAGGTGCCTCTTAGCACCCTTATAGGGAGACGGGAGGCCCTTACGACGCAGTGGACGGTGAGCCTTACGGCGAAGGCGGCCACGAGGAGGGTCGTCCGGATCATCCGTCCTCCGAAGGGGAGTCTCAGTCAGTGCGCTCCCTCGAGAGGGAGGCTTGGCAGCAGAAGAGCCCGTGGGACTCCCCTCCCCCTTCGAAGGATGTACAGAAGGGGGAGGAGAGCCTTCAGCAACGTCATCCTCATCAGGAACTGCAGAGGTTTGCCCCGACCCGTCGGAAGCCTCTGTCACCACGACGTCGACGATAGACAGAGGATCTACCTCTGCTATCACCGGCGACTGCTTAACAGCGACCCCCAACTGGACAAGGTCCAACAGGGTTTCCTTGGAGGGCAGGAACATCAGCCCCAAGGAAGCCCAAAGCTGAAAGAGATCATCATGAGACAACGAATCATCATTATCAATAACCTCCCCCGGGGGAGGAGGGGGAGCCGCCCCGCTATGGAGGAGACGCCCTCTCCCCCAACCCAAGGTCAGGAAACAGAACTAGGGCCTGCGCTCCCACTCGGCGGTCTCTCCTTAGGAACCGGACGAGGAGGAGCTTCGGAGGAGGTTTGGGCGGCGAAAGAAGAGTCCCGAGAGCCTTCCTCCTTCAAGGCAACCCCAGAAGGAGAACGGTCTCTCTTGGACTTCTTCTTACACCGGCGGCCAAACTTCTCCCACTGGGAGGCAGACCACTCCCTGCACTCACTACAATTATTTTCTCTGTCACACCGTCGACCTCGACACTGGGGGCAAAGGGTGTGAGGATCCGTATCCACCGCAGACATGAAAGTACCGCAAGGGCGACCGGCAATACCAGGGCACTTGCGCATGATGGATATCCAAGGGTGAGGCCAACTTCAAACACACACAAGCTGAGGAAAAGCAAAAAAGATTAAGGCTGTCTAACGAAGACGATGGACAGACACGTCTGTTCATCGCCGGAGCCTAAAGTGAAGTGAAGCAAATCACCGGTGTGTGGGGGGGAGGGGTAGCAAGCTACCCCTTCCCCTACCCCCGCTAACTAGCGCGGGGGTAGTTAACCCTCGTTAAAAACTATTGACTTGTCATTTCAGCTACGCCGAAAGTAAACCCAATATAAATAGCGTGGTTTGTATTTCGGTTACGGAAAAAACCACCTCGTCAGGGTATGGGGACGTAACAGTATTAATATTAATACTAGGAACACAAGGAAACATGGTTTACCTGCAGTGGTTTGAGGTCAGCTATGCAGAGAACCCAGGATGCTGCTTTCCCCAAGGGAGAGGATGATGAAGAAAAGAATAAGGGCCAGTCAAACCTTTTCATTCAAACTAAAACCGGGTAACAATGCCCTCAACCTTCTGCTACTTGTCCAATAAGAAGCTTGAGGTTTTAAACCAACTGTTGTGTAGCCACCACAGGACCGATAGAGAAAGTATAGTCTCTCCTGTGGGTCACGTCTTGCAGGTAGTGGGATGTGAACGTGGTTTGCCGTTTCCACACCCCAGCTTGAAGAACCTGCGTCAATGAATAGTTTCTTTTGAAGGTCAGGGACGTAGCTATGCCCCTGACATCATGTGCTCTGGGGCGACGTGATGGAGGGTCTGGATTCAGTGCCAGGTCAATGACCCTGCGAACCCATGCGGAGATGGTGTTCTTAGTGACCCTCCTCTTAAGTCCTTCCTGTGCTGACGAATAGCGCTGGCACACGGAGACGGGCTGCAGCTGTTCTCTTGAGGTACAACCTCAACCTCCTTACTGGGCATAGTAAGAGATGGTCTGGGTTATCTGGTACAGTACGGAGACTAGAAATCCGGAAGGAGTCGAATCGAGGATCTGCTACTCCTGGATTCTGAGTCTTAGCAATAAATTCAGGGATGAACCTGAACGTTACCTCCCCCCAATCCCCTTGAATGGGCAATGTCATACGAGAGACCACGAAGTTCGGTGACTCGCTTGACCGAGGCTTAAGCTAGCAAGAACACAGTCTTTCAAGTTAGGTGGCGATCTGAAGCCTGGCATAATGGTTCATAGAGAAGTCTCTTAGGAGACCTGAGAACTCGAACCACGTTCCATGGGGGAGGTCTCACTTCCGACTGAGGGCAGGTAAGTTCATAACTCCGTATGAGTAGAGAAAGTTCTAGCGATTAAGAAATGTCCATTCCTTTCAGCGATAGCCTCTCACTGTAGAGACTGATAGGCGCATTTCTTCACAAAAATACACAAGGAACTCCACTATTGCTAGAATAGTGGCATCGAGTGGAGAGATACCTCTTCCACGACACCAACCACAGAAGACTTTCCACTTTGCCTGGTAGACTGCTGCTGATGACTTTCGCAGGTATCCAGACATCCTGATTGCAACTTGTTGCAAAAATCCTCTCTCAGAAAGGAGATGCTAGATAGTCTCCAGGCGTGAAGTCGTAGTGAAGCTACGGCTTTGCGGAAGATGTTGGCATGTGGTTGTTTGAGTAGATTGTGTTGTGGAGGGAGTTCTCTTGGTGGCTCTGTTAGGAGTTGCAGAAGGTCCAGGAACCATTCTGTGTGATGCCGTAGCGGAGCTATGAGGGTCATTGAAAGATTGAACGATGTTCTGGTCTTGTTGAGTACCCTCCTCATCAGACAGAACAGGGGAAAGGCGTAAACATCGATGTTGTCCCACCGTTGTTGGAAAGCATCTTGCCAAAGAGCCTTGGGGTCTGGGACTGGGGAACAGTACAGCAGGAGCCTGAAGTTCAGGGCCGTTGCAAAGGGGTCCACAGTCGGAGAACCCCACAAAGTCAGGACTTTGTTGGCTACTAGATACTCCAAAGACCACTCACTACTCACTATCTGAGATGCTCTGCTCAGGTTGTCGGCGAGCACATTCCTCTTGCCGGGAATGAAGCGTGAAGATAGTGGTATTGAGTGGATTTTGGCCCATCTCAGTATCTCTACTGTTAAATGGGATAGTTGCTGCAAAAAAGTACTTCCTTGTTTGTTGATGCAGGCCACTCCTGTGGTGTTGTCGCTCATCACCACCACAGAGTGACTTGCCAGGTACTGATGGAACTGTTGATGGGCTAGAAAGATGGCCTTCATCTCTAGGAGATTTATGTGGAGGTGCTTTTCTGACTCTGACCAGAGGCCTGAGGTCGTGAGGTGCAGCACGTGGGGGGCGCCACCCTTTTTTTTGAAACATCTGAAAACAGCATGGGGATCTGGATGTCCGGGGAGTCGTAAGCTTGATTCCACCGGGACATGAGTTGCCACTGGATGGATCTCATCCTGAGGCGACCATTGGAAACTAGACGGGCCAGTGATGAAAGGTGACTGAGGAGACGTAACCACGATTGGGCTGGAAGTTCTTCTCGTCTGAGAAAAGATCTTGAAATCTTCCTTAGCCTTGCTATCCTTTCATCTGATTGGAAGGCTTTGTGGAGAGTGGTGTCTATAATCATGCCTAAATATACCACTCTTTGAGTGGGAAGCAGGGAAGACTTCTCAAGATTTACCATGATCCCCAGATCTTGGCAAAGTCTCAGAAGTTTGTCTTGGTGTTGAAGAAGGGTTGACACCAAGTCTGCTAGGATTAACCAGTCGTCCAGATAACGGAGGAGATGGATGCCAATCCTGTGTGCCCAAGATGATACTAGGGTGAACATTCTGGTGTAGACTTGTGGTGCTGTGGAAAGACTGAAGTACAGCACCTTGAACTGGTATTTTCTGATGTCCAAGCTGAATCTTAAGTACTTCCTTGAAGATGGATGGACTGGGATCTGGAAGTACGCGTCCTTTAGGTCCAGTGTGCTCATGAAGTCTTGCGGTCTTACTGCTAGTCTGACTGTGTCCGCCATCTCCATGCTGAACGGAGTTTGTTTGACAAACTTGTTCAGAGCTGAGAGGTCGATGACCGATATCCAGCCTCCAGGCGCCTTCTTTACAAGAAAGAGTCGACCGAAGAAGCCTGAGGAAACATCGAGGACCTCTTGGAGAGTGCCCTTTTTCAACAGGGTCTGGACTTCTGCCCGAAGGGCTTGCCCCCTTGCCGATCCCATGGCAAGGAGTTCAATGACACTGGATTCGTCGTTAGGGGAGGTAGAGATGTTATGAACGGGACACGATATCCTAGACTGATCCCGGAGATTGTCCAGGAATCGGCCTTGAGTTGCTTCCACCTGTTTGAGCAACTTTGTAGGCATCCCCTCACTGGTGGAAATGCAGGGGGACTGCCTATCCTAGCGTTTGCAGCCTCAGCTGCTCCCTCTAAGATTTTTGCATCCCCTGGAGGACTTTTTGCCTTTCCTTTCTTTGACAGGAAAGGGCTTAGACACCATTGTCTTCGCTGCTGTTATCATCGTAGTGGTCTTGGATGGACGGGACTACTGTGGTGCTGGAGGCTTATAGGACTTGGATGTTAAAACCCTATGAAGGAGGGAGTCTTGATGAGACTTCCTCCACTTGTCAGCAGCATGTTCCACATCCTTAGGCTCGAAAAGAACAGACCCCTCCATGGAGGAATGTCTGAGCCTATTGATCTCAGCGCTAGGGACCTTCTGATGGAATCTCAAAGCTACTGCATCCCGACGTTTCAGGATGGTATTTGCCCCCAACTTGGTAGGCCAGAAACTTGATCGTGCAAGTACCTGAGAGAAGGAAGATTTCCATAGCTTTCCTGGTACGTTCCTTGGAGAAATCCTCAGAACGTATCAGGATACCTAAGGTCCCCAACCAGATGTCGAGCCTCAAAGTAGCTTGCATAACACACTTCGCGACCTTCTCTTGATTAAGGATCTCGGCTGCCGAGAACGAGACCTGCCAGTTAGTCTCTCTCTCAAGAGGGACTCCCCTGATTAGCTCTTCCAGCGAGTGGTGAAGTGGAAGAGTTAGACAAGGCTCCTCTAGGATCTCAAAGTACATCCTCTAATGTACGTGAAGAGGTGGGAGGAGCTTGTTGGTGGTACTGCAACAGTTGGAGGAGGACATCTCGGAGAGCTGCTGGGAGATCTTGTCCCTGGTACTCTTTACCCCTTGAAACCAGGGCAGGGCTGCACTGGTCTTCGAAGGCTTTTGAGTACCAGAAAACGCGGTCTAAGACCATGTCTTTGCCCTCTCGAGGAGGGATCTCTGGGTTGGAAACCCCGTTGAGAGCCCTCACTAGAGTCAGAACTTGCCAGAACGCATGCTCTGACTCTTGCTAGTCTCCTCCTGTTGTAGGACTTGCAGCGAAGTCTCCTTCTTTCCCCGAAGGCTCTTCTTGGGGAGAATCGCGGACATTCCCTGGGTGGCTAGCTGGCTCCATCCTAGCCCTAGTGGAGGACTTAGGCAATGTTTTGGAATCTTTGGATTCCTTTCTGGGAAGGATGTAAGACTCCTACATTGAAGAGGATGGCATGTTCCTTGCAATCCCTGACTGTGTGGAACTCTCGGTGCTGAATAAAATAGTGTTTTGTATCTAAGAAAGCTTAGAGGATTGTATCTTACGAAACATATTGTCATTTCTTTGTTATATATATCCCTCTGTGCCCCCATAAAATGCTTTGATCCGTTATTATCTTATTTAGAGATATTGACAGCAGCCCCTTACACTCAGTAGGGAGAGAGGATTAGGGTATTCTCTAGAGAATTTAGAATAAGCACTGAACCTGTACATAGGAAAGAAGCTGAGACCATTCTGCTGAATACATAGAACAATGAAGGTTGATTATTGCCTGTTACCAGTGAGTAGTGGTCTGTGATGCTGCTCTGTATTCATATTATATTGCCTGTGAACTGCAAGTCCCATCAAGTGTTTGACTGAATAACACCACAACAAATGTATCATAAGGCCATTGGTGATTGCTCATGTTAGACAGTCAACACCGTAAAGTTAATGAATACTTTGTTTCGATGTGCGAAGTAACGAGGAAGAATCTCGCTATATGAGAGTGTGTCATAAACATTAATAGTTAACAGGAGCTATTGAAATAGCATATCTGGTCGGAGGCCCAAGAAGTGAATTCAGATGTTAGGAGGAGAGTGACTGTGTTCGAGTTTAGTCTGAATTGTTTTAGACTTATTAAAAACCCCTTCCAAGAATGAGAGATTTAGGCTCTACTGTTGTTGACAAAATTTTCGAGACATGGTTATTGTGGGCCCGCAGAGACCTGAACGGCATAGTATGCGGCCGTACTGTTCAGAACTACAATAATTTTAAGTGACTTTGCAGCTTAGTGGTGAACTGGATATTGAAGGGACAGTATTGATTCAGGGAAAATTCTTGTAGTACAGTATTTTCACAGATTTATATTTTCTTATGGGTGGTTGGTTTGAGATGGCTTAGGAAACTTGAGTGTCCAGCATGTGACTAATTTTTTGTTTCATTTTCAAATAAATATTTTTCTTGTTTTTGTAAAGTCTGAATTTAATTACAGAACCTTTCCTCATGGTGTCCTTTCCTCGGCCACTGTTTTATTAGTCAAGTTATTTATAATTTATTTTCCCACACTGTGTCCAGTTATCAGTACAAACAATATTTCCTTTCACCTTATGTTCTAACATTTTTTCTTGAGCTTAAAACCATCTTTACCTAAAGAATATAGAGCTATATACATACTACTGATTTCCCAGAAATGAATCAGTGGTCAAGCTACCTGTTAATTCAGCACGTTAAATGAAAGGGAAGATAAAAAGCAAGATTCTAGCTGGGTCCCCTTGCCCAGTATAAATCAAAGGGTGGTGCCCAGAGCTCCGTTTTCTTGATCTGTTACCCAGATTTTTAGGTATTCCACCGTTGTATATTTGTTGTGTAGTGAACGTCAGGTTGTGGTCGGCATTCGGACACTAGGCAGTTCGGGTGCTACCTTTGGCCACAGTCCGCAAACCACTACAGCGCGAAGAGAGGTTTTCTCCATTGGTGCGATGGGGGAAAGTCTCTCTTCGCGTGATTCCCTTGGAGACGGGAAATCTTCGTCTGAAAGGGAAGGAGAGGCAGTCCAAGGAATAGGAGGAATTTGCCTCGAAGGTCTGCGTGGAGTCAGTTTCGTCCTCGGGGAAGTGACCGCGTCTAGAACTCCTCTTTTCCTCTTCAGTGGGGTAGAGACAGTGAAGGTTCTGTGTCCCAATTCAGAGAGGACAGGCTTGAAAGCCTGAGTTACAGCTCTGATCAGGGCACCAAACCAGGGCTGTTGGCTGACAGATGCGCTGTCAGACATACCCCTTGAAGGGAAAGGGACTGAGGGATCCATGGGAGGAGTCACTGGATTAAGTGCGTTCGCCTGTGGTAGCTTTGGAATCCTGAACTCCTCTGGAAGTTTCCCTTTTCCCACAATGCACGGTGGTATGCGCTTGCGGGGAGGGGAATGAGGCGATGGAGACCGTGCCGGACGTCATTCTTTGTGATGCGTAGGCTTGTGCGCGGGAGAATATTGACCTTCGCGCGAGGGAGAAATATTTTCTCATTATAAAAAGGGATTTTGACGTAGGAAAAATCTATTTCTGGGCGAGGGACCTGTGCCGCCCAGTGAATAAGCTCCATTTAAGCACTTATTCTTAGGTAATTTACTGCTAAATATACCAGAGAAAAAATGTAAAGGAGTGCTAGGTTAACTAGCTCGCTCACCTATTGGTGTCGGTATAAAATTGGGCGTATATTCCAGAGGTCCCGCACTATTTAGATTAATCCACGACAGAGAACCCCAATAGAGGAGAGCCGTTCAACCTCACTCGGTACTACTACAATGCATCCGCTCAGAACCCAACTCCTTAGCACCCAAAGTTTGGGGACTCCAAGGGAGAGGAGCTGGGAGGGTTCACTGGGCGGCACAGGTCCCTCGCCCAGAAATAGATTTTTCCTACGTCAAAATCCCTTTTCTGGGCTCGAACCTGTGCCGCCCAGTGAATCTATACAAGAGAAAAATGTCACCAAACTTGCAAAATAAAGGAAAAAACATAAGCGTAAGAGAAATACAGGATGCTTTAATCAGAGATGAGTACCAAAAAACAATTATAAGGGTATCTTAAATATGAACATAAATCCAATAAGGTAGGTATAATAATGCCGTGAGTGATAATATATACAGATACTCAGGAGCATAAAATTTACAAATATAATAACAGTATTCAGGTGCGAGACCAACGAATACAATAGGGTATAAATGAGGCAGGTAAGAGGGAGAGATAAAGAGTCAAGGCATTAACCTGTGAGTTACTCGGGAGTAACTACGCTCCCTGCGGCTACTGTAGAAAATTTTAGGGCTTCCAAATGTTTAAGGTAGTGTTTCTTGAACACTGACGGTGATTTCCACCCTGTATACCTGGAAAGGTCTGTAAAATTCATGTGGTGAAAGAAGTTCACCGAGGTGGCAACCGCCCTGATATCATGTGCAAGAGGAAAAGAGTCAGGGTTAGCTTGTTTAATAAAATACAAAATTTGTTGCCTGATCCCTTTAATAGTAATGGTACCGCCTTGTTCTCTAACGAATAGAGGCCCCGAGGAGTTAGAGGAGGTCCGGGATAGATAAGACCTAAGAGTAGTGACAGGGCACAGCGACGGATCTTGCGTGAGGGGAACAATTTTCCAGGAGGTCCATCTGTTTTGAGGGTCTTCATTCTTAGCCAAAAAGAATTTGTTAGGAGAAAGAAGGACCTCTCCTGAAGGCAGAAAGTCAATATGACCCGGGTCTCTCGATAAGGCTGCCAATTCAGAAATTCTTGCCCCGGAAGCCAAGCTCACTAGGAAAAGTGTTTTCCTGAGAAGGGGCATGTAATCACAAGAACTGTTAATGGTATCAGAAGCCAATTTGAGTACGTCATTAAGGAACCAGGTCACCGGGGTAGGACGAGTAACCGGTTTCAGTCTGGCACAAGCTTTCGGAATTGAAGCTAACAAAGAGTCGGTTAAGTCTATGTTAAAACCCACTAGGAAGATCTTTTTCAGAGCCGATTTAATAGTGGTGATAGTATTGGCTGCCAGACCTGATTCTAATAAAGATCTAAAGAAAGTGACTGTAAGGTTCAAGTTCATACAGTTCACGTCTGAGTCTATTAAAAATTTTGCCAACTTTTTAACTGCAGAGTCATACTGACGGATGGTGGAATCCCGTTTATCTGATTCTAGGAACAAGGTGTTTTGAGGATCAATATTGGCACCATGCATAGCCGCAAACTTCATAAAGTCCATAAAGTTAGGGCGCTCTGAATGTTTGAGAAAGCGTACACAACGCGTGTTTGTACTATCTGAGACAGAACCGGATTGGGTATCGGGTGAGGGTATAGTCTCAACTCCCGCAGGAGAGGATACCAGTTGCTCTTGGGCCAGTTGGGTGCGACCAAGGCTACTTGTCCCTTGAAGGATCTCAGTTTGTCTAGAACTTTCAGCAAAAGATTCACCGGGGGAAAGAGATAAATCTTTTCCCAGTTGTCCCAATTCTGTGACATGGCGTCTGTGGCGTAAGCCTGAGGGTCTAGATTGGGAGCCACATATACTCTCAATTTGTGGTTGGATTCCGTGGCGAAGAGGTCCACTTGGAGACCGGGAACCTGAGAGAGAATCCACCGAAATGACTTTAGATCGAGTGACCATTCCGATTCTAGAGGGGAGGTCCGGGACAGGGCGTCTGCCACTACATTCCGGACTCCTGCCAGGTGGACAGCTGAAAGATGCCAACGGTTCGAGGCTGCTAGGGAGAATATGGCTACTAGAACATGGTTCAGAGGCCCTGACTTTGACCCGCCTCTGTTGAGGCAGCGGACCACCACTTCGCTGTCGAGGACCAGACGAAGGTGTTGTTTCTTGGGAAGAGCGAGACGTTTCAGGGTTAGAAGAACTGCCATGGCCTCTAGCACATTGATGTGAAAATGGCGGAACAAGGGAGTCCAAAGACCTTGAACTTTCTTGAGCTGAGAATAGCCGCCCCAACCTGATAGGGATGCGTCTGTGTGAATGATTAATTCCGGGGGCGGAAATCGAAGGGGAACTGACTTTGACAGACTGTTTGCTCTTGTCCAAGGAAGAAGTCTTTCCCGTAGAATGGGAGGAAGGCGGACTTTCCTGTCCCGGAGCTTCCGGTTCGCCCTCGAACGCCAGACACGATTGATATCTTTCAATTTTACCTTCAGAAGAAGATCCGTCACTGAGGCAAACTGAAGGGACCCCAGAATCTTTTCTTGAAGCCGTCTGGAACTTACTTTGTCTTTGAGAAAGCGTTTGGTGTTTCTTGCAATCTCTAACCTCTTGGGTCTGGGAAGACACAGAGTATGAGATATAAGATCCCATTGCAGGCCGAGCCATTGGAACTTCGACTTTGGAAGAAGACGGGACTTCTTGAAGTTGATCTGGAAGCCTAGAGATTGAAGATAATGGATGACTTTGTAAGTGGCTTTTAGGCAATTTTGGGAGGTGTCTGACCAAATGAGCCAGTCGTCCAGATAGGCTACTACTTGAATCCCTTGATTCCTGAGTTCCTGAACAGCGACTTCTGCTAGCTTTGTGAAGATCCTTGGGGCAATGTTGAGCCCGAAAGGCATCACCTTGAAGGAGTAACTTTTGTCCCCTAAGCGAAAGCCTAGGTACGGACGGAAGTGTCTCGCTATCGGGACGTGATAGTAGGCGTCTGTAAGATCGATAGAGGTGGTGACGGCCCCACGGGGAAGTAAGGTCCGCACCTGCGAGACGGTAAGCATTCGAAACTTGTCGCATTGAATGGACAAGTTGAGAAGGGATAGATCTAGAATCACTCTTCTCTTGTCTGAATCCTTCTTCGGGACACTGAACAGCCGACCTTGAAACTTCAGATGTTTCGTTTCTTGTATGGCATTCTTTTGTAAAAGTTCCTGGACAAATTCGACCAGGTCCGGAGTGGAATGTTGACGAAATTTGTTCGGAGGAGGAGGTCCTTGAATCCAACTCCACCCTAGTCCCTTGGAGATGATACTGAACGCCCAGGGACTGAACCTCCATTTGTTGCGGAAGGCATAGAGCCTCCCCCCTACCTGCTGCACCTCAGTATTGGTTTGAGGAGTTGCCTCCACGTCCGCCTCGGAAGTTCTTTCCTCTGCGAAAGGCTCTTCCCCTGCCTTTGTTCTGGTTAGAGCCACGGTGGTAGCCTCTACCTCTACCATAACTCTGGGAAGAGCTATGAGCCTCGTAGGACTGGTTAAAGGCAGGGGAAGTGGCGGAGGCACCAGAAAGCTGGCTCTTAGGTAGCAGAACGGTGACATAGTCATCCGAAGGAGCCCGAGAGGTGGAAGGCTGTGCAGGGGCAACAGAAGATGGAGGAAGAGGCAGCCGGAAGTTGGATGAAGCACTCTGTTGTTGCCTGAACTGGGTGGAGGTATATGGTCTAAGCTTCTTCCTACCCCGGGCTTGATAATTTGCGGGGTCATACTTGCGTTTAGGGGTCAAACCCCAACGGGCTTTAAGGCTCTGATTAACCCTAGTGGCCTCCGCCAAGACTTCCTCTACGAGATCCTCGGGGAAGAGATTTGAACCCCAACAGGAGGACCGGATGAGTTTATTAGGTTCATGCCTAATCGTCGCCTCAGCTAGAACATGCTTGCGACATCTGCGTTTAGCAGTAGCAAAGTCATATAAGTCATAATATAACGACTGTAGCGTAGCCTTGTTGAGAGACTTAAAAATACTCTCCGTATCGTAAGTCAAGGCTATCGACTCCGTGGATGTGGCCAGGTTTAGAGTACGGCCCACACGTAGGCGGGAATCATATTCCTGTTTAATGAGAGATTCCGGGAGACGGGGAAGCTTCTCACTAAACAAGACTGAGGCACAGTCTGCTGCAAGCTTGCCGGAGGTAAAGGTGGTATGGACGTTGTCCCAACACTCAATACCTGAGGGAAGAAGGAGGGAGATTGGATCCACCTCTCGGATGGGAGGCAAGGGCTTCTCCTCCAGAGCATATTGAAAGGCAAGCTCTGCCACCTTATTGACGCATGGAGTCAAGGTGTTCTTGTCCATTAAGAACATCGTAAAGGAGCTTTTATGAGGCGTCAGCATGGTGTTAGTGCAGCCGATGTCATTCAAAAATCTGGCCCAAACAGATTGGGCTTGCTCCTTCGGGAAGATGACCGTCTCTTTGGGGACCTTGTCTAATCGGACTAAAGCTTCCTCGGTAAGTCTGGCATAACCATGAAATGGAAATGCCAGACCCGGAGGAAAGAATTCAAAGTCCTCTAGAGGGCGAGTGCCAAGGCCCTCCAGAGTCAACATTCCGTCTGAGAACGGGGAATGAAGAGCCATCCGCCAGGGGTTGTTCTTGGCAAACGGCGGGAGCTTAGAGGCATCCGGTATGAGAGAGCTTTGGACTCTCTCCGGAGCTCCTTGCTCTAAAGCCCCAATTCTCTGACCGAAGTTAGAGAACATCGTGTCCATCCTCGACTGCATCTCCGAAACCAACTTTTCCTGCATCTCCGACACGATGCGAAGCATAGCTGATTCGGAAAGGCCCGGGCTAGCAGCAGGAGGGGCGGAAGGAACTCCCGGGTCGTGAGACTTAGAGGAGGAACCAGAGGTCTTTGAAGACGGGTTCGTACCATGTTTAGAGCCATGAGAAGTCTTGTGAGGCTTGCGAGCTTTGGGTAAGGTCCTTGAAGTAGACTTATCCTTAGGGGGAACCGGGTATGAACGTTGAGACGAATCACGGTCCCCAGAAAATCCAAGAAAGGAAGAGCGATCAGAAGAAGAAGAAAGAGCGGGGCTGAGGATAGGAATCTCAGCGCCGGACACACCTGCCTCACTTACCACCCTACCTGTATCCGGCTCGTCTAGCAACATTGGTTCGACGTCCAGGTTCATGGAGGCAACATTGTCCTCCAGACCTCCGGGGGCGTCCGATGGATCTTGCTCTGGGTCGATGAGACCCGTTATAGTGGCATCAATGTGGGCAATGATGGGAGCTGCCACATGCCTAGCCACAGCAGCTGAAGACTTGGCGTTGGGGTAAACCATGGTGCAGTAGTCCTCAGATAGGACGTACGGCCGCTTAGACTTTACATTCCGGGCAAAACCACCAACCCACACCTTCAGTGTGGCCCGAGCCGCAGACTTTTGCTCCGGGGATGCCTGAAATAATAGTGGGAATTATAAAAGGGAAACTCCCAATGGTCCTTCAAGACCATAGATATCTTACTAATAGTAAATAAAAAAGAAGGCAATATAGCCAACGGGACCCACCGAGTCAGAACCAAGGGTAGTGATGAGGTCGAAGCAAATCACACAGTTATCCGGGTGCCATACCACAACGTCTTCCAGTTGAACCCCACAAGGGGCGTGAGATCGGCAGACGGAGTGGCCACAAGGCTGGTGCAGAACAGCTGCACAGGCCGGCGTCAGACAATGCACCATCTGTAAAAAGAATAGTATATGAGAAACTGTAATTCTCTTAATTAGGGGCGGGTCTGGAGGACCCGGGCCTAACATAGGTCTAACACAAGATTAGAGCCTAACTGCACTATTCTATAAGTGGCCTAACATAGGTCTAACACAAGAATAGAGTTTAACTGTACTATTCTTTTAAGTAGGGCCTAACATAGGTCTAACACAAGATTAGACTGTAAAAAATAAAATAATTTTTTTTTTTTTTTTTTTTTTTTTTTTAGGGGCGGGTCCGGAGGACCCGGGCCTAACATAGGTCTAACGCAAGGTTAGAGCTTAACTATAATATTCTTACATAGGGGCGGGACCGGGGGTCCCGGGCCTAAACATAAGTCTAACTTGAAACTAAAGTATAGCCATCCATTCCGGTCAAGCCGGGAGCATAAAAAAGGATGCAATAACAAGGAATTAAGACACATAGTGTCTGATTTCCCGGGGTGGGGTAGACCCCGGGCCGGGAAATAAAGGTATATTCAATACCAATTCCTTTTTAGAGACTCCGGGGTAGTGATCTGTCATATATAATCATCATAGGAAATGTTATAAAATAATAGGGGGGCGGAACTGTAACTAAGAACTGCCAATCGAACCCGGAGGGTTTCGTATAACATAAGCCAGAATGAAAAGTGAATATAAAATAGGGTACACCGGGATCCAACTCTGTAGACCGGTGGCCAACCAGACTAGACAGAGACTAAACCGCCGGGCCACCCGGAGGACAAAGTCCATAAACACTTAACTACCCCCTCTAAAAGGAGGGAAGGCAACGGTCCCTTAGTGGAGGGGGGAGAAGCCTAGCCTCCCACCTAGCTAGAGGGGGAGCGTGGGGGAGGATCACGTGATACGAGGCAGCAGGGCTACCAACTGACGATCCCCAACAGACAGATCAAACGGAGTAATGGCACAAATATTCATTATAATAATAATAATAGCGTTAAAAATATGAATAAACACATAGAAAATTTTTGGGCAAGGCATGCAACATAAATAATTAAATCGCAAAAGACACACCTGATGGCTAAAATAACATTGCCGCCTTAGCACGGTCGGCAGCCATAGCGATACGTAAATGATATCGGCCCAAAAATTGAACCACGAGGATTCTAAACGCTAAATAATGAATATTCACAATAACAAATAATATTTGATAATAAAAATAATACACATAGTAACACCGCAAGTGAAAATTAAAAGCTCTCAAAAACAGGAGTACCAACTGTAGTGAAATCAAGCAAGATCGGTATGAACGAAGAGAATAAACTCCTATAATATAAATATTAAACGATCTAGGTTGCTCAAAACACAGTAAAACCCAGCTTGGTACTTAACTTGGACGGTGTCTCCTGGGAAACCGACGAAGAAGCCATAATTCACTAGAAAATATCCAAAAATCGAGAGCACTTGAAAAATGCGGGTTACTGCACAAGTCGTGCTAAACGGAGTTGAGTTCTGAGCGGATGCATTGTAGTAGTACCGAGTGAGGTTGAACGGCTCTCCTCTATTGGGGTTCTCTGTCGTGGATTAATCTAAATAGTGCGGGACCTCTGGAATATACGCCCAATTTTATACCGACACCAATAGGTGAGCGAGCTAGTTAACCTAGCACTCCTTTACATTTTTTCTCTGGTATATTTAGCAGTAAATTACCTAAGAATAAGTGCTTAAATGGAGCTTATTCACTGGGCGGCACAGGTTCGAGCCCAGAAATAAATTTTTTAACATACCCAGTGGATATATATATAGCTTAAGTCCCTGACATCACGGCAGAAGTTCAAAACTCACGGCAATCGCAGATTGGGTAGCTAGGTGTATTACTAGCGCCACCACTCGCCTGGTAACTGGAACCATTCCATGCATCCTCATATCTTCCATGCCCATAGGTCTCTAGAGGGGAGGAAGGGAGGGAGTTAAATTATATATATCTACCGGGAAAGTACTGTATGTTCAAAAATTTATTTTATAATGAAAATATCATTTTTAAACATCTGACTTAGCCAGTGGATATATATATATATATATATATATATATATATATATATATATATATATATATATATATATATATATATATATATATATATATATATATATATATATATATATCTGATTGACACCCTTGGTGGAAGGTCAGAGACAGCCAACATTGTTGGAATATTACTCAAGAGTTTAAAAAACAAGCTTAAGGGTTCGTACCTGATAAGGAAGCTGACTTTTATGATTCTCTGCCTCATTAGTCCGCTGTCCTTATTAGATCCAGCGATCCACTCAGGAGGCTGAAAGACCTCTAGGAGCTGTCAAAACGGTGTAAATACCTCACTATGACAGGACATCAACCAAAACCCTTGTTCTGGGCGCTCTCAAGGAACAAGTTTAACCACCTGCTAAAATCAATGATTGTGGAAGACTGTCGACCAATCTCAACAAACAACCATAAAATACAATAGTTCCAAGAGAAAAAAATGACAAATTCGTAGATAATTTGTATTTTTCCTAACCATACAAACCTTAGCTATTTAATTAGGGTATTACTTTCGGCGTAGCTGAAATGACGAGCCATTACATTTTTAACGAGGGTTTACTACCCCCTAGCAAGTTAGCGAGGGGGTAGCTACCCCTCCCCCCACACACACCGGTAAGTAGCTCACTTTGCTTAGAGGTAGGACTTCCCGGGGGACAGGGCTGGCGGGCAAGTTTGATTAAATAGCTAATGTTTGTATGGTTAAGAAAAATAAAAATTATCTACGAATTTGTCATTTGTTACGTAACCGAAATACAAACCATGCTATTTAATTAGGGTGACTTAACCCTTAGGTAGGGTGGTAAGTCCCAGCTGTATTGGCTTTGGCTTTTGCCTGGGGACTCAGTATCTGAATGTGTTAGAACTCAAAATAAGGGGTCCCTGCACCTCGCAAGTGCCCTGCTCTGCAAGGACTGCAGCCTACGTAAGCTAGTGTGTGAAGGAGTGAAGTGTGACTCGTCCTAGGAAGTTGACCTGGAGTCCTTTAGATGGAAATCTGGGTTAGGACAATCCCAATACCACCTCGTAAGGGTATGGGGACGTGACAGTATTAACTTAATACTAGGAACACAAGGAAACATGGTTTACCTGCAGTGGTTTGAGGTCAGCTGTGCAGAGAACCCAGGATCCTGCTTTCCCCAAGAGAGGGGATGATGAAGAAAAGAATAAGGGACAGTCAAACCTTTTCATTCATGCAGACTAAAACCGGGTAACAACGCCCTCAACCTTCTGCTACTAGTCCATTAAGGAGCCTGAGGTTTAAACCCGCTGTTGTGCAGCCACCAAAGGGTCGATAGAGAACGTATCAAGCTTCCTATGGGTCACGTCTTGCAGGTAGTGGGCTGTGAAGGTCGTTTGACGCTTCCAAACCCCTGGTTGTAGAACCTGCGTCACAGAGTAATTTCTCTTGAATGCCAGGGACGTAGCAATGCCCCTAACATCATGTGCCCTAGGGCGACGTGACGGAGGAGGGTCAGGATTCAGGGAATGGTAGATAACCTTGCGAATCCAAGCTGAGATTGTATTCTTAGTGACCCTCCTCTTCGTCCTTCCTGTGCTCATGAACAATGCTTGCACTCGAGGACGAATTGCAGCTGTTCTCTTAAGATAGAGCCTCAGACTCCTTACTGGGAATAGTAGGAGATGGTTTGGATCATCTGTTACAGAACGGGGACTCGAAATCCGGAAGGAGTCGAACCGGGGGTCCGGAACTCCTGGATTCTGAGTCTTAGCTACAAACTCAGGGACGAATCTGAACGGTACCGCCCCCCATCCCCTTGAATGGGCGATGTCATATGAGAGACCATGAAGTTCGCTGACTCGCTTGGCCGAGGCTAGAGCAAGCAGGAACACCGTCTTCCAAGTCAGGTGGCGATCAGAAGCCTGGCGTAATGGTTCAAAAGGAGGTCTCTTAAGAGACCTGAGGACTTGAACCACGTTCCATGGAGGAGGTCTCACTTCCGACTGGGGACAGGTAAGTTCATAACTTCGTATGAGTAGAGAAAGTTCCAGCGAAGAAGAAGTGTCCATTCCTTTAAGCCTAAGACTTAAGGCTGAGCGATAGCCTTTCACTGCCGAGACTGAAAGGTGCATTTCTTCCCGCAAATACATGAGAAACTCCGCTATTGCTGGAATAGTGGCATCGAGTGGAGAGTTACCCCCTCCACAATCCCAGCCACAGAAGACTCTCCACTTTGCCTGGTGGACCTCTGCGGATGACTTTCGCAAGTGTCGAGACATCCTTTCCGCAACTTGTTGCGAAAAGCCTGTATCTGTGAGGAGACGCTGGATAGTTTCCAGGCGTGAAGTCGTAGCGATGCTACGGCTTTGTGGAAGATGTTGGCATGTGGTTGACTGAGTAGCTCGTGTCGAGGAGGAAGTTCTCTCGGGAGTTCCGTCAGGAGATGCAGAAGGTTCGGGAACCACTCTCAGTGATGCCATAGCAGAGCTATTAAGGTCATCGAAAGGTTGACCGATATTCTGGTCTTGTTGAGTACCCTTCTCATCAGACAGAACGGGGGAAAGGCGTAGACGTCGATGTTGTCCCACCATTGTTGAAAGGCATCTTGCCAGAGTGCCTTGGGGTCCGGGACTGGGGAGCAGTACAGCGAGAGCTTGAAATTCAAGGCTGTCGCGAACAGATCCACCGTCGGGGAACCCCACAAAGTCAGGACTTTGTTGGCTACTAGACGATCCAAAGGCCAGTCTGTACTCACTATCTGTGTCGCTCTGCTCAGACTGTCGGCGAGCACATTCCTCTTGCCTGGAATGAAGCGAGCTGATAGTGGAATCGAGTGGACTTCGGTCCATCTCAGTATCTCTACTGCAAGATGGGATAGCTGCTGTGAAAAGGTACCTCCCTGCTTGTTGATGTAAGCCACTACCGTGGTGTTGTCGCTCATCACCACCACGGAGTGACCCGCCAGGTATTGTTGGAACTGCTGAAGTGCCAGATACACGGCCTTCATTTCTATCAGGTTTATGTGGAGGCACTTTTCTAATTCTGACCATAGGCCTGAGTTCCTGTGGTTCCAAACGTGGGCCCCCCACCCTTTTTTAGAGGCGTCCGAAAACTGCATCAAATCTGGGGGGAGGACGAGAAGATCCACTCCCTTTCGTAGGTTTTCTCTGTCAACCACCACTGAAAATCCGTCTGTTCCGCAGGACCCATTGGGACCAAGATGTCCGGGGAATCGTATCCTTGATTTCACCGGAACTTGATTCGCCATTGCAGGGATCTCATACTGAGGCGACCATTTGGAACTAGACGGGCTAAAGAAGAAAGGTGACCAAGGAGACGTAACCACGATTGGGCTGGGAGTTCTTCTCGTCTGAGGAAAGGAACTGCGACCCTCCTCAGCCTTGCTATCCTGTCGTCTGATGGGAAGGCTTTGTGGAGATTGGTCTCCAAGATCTGGTCTCCAAGATCATGCCTAGATATACCAGTCGTTGAGTTGGAAGCAGAGAAGACTTCTCGAGATTTACCATGATCCCTAGATCTTGGCAAAGTCCCAGAAGCTTGTCTCGGTGTCGAAGAAGGGTCGCCTCCGAGTCTGCCAGGATCAGCCAGTCGTCCAGATAGCGGAGGAGACAGATGCCGATCCTGTGTGCCCACAAAGAAATCAGTGTGAACACCCTGGTGAATACCTGAGGTGCTGTGGAGAGACCGAAACACATCACCTTCAGCTGGTAGATCTTGTTGTCTAGGCTGAATCTTAAGTACTTCCTTGAAGACGGATAGACTGGGATCTGGAAGTACGCGTCCTTCAGGTCCAGTGTACACATGAAGTCTTGTGGTCTCACCGCAAGTCTGACCGTGTCCGCCGTCTCCATGCTGAACAGGGTTTGTTTGACAAACCTGTTCAGGGCTGAGAGGTCGATGACTGGTTTCCAGCCTCCAGACGCCTTCTTTACAAGAAAGAGTCGACTGAAGAAGCCTGGGGAACCGTCGGCGACCTCCTGGAGAGCGCCCTTCTTTAACATGGTCTGGACTTCTGCCTGTAGGGCTTGGCCCCTTGCCGTTCCCATGGCAAAGGAGCTCAACGACATGAATGGGACGCGATATCCCTGACCGATTACGGAAATCGTCCAGGAATCGGCCCCGAGTTGCTGCCACCTGTCTGCGCAACTTTGAAGGCATCCCCCCCACTGGTGGACATGCAGGGGGACTGCCAATCCTAGCGTTTGCGGCCTCGGGCGCTCCCTCTAGGATTCTTTCCTCCCCTGGAGGACTTCACCGTTGCCTTCGCTGCCACAGCCGGTTTCGTTGTCTTGGACGGGCGAGGTTCTTGAGGTGCCGGAGGTTTATAGGGCTTTGATGTAAGAGCCCTATGAAGGAGGGAGTCCTGGTTGGACTTCCTCCATCTCTCAGCTGCCTGTTCCAAGTCTTTAGGCTCGAACAGGTTCTTCCCTAGAAGGGGAGAATGTCTGAGCCTGCTGACCTCGACGGCTGGGACCTTCGCGTGGAACCTCTCTGCCACCGCATCACGACGTTTCAGGATTGAGTTGGCCCACAAGTTCAAGACTTGGTGGGCCAGAAACTCAATGGTGCGGGTGCCCGAGAGGAGGAAGGTCTCCAGGGCCTTCCTGGTGCTCTCCTTAGACAAATCTTCGGATCACAACAGGATGCCAAGAGATCCCAGCTAGATGTCAAGCCACAAAGTAGCCTGCATGGCACACTTCGCGACCTTCTCCTGGCTTATGATCTCAGTCGCCGAGAAAGTCACTTGCCGGCTAGAGAGTCTCTCAAGAGGGACTCCCTTGGTAAGCTCTTCCACAGAGTGGTGCAGGGGAAGAGCTAAACAAGCCTCCTCCGTGATCTCGAAGTACCTCCTCTGATGGACGCAAGGAGGCGGGAGGAGTTTGTTGCCAGTACCAGCCATGGAATGGCTGGAGGAGGCGAGCTCAGAGAGCTGGCCCTCGACCTTATCCCTGGCACTCTTCACCCCTTGGGACCAGGGCAAAGCTGCACTGGCCTTAGTGGGTTTCTGAGTGCCAAAGACTCGGTCAAGGAACGTGTCCTTGCTCTCGCGAGGAGGAATCTCAGGAACGGGAATCCTGTTGAGATGCCTCATCAGGGTCAGGACTTGCCAGAAGGCATGCTCTGACTCTTGTGGCTCCCCTCCTGGAGAACTGGCAGCGAAGTCTCCCGTCCCCAAAGGCTCTTCTTGGGGGGGACACGTGGACGTTCTCCACAGGTCTTGTAGGTTCTGGACGGATCCTTGAGGATGACATGGGGACTTTCTTGGAATCCTTGGGATCCCTCCTGGGAGGAATACAGGACTCCAACAATGACGTCCGAGGGCTCTTCTCTGCTCCAACCTGGGACGATTCTCTAGCGCAAGGTGGGGTTTCTCCCATTGGTGCGATGGGAGAATGCCTCACCTCGTCAGACTCCCCTGAGGACGGAAAATGCTCGTCCACGGGAGAGGGAAAAAACGTTTGGGGGGGAGAGGAAGCCTTCCTCATGGATGTCCGAGAAGCCAGCTTGACCCTCGGAGAAGTTACCACGGTTTCTACTCCTCTCTTTCTCTTCAGTGGGGTCGGAGCCGCCATAGTTTTCAGATCCATCTCAACGAAGGCAGGTTTTACAGCCTGCACGACAGCTCTGATGAGGGATCCAAACCATGACTGCTTACTGACAGCAGCGCTGTCAGAGACTCCCTCTGAAGGGAAGGGGATTGGGCGATCCTTTGGAGTAGACATGACTGCTGGACTTGCCTGGAAGGAAAAGGAAGAAGAGTTAGGGTGGTTCCTGAACCCATCTGGTGATTTCCCTCCCTCCTGCGAGCGCGCTGGTCTGCGCTTGTGGGGGGGGGGGGTTTACGACGACGACGACACGTGAGGATGACCTGGATGCTCTCGTTCCTGTAGGCTCGCGTTGTGCCTCCCGATGAGAAACGCAGTGGGGATCGTGCTGGCGTTCGCGCGATAGTACCCTACTAGGATCGCGCTCAGGCGATCGGTCGTGGGCGCGCGGGGATGATGGCGAGGGCGCGCGTGCGAGCGATGGCGCGCAGGCGAACGATGGCGCGTAGGGCGTGTAGGTGAGCGACTGCGCACAGGTGAGGGTGTGCGCGGGCGCGTAGGAGATTTCAGAGATGGCGAGAGGGCGCATTGGCGCACTGGCGAGCGATGGAGCGCGCGGGTGCTCAGGAGATCGATGGCGCGCAGTTGCGCGATCTGGAGAAGCAGAAAGCGCAGGATCTCGGTGAGCTCTAGGCGAGCGCCCACGCACAGGGGTGTTACCCTTAGCATGTTAGCGTGCAGGAGGGCGCACAGCAGGATCTGGTGTCTGCGCGCAATGGTGTGTAGGCGATGGCTGACGAGCTGGTGAGGTGTTATGGAGCGTAGGCGAACGCTGAAGAGAAGGAGAAACTCGGTTCTTCCTTCTTGCGCCCAGATCCGGAGATCGTGGGCGCGCAGGCGAACGATGGCGTGCAGGCGAACGCTGGCACGCAGGTGAAGAGCGCTGGCGAGGAGGAGATCGTGGGCGCGCAGTTGTACGCTGGCGAGGAGTAGACCGCTGGCGAACAGGAGAGCGCTGGCGAGCAGGAGAGCGCTGGCGCGCAGGTGAGCGCTGGCGAGCAGGAGAGCGCTGGCGAGCAGGAGACCAATGGCGAGTAGTCTCAGCTGCAGAAGGTCTCTGGGGCGTTGTCTCCGAGGATGAAGTTCTGAGTAGAGAGGGCTTCACCGCAGGCGAGCGCTTGCGCGCAGGAGAACGTTGAAGCGCAGGGGATACCTGGCGCTTAAGGGACTTGCTCACATTGTGAGAAAGCCCCTTTTGCCCCGAAGGGATCGGTGCCCGTTGGAAAACGGGATGTGTGGGCGCCCAAAGCGCGTCAGCAGTCAGGAACGGAGACGGCAGGTCCGAAGGTCTGGCAGGCGAAGGAGAACGATCGGCAGAGAGGTCCAAGGATGCAACTGCAACGGTCGGTGCACAGCGAGGAGGATCCTCTGCGGGGGACTTCGACGTTGAAGAGCCGAAGAGACGCCTCCTAACTCCCTTGTGAGGAGAAGGAAGGCCTCTACGGTGAAGAAGAGGGCGAGCCTTCCGACGGATACGTCCTCTGGGGGCGGCAGGCAGACCATCTTCAGTCCTCCGAAGAGGAGTCTCTGTTAGTGAACTCCCCCGAGGGGGAGAATCACCTGCAGGAGAGACCGTAGGACTTAGCTCCTCCCTCGAAGGATGTTCGGAGGGAGGAACTAAGCCTTCAGCTGCATCGGGAACCAAGGCAGGGGTTTGACCTAACATCGGAGGCCCCTGCCACAACAACGTCGATGATAGACAGAGGGTCAACCTCTGCTACCGCTGGCGACTGTTTGACAGCAGCCCCCAACTGGATTAAGTCAAACAGGGCTTCCCTGGAGGGCGAGCCCTTAAGCCCCAAGGAAGCCCAAAGCTGCAACAAATCATCATTAGCAACAGTGTTAAAAGATAAATCCTCCCCCGGGGGAGGAGGAGGAGCTGCCCCGCTATGGGAGGCAACTCCCTCTCAGAAACCCGAGGTCGGTCAACAAAAGAACGGCCTACGCTACCACTCGACAGCCTCTCGGAAGAGGACGCTCGAGCGGGAGCTTCGGAGGAGGTTCGGGCTACGGAAGAAGAGTCCTTGGAATTTTCTTTCTTCAAGGAGACCCTTGAAGGAGAAAGATCCCTTTTGGACTTCTTCTTCCGGCGCCGGGAAAACCTCTCCCACTGGGAGGTAGACCACTCCCTACACTCACTACACACTTTGTCTCTATCACACCGTTGGCCCCTGCAGAACGGACATAAGGTGTGAGGGTCCATTTCGACCGCCGACATATATGTACCACAAGGGCGGTCAGGTAATCCGGGGCACTTCTGCATAATGGTAGAGGCCAACTTCCAAGCACACACTGCAAAGAAAAAGCAAAAAAGATTAAGGCTGTCAATAAGCGAGGGTGGGAGCAGACACGTCTGTTCATCACCCGAGCCAAAAGCAAAGTGAGCTACTCACCGGTGTGTGAGGGGGGAAGCTACCCCTCCCATACCCCCTCGCTAACTAGCGAGGGGGTAGTAAACCCTCGTTAAAAATCTAATGGTTCGTCATTTCAGGTAGGCCGAAAGTAATACCCTAATTAAATAGCATCGTTTGTATTTCAGTTACGGAACAAAAGGTATTAGGATTAGGGGAATGTAGTGGTAGAGCTTTCACCCACTACTGCTCTCGCTGCTACGAATGGTCCCAAAGTGTAGCAGTCCTCGTAAAGAGTCTGGACATGTTTCAAATAATGTGAGGCGAACACAGATTTACTCCTCCAAAAGGTTGAGTCCATAATGCTCTGTAAAGATCGATTCTGCTTGAAAGCAACAGAAGTTGCCACAGCTCTGACTTCGTGCATCTTCACTTTTAGCAGTTTGAGGTCTGCCTCACCACAGTGAGCGTGAGCCTCTCTTATCAAGAGCCTGATAAAATATGATAGGGCGTTCTTTGACATTGGTAAGGAGGGCTTCTTGACCGAACACCATAGAGCTTCTGACTTGCCTCGTGATTCTTTAGTTCTGCCTAGATAGAACTTAAGTGCTCTTACACAGGGCACAGGACCTTCTCCATTTCCTCACCAACCACATTGGAAAGGTTTGGAATCTCAAAAGACTTCGGCCATGGATGAGAAGGGCGTTCATTCTTGGCCAGGAAACCAAGTTGTAAGGAGCGGATAGCTTTGCTATTTCTGAAGCCAATATTCTTGCTAAAGGTATGAACTTCACTGACTCTTTTAGCTGTTGCCAGACTGACTAAGAAAAGAGTCTTTAAAGTGAGATCTTTAAAAGAAGCCGAGTGTAAGGGCTCAAACCTGTCACTCATGAGAAACTTCAGGGCAACATCCAGATTCGAGGCTGGTGATTCTAGTTGACGCTCCTTAGAAGTCTCAAAGGATTTGAGCAGGTCTTGAAGGTCTTTGTTGCTAGAGAGGTCCAAGTTCCTGTGCCTGAAGACGGCCGCTAGCATGCTCCTGTACCCTTTAATGGTAGAGGAAGAAAACTTGCGTTTTCTCCTAAGGTCTAAAAGGAAGTCAGCAATTTGGGTCAGAGGTACTGGATGAGGAAACTGAGTTGACTCTGCACCAATCTCGAAAAACCTCCCATTTGGACTGGTAGACCTTGATGGTAGAGGTCCTCCTTGCTCTAGCAATAGCTATAGCTGCCTCCTTCGAAAAGCCTCTAGCTCTTGCGAGTTTTTCGATAGTCTGAAGGCAGTTAGACGTAGAGCTCGGAGGTTTTGATGGAACCATTCCAAATGCGGTTGTCCGAGTAGATCTACTTGTACTGGCAGGCTTCTTGGTATGTCCACCATCCATTGTAGTACCTCTGTGAACCATTCTCTTGGGGGCCAGAGGGGACCTACTAGAGTCAATCTGGTTCCCTTGTAAGAGACAAACTTTTCTAATACTTTGTACAGGACTTTAAATGGAGGGAACGCGTACAAATCCAGGTGAGACCAATCCAGCAGGAAAGCGTCGATGTGGACTGCTTTTAGATCTGGCACTGGGGAGCAGTAAGTCTCTAGCCTCTTCGTTTTCGAGGTTGCAACTAGGTTTATGGACGGATGACCCCAAATCCGCCATAGTTTCTTGCAAACCTCCTGATGCAGTGTCCATTCCGTGGGAATGACTTAGTTTCTCCTGCTGAGGCTGTATGCCATCACGTTCTTCTCTCCTTGGATGAACCTTGTGAGTAAGGTTACATTCCTTTCCTCTGCCCAAACTAGAAGCTCCCTTGCAGTCTCATAAAGGGACTTTGAGTGAGTTCTGCCTTGTTTGGATATGAAGGCCAAAGCTGTGGTGTCGGCATTTACCTGCACCACTTTGTTTAGAACAGACCTTTTGAAACCTTGAAGGGCCAACAGGACTGCTAACAGCTCCTTCTGGTTGATGTGGTGGCTCTCTTGATCTTTTGTCCACAGACCCGAGCTCTCCAGCGTGCCCAGTGTTGCTCCCCACCCCAAGTCCGAGGCGTCAGAACACAACACAAGGTCTGGGCTCCTTAGCTCAAGCGAGAGACCCTCCTGAAGTTTGGTTGAGTCGTTCCACCACTGGAGACAACTTTTTAGACTCTGGAAGTGGAATACTTTCCGTCTCTAAGCCCTTCTCCTTGTCCCAATGGTGATTGAGGTGAAATTGAAGAGGGCGGAGATTTAGTTTTCCTAGGGAGACAAACTGCTCCAGAGAGGCGAGTGTTCCCAGCAGACTCATCCACTGTCTCACAGAACATTTTCTTTTCTCTAGGAAGAGACGAAGCTTTAGGAGGACTTGTTCTATCCTTGAGGGTGATGGAAAAGCCCGAAAAGCTAGACTCCAAATCTCCATCCCCAAATAAAGAATCTTCTGGGACGGGATCAGTTGGGACTTCTCTGTGTTGACAAGAAGACCCAGTTCCTTTGACAATCTCAATGTCATTTGTAGATCCTCCAGATAGCGATTGAAGGAAGACGCTCTGAGTAACCAGTCGTCCAAATACAGGGAGGCTCTGATACTTGTTGAATGCAGGAGCGGTGCTGAGGCCGAAACACAAGGCCCTTAACTGGAAGACTTCTTTCCCGTAAACGAACCTCAGGTAGCGTTTGAAACTCGGATGTATGGGGATATGAAAATAGGCGTCCTGGAGGTCTAAAGAGACCATTCAGTCGCCCTTTCTTACTGCTGCTAGCACAGTTTTTGAAGTCTCCATCGAGAACTTTGTTTCTGAATGAAAGCGTTGAGTGCACTTATATCCAGGACTGGTCTCCATCCCCCCAAGTTCTTGGGAACCAGGAATAGGCGGTTGTAAAATCCTGGTGACTGTAAGTCCTGTACCCTCTCTACTGCCCCTTTTTCCAACAAGAGGGACACTTGTAGAAGCAATGCCTGCCTCTTTGAGTCCTCTCGGTATCTGAGAGAGAGATCTATTGGATCTTGAACTAAAGGAGGTTTCTTTATGAAAGGAATCTTGTATACCTCCTTCAGTAAAAGAACGGACCAAGGGTCTGCTCCCCTTCTCTCCCAGGCCTGCCAGAAGTTTTTCAGTCTGGCCCCTACTGCTGTCTGAAGGCAAAAGCAGTCAGACTCTGCTTCGCCCAGATCTTGATCCCCTCCTTTTTACTTTTTTCCCGTCGGGTCTGGAGCTACCCCTACTGACGGATCTACCTCGAAAGGGCTGTGTAAACTGAGGAAAAGGAGATTCTACTTTCGGTTTGTGGCTAGGAAAAGAAGTCTGAAGTACTTTCCGTGCTGTCTTGGAGACAAAATCATGGGTGGCCTTCTGGGCTAAAGAGGAAGCAACCTCTTTCACAAGTTCCTGCGGAAACAGAGATGGAGAAAGAGGCGCAAACAGCTACTCAGACTTCAGACAAGGGGTGACACCCATGGAAAGGAAAGAACACATCTGTGCTCTTTTCTTAAGAACTCCAGCCGTAAATAGGGCTGTTAATTCATTAGAGCCATCTCTAACAGCTTTATCCATACACGACATTATCTGAATAATACTATCAGTGTCAGTATTCTTATAAGTCGAAACTTTCTTCCCCAAGGCTCCCAGAGTCCAATCAAGAAAGTAGAAAACCTTGAAAGCTCTGAAGACGCCTTTAAGAAGATGATCGAGTTCAAAAGTCGTCCAGTAAATCTTAGTCCGTCTAATGGCCGACTGACGAGAGGAGTCTACAAGGCTTGAGAATTCTCCCTGGGCAGAGGCAGGAACTCCCAAGCTGAGAACTTCTCCTGTCTCGTACCACACGCTTGACCTGGAAGCTAGTCTAGCTGGAGGTAAAGAGAAAGCAGACTTGCCTTGATCTTTCTTGGACTGCAACCAGTCTCCCAACAGTCTTAAGGCTCTTTTCGATGATATAGAAAGAACCATCTTGGTAAAAATAGGCGCCTGAGCTGCCGTCCCCAGGGTAAACTACGAAGGGGGGAGTGTGGAGCAACAGGAACAAAGTAATTAGGAAACATTTCCGTAAACACTTTCATAATTTTCTTAAGATCCAAAGAATGCTGTGTGGTCTTAGGCTCTTCTCCCTCCGAGAAGTCTTCCAAAAGGTCAGCCGAGGAAAGGGGATCATCTACCTCTTCCTCCGACAAGACTCAAGCTGAAGTAGAGATGTCTTTGCGGGCCTGACTTTTGACTGCGTGATCCTGACGCTTGCCGTCACATTCAACAGCTTGACATTCGGCATCAACTTGACGTGCGGTGTCACGTGATTGACGTTCGACGTCACGTTTAACTTGACATTTGGCGTCACGCTTAACTTGCCGTTCGGCGTCACATTTAGCTGCATGGCGAACGCTTTCACAAGCTTCTTCGTTCGCTTGAAGCTCAGCTTCACGCCTGGAAGCTTAATGTTTGAGGTCAAGCTTATCAGAGTTACGACGTCCAAGTTGCGAAACTTCCTGACGTTCGGGAACTTGGTAAGTTATTCCCTTATCAGCAGAGTGATACGTCTGCATAAACGAGGAAAGCTTAAGCTGCATGTCCTGTAGCAAACTCAACTTAGCGTCAACTTACGGTAAAGTTGGAGCAGAAACGTCAGCAACAAAATCGTCTTCTTCATCGCTCGCGTCACGCGTAGATCGCCCAGAGGACAACAACCAGTCAGACGGTGGCGGCGGAGCATGAACTGAAGGAATAACAGATCCAGGAACTTGTTCAGCAATAGGCTGAGCTAGACGCTTGTCAGAGCCAGACATTCTAACAGGACGTTTAGCAGGAGAACCTTCCTCCAAAAAAGGAAAATGCTCTGGACTGCTCCAATGACTACAGCCAGGCGCTTGAGGCGATAAAACGCGACGCTGATCTACTGCAACCATTTTCCTCTTGAGAGGTCTAGAAACTTAACGCCAGTCACGATTCGACTGCTTGCTGACCACTGTGTCATCCGAAGATGAGGTAAACTTAACCTTACCTTTCCCATGGTGAGGGCGAGCGCCCCGTGAAACGTCAGCAGGTACGCTCGAGGGGACGTTCGCTCAAGCGACTACACCTCTCATTCCCTTTCGCCGATCGACATTCCTTCTCCCAGGGGTTGGGGAGCTTGGAAGAGGTCTAAGGCTAGGTGAACGACAGGTTTGAGCAGACGAACCCTCCACGGCACTGAAAACATTAACAGCACTTTTGGCACTAACACTGGCGCTTTTAAGCTGATTAACATCGGACATAAGTTGGTTCCTGTCCTTAGCAAGCGACTCAACCCTAACACCAAGGGCTTGAATAGCGATCATCATGTCCTTAAGTACAAATGGAGTGGGGATCAATATGACAAATTCGTAGATAATTATGGTATTTTTATTATAAAATAAATTTTTAAATATACTTACCTGGTAGTTACACATATATAGCTTAAATCCCGCGTTTCGACGCGGCACGACAGAAATTCAAATTCGCGGCGACAGCCGCCATGACAGTAGGTGGTCATACATGAGCGCCACCACTCGTAGGTTATCAGAACCATTACCCATCATCTTCAGAAATTCGATGTCTCTGTTTTCAGAGGGGAGGAGGGAGGGCCCTTTTATATATGTAACTACCAGGTAAGTATATTTAAAAACTTATTTTATAATAAAAATACCATTTTTAAATATGTAACTTCCCTGGTAGTTACATATATATAGCCGATTCACACAGTTGGAGGTGGGTTGAAAACCTCGTCCCATTGGGAAATTCATATAATTATTAATAACTACAATTAGTAGTACTAACAATTTGGTTCTTACCTGACAAGGAAGCTGGCTTCATAATTACTCTGCCTCATTATGCCCGCATTCCTTGAGACTCAGCGATCCACTCAGGGGGCTGTAAAAGTCTCTTGGAGCTGCCACAAAGTACTCGCCCTTCACGTGGCTAGATCTCCACCCTTGCAAACTTGGCATAGCCAAGGATACTGAATCTGACCACCTACTCTAAAGTTTAAAAACATGCAAAACTAAACTAACTTGACTTGCGTCCCAGACTGTGAAAAGTTGCGACCAACTCACAGACAACCTGAGAACACAAATACAAAAGGCAAGGGTATATAAGATTATAGGGAAGAGGCAGTAGACCCTTCTCCAACTACGATGCCGGAGGTAACGAAAGGACCCAGGGAACAGCAATCCTCATACTGAGTTTGTACATCTTTAAGATAGTAGTTTGCAAAGACTGAATTACTTCGCCAAAACGTGGCCTCTAGGCTGGACTTCATAGATTTATTATGTTTATAAGCCATAGAGGTTGCCATAGCTCTAACCTCATGGGGTTTCACTTTAAGAATTGGGAAACTCCTTTCCTCACAATTCTGGTGAGCTTCTCTTATCACGTCCTTGATAAAGAAAGCTAGAGCATTTTTAGATAATGGTAGAGAGGGTTTTTTAACAGAACACCAGAGATTGTCTGATTGTCCTCTCAGGTTCTTGGACCCGTGTGGATAAAATTTAAGGGCTCTTACTGGACAAAGACCTCTCTCTCTCGCCCAACAAGGTGAGATAGACCTGGGATGTTAAAAGTTCTAGGCCCGGGTCGAGAAGGATTCTCGTTTTTTGCGAGAAAACCAAGCTGGAGGGAGCAAATGGCATTGTCTCCATTAAAGCCCACCTTCTTGCTGATGGCTTGTAACTCCCCTACCCTTTTTGCTGTGGCCAAAGTGACCAAGAACAGAGTCTTCTTGGAAAGATCCTTCCAGGAAGCCTTGTCTAAGGGTTCAAACCTACTTGAGGTTAAAAAGGCTAAAACTACATCCAGATTCCAAGAGGGGTTAGGATAGTCCTTTCTCTTAGATGTCTCAAAAGATCTAATGAGATCAGAAAGATCCTTATTACTTGACACGTCAATGTTACGGTGACGGAAGACGGAAGCTAGCATGCTGCGGTAACCCTTGATGGTAGGTACAGCTAGCTTCTCTTTATTATGCAGATACAATAGAAAATCTGCTATATTTGCTACAGAGGTATTGGTGGAAGAAATTTTGTTACTCCTACACCATCCTCTAAAGATGTTCCACTTGGATTGATAAACTTTGTTAGTGGATGTTCTTCTAGCCCTGGAGATAGCTCAAGCAGCCTCTCTAGAAAAACCTTTCGCTCTTGCAAGTTTTTCGATAGTCGAAAGGCAGTCAGATTGAGAGTGAAGAGATTTTGGTGGTACCTCTCTAAGTGCAGATGTTTGAGTAGATCTCTCCGAACTGGTAGTATTCTGGGGATATCTACGAGCCACTCCATCAACTCTGCAAACCAAGGTCTCGTGGGCCAAAATGGAGCTATTAGTGTCATGCGGACATTGGTTGACACCCTGAATTTTTTCAGGACTCTGTCTAGGATCTTGAATGGCGGAAAAGCGTATACATCTAGGTTCTGCCAATTCAGAAGAAAAGCGTCCACTGCGGCTGCTTCCTGGTCTGGGACTGGAGAGCAAAAAGCCAGTAGTCTCTTTGTCATTTGAGTGGCGAAGAGGTCTATTGAGGGTTGGCCCCACAACATCCAAAGGTTGGTGCACACCTCGTGATGCAGGATCCATTCTGAGGATAGAACTTGCTCCCTCCTGCTGAGCATATCCGCCATTACGTTTTTCTCGCTTTGAATGAAGCGAGTAATCAATGTTATGTTTCTCGCTTTCGTCCAGAGGAGGAGGTCTCTTGCCGCTTCGTAAAGAGAGGTCGAATGAGTGCCTCCCTGTTTCTTGATATATGCCAACGCAGTGGTGTTGTCTGCGTTTATCTGAATCAGTTTTCCTCGGACTTCCTTCTGGAAATGAATTAGGGATAGATGAATGGCCACTAGTTCCTTGAGATTTATATGCCATTTCATTTGTGACTTTGTCCAAAGACCTGATATCTCGGCCTTCCCGAGAGTTGCACCCCAACCTAAGTCTGAGGCGTCGGAGTACAACACTAGGTCGGGGATCTTTTGGTACAGATCGAGACCCTCTTGGAAATTGTTGACATTGTCCCACCATTCCAAGTGATTCCTGATCACTAGAGGAATTGGCATCCACTTTTCCAAACTCTGATCTTTCGTCCAGAACTTTGCTAGCTGAAACTGTAGAGGACGTAGATGAAGTCTTCCCAGAGACACAAACTGTTCGATTGATGACAGGGTGCCTATGAGACTCATCCAATCCCTCACCAGGCATGATCGTAAGTTTAGGAAGTGACGTACTTTCACCAGGCAGTCTAGAATACGTTTCGGGGCTGGAAAAGCCCGAAAAACTGCTGATTGAATCCTCATCCCCAAATAGATATTTTGTGAGGGTGCTGAAATTTGGGTAAGTTTAAAATCAGACCTAACTGTTGAGTCAATGAGATTGTTATTTGGAGAGACTCCAGACACTTTGCTTGCGATTCTGCACTGAGTAGCCAGTCATCTAGGTAAAAAGAGATCCTTACTCCCCTTAGGTCAAGCCAGCGAGCTACATTGGCCATTACTCGGGTGAAAACGTAAGGACCCGTGCTTAGACCAAAATAGAGTGCTCTGAATTGATACGTGGTTTTGAGGAACACGAACCTTATAAACTTCCTGTGGTCCGGGTGTACTGGGATGTGAAAATACGCGTCCTGCAGATCTAATGACACTATCCAGTCTCCCTGTCTGGTGCCTGCAAGGACTGACGCTGAAGTCTCCATGGAGAACTTCCCTTTGCTGATAAACTTGTTCAATGGGCTGACGTCCAGAACAGGTCTCCATCCCCCTGAGCTTTTCGGAACTAAGAAAAGCCTGTTGTAAAATCCCTCCGAAGAGGTGTCCTCTACCACTTCTATGGCTGATTTTGACAGCATCAGGTTCACTTGTTCTTGAAGAACCACTAACTTGTTCCCTGAGTGGGATTTTGATAACTCCAAGGGTGTCAACGACATGGGAGGCATTTTCAGGAAGGGGATTTTGTATCCCTCCTTTAGAACATTGATCGACCAGGAGTCCGCCCCATTTGGCTCCAGTTCTGCCAAAAGTGTGAAAACCTGGCTCTCACTAGTGTGTGGAGAGAACATGTCTCACTTCTTTGATATATTGAACCATCCTTAGAACTTTTCCTCTTAGATCATGCTGGTAATCCAAGAAGGCTTAGACTTTCTGACCTCCAAGACTTGATCAATCAGCTTCCTGCCCCTTTTATTTTAATGGGTGATTTTAATGCAAAGCATACTTTATGGGGTGGAAATGTGTGCGATAGATGGGGTAATCTTGTTGAAGAATTAATCGACAACAATGATGTAATACTAATGAATGATGGTTCTCCAACTAGGTATGATGTATTCCACAACTCTACATCAGCCATTGATTTGTCAATCTGTTCCTCATCCATTCGATTGGACTACCTTTGGTCAGTAAATGAACACCTACATGGCAGTGACCATTGGCCAATAATGTTAAATTATGTCCATAATCTTCCTTCTCAGTGTCCACCAAAATGGAAGATAGATGAGGCAGACTGGGCAGCTTATGAAAACTGTTCACACACTGATAAAGAATATGATGAATTTACATCTCCAGTGCATGCCTATCAACATCTTGAAAATATTATTGATGATAATGCTAGCAAGTTTATACCTAAAACATGCGGTTTACCTCATCGCTCTGTAGTTCCTTGGTGGAGTAAAGAATGTGCCAACGCAAGAAAAGTGACCCGAACTTGCTTCAGAAGATACTTGAGGACAAACTATTTAGCAGATAGAATAGCATATCTCAGAGCCTGTGCCAAACAAAAAAGAATTTTTAAAAAAGCAAAGAGAGCATCTTGGAAGAAATATATATCTAATATTAATACCAAAACTCCTTCAAAGGAAATATGGGACAAGATTAGAAAACTTCAAGGTAAATTCGTCCCTAAGCCTCTACCAATATTAAGGGAAAATAATAGATATATATCTGACCCCAAAGATGTAGCAGAGGTTCTTGCTAAGCACTTTGCTCATGTATCAAGTGCTGACAACTATTCCCCAGCATTTCAACAAATTAGAGCATCAACATCTGTTGTTCCTCCTGCTTCTTCAAATACTGAAGCTTTTAACCTGCCTTTTAGTATGGAGGAGATGCAAAATGCTATCTCCAGCTCTTCTTTAACTGCCCCAGGTGAGGATGGCATCCGGTATGAAATGATATCACATCTTCCAGTGGATACCAAGGAATTTTTATTAGAAACCTTTAATGGTCTATGGGCTTCCCATACATCTCCTGATTCCTGGCATACTTCAATTGTAATTCCAGGCCACAAGTCTGGTAAAGACCCAGAACTGCCATCTAGTTATAGGCCCATATCCTTGACCAGTTGCATATGCAAACTATTTGAGAGAATGATCAACAACAGACTTGTGTGGTATCTAGAATCAAAAAATCTTTTATCTAACAGACAGTTTGGTTTCAGGAAGAACCGAAGTACTCTGGACCCTTTGCTGATGTTATCAAGGGAAATTTCAAATGCTTTTTCTAACCAAAACCAGGTGGTGGGTGTCTTTTTTGACCTCGAAAAGGCATATGACACCACCTGGAGGGGTGGTATTTTAAAGCAATTGGCCTCGTGGGGTATAGGAGGACATATATTCTCTTTTATTGAAGAATTTTTATCAAACCGCTCCATTAAAGTGAGAGTAGGGTCAGAACTATCTTCATCCTACATGCAAGAAGAAGGTGTCCCCCAAGGCAGCGTATTGAGTGTGACCTTGTTTGCTGTTGCAATTAATAGTCTCATTAGTCACATACCTCCTGGCATACAAGGATCACTATTTGTCGATGACTTTGCAATCTATTGTAGTGGATCATCTGCACTACAAGCATGCCAAAATCTTCAAATTGCAATAAATGCTGCTTCCGCATGGGCAAATTCTCGCGGATTCATGTTTTCTCCTCAGAAGACCAAAGCCATTCGCTTTACTCGTACTCGTAAAAGGGAAGAGATCCCCACCCTTTTCTTAAATGATTGTATTTTGCCATATGAGGATAGTGTCAAGTTTCTTGGAGTCATTTTCGACAAGAAAATGACATTTGGTCCCCATATAAATGACCTATCTATCAGGGTTAAGAAGTCACTGAACATTCTGAAAGTGATATCGCATTTTGATTGGGGTGCTGATAGAACAACTTTGCTTAGAATTTATACATCTTTGTGTCTGAGCAAGTTAGACTATGCATGCCAAATATATGGGTCAGCTACAAAGACTTTACTTGGAAAACTTGATATTGTTCACAATGCTGGGCTTCGCATCTGCACAGGTGCTTACAGAACATCTCCCATTGACAGTCTCTATGTTGATTCTGGCATACCTCCCCTTTCCATTCGCAGAGAGGAGTTGAGTTTGAGGTTTTTAGCTAGGTCCCTTGCTGTGAGAAACAATCCTAACTGTAAATATGTTAGGGCGCCTTTAGATCGGGCTCCTAACAGATCTAGAGTGCCTAAGCCTTTGGAAGTACAGCTGAAAAACGATGCTAGAGAAGTAGGCTTGTTAACAGCACAGATAGCAGAGGTAGGATATCCCAAGTCTCCTCCTTGGTGTAATCCACCTGTTAAAGTATGTTTTACGGCAGGAGGGAAAAATACCTTACCTAGTAGGGTAATGAAAAGTGAGTTTTTAAATCATGCTGCTCAACATCATGGGAAACATGTTTTTACAGATGGCTCCAAATTGGCTGCAGGAGTTGGAAGTGCAGCTGTGGTGGGGGATATTGTTATTAGAAGGAAACTCCCATCCTCTTGTTTAATTTTTACTGCTGAGCTGTACGCAATAATTCTCGCAGTCCAACATATTTTTAAAAATGGCAACCAAAATAGTTTTTATACAATTTTTACGGATTCCAATAGTGTTTTACTCTCATTAAAACAAATTATGCCAGGCCATCATCTAGTACAAGAGGTGCAGGACTGGTTAGTACTTCTGCAGTCTAGGAAGAGTATCAGTGTTCACTTCTGTTGGGTCCCTGCCCATGTTGGGGTGGATGGGAATGAACAAGTAGATAAGGCAGCAAAGGAAGCTTCAGGGCTAAGTAATCCATCCCCCTTGAGTATTCCTTACAAAGATCTTAGAAGTGAGATTCATCTTTACTGTAAAAATAAGTGGCAAGCTCGATGGTCTGAACGGACCACCAATACAAAATTGAAACAAATCCACCCATTGGTGGATAAATGGTCATCTTGTAATTCTACAAGTAGAAGGGATACCATTATTTTAACTAGGCTGCGTATTGGCCATACACATGCAACGCACAATTATTTAATGAAGAGTGGGGAAGGGAGACAGGCCCTCTTTGTAATACCTGTCAAGTGACAATGGATGTTAAACATATTTTAGTCGATTGTCCTGTTTTTAATCTCCAGAGGAGGACACATTTACTCCAGGACAAACCGTTAAGAGATATACTGGGGGAAAACTGTAATACCCTGAACTTGAGAAAATTTATACAAAGTATTGGGTTATATTACGAGCTATAATTGATTTTATTAATTTATTTATTTATTTTACCCTTTTAATCCCTATTTATTTCACATCTAGATTTTATTGTATGAAAGTGTTACGATTTGTATTAAAGGTTAAAATGATACTAAATGTTGTGAGTGTACAGATATGATTGAATGATTTTAGTTATATAGCGCTGAATGGCCTTTGATGCCCCAGTGCTTGGCTTAATGCCTAAATCCCATATTCAATTCAATTCATTTCTTTGATTTATTTTGCTGTTTAGGGAATTTACGAGTCTGACCTCCGGCAGCAATTCTTTGAGGTCCCCTCGAGAGGGCTCTGCCACGAAAGGGCTGACGAATGGGGGGAGTCTCCTTTTGTAATCTTGTAGGAAAGGAAACTGGAAGAACCTTTCTAGCAGTCCTAGAGATCAGATCTTGGGTGACTTGTTGTGACAGTGTTGCAGACAAATCTTTTACCAACTCAGGAGGGAAAAGATGTTTGCCCAGAGGAGCAAATAAGAGCTCAGATTTTTTAACAGAGGACAAACCAGAAGAAGGAAAGGAACAAAGTGTGGACCTCTTCTTAAGGATTCCTGCTGTAAAAAGGGCGGAAAGTTCAATGGAGCCATCTCTAACGGCCTTATCTAAACAAGCTATCAAATGCATCTGAGCCTTGTTGTTAGAGTCTGTTGCCTCTGCGAGAGCTCCTAGAATCCAGTCCATAAGGCTTAGGACTTCTATTGATCTAAAGATGCCCTTCAGTAGATGGTCCATTTCTGAATTAGACCACATAATTTTGGCTTTACTCATGGCTGACCTTCGTGAGGAGTCCACGAGTCTGGAAAAGTCACCTTGGGAGGCAGGGACTCCCAAACCAAGAACTTCCCCAGTCAAGTACCAAACACTAGATCTGGAAGCTAGTCGGGTTGGAGGAAAGGAAAAAGAAGACTTGCCTTGATCCTTTCTTTTAGCTGTCCATTGATTAAGAGTACGGAAAGCTCTTTTTAACTGACCGTGCCAGAACCATCTTCTTATAGGAGGAAGTTTTCTGTGGTCTGCTCTGCTCTTCAAAAATTGAGAGGGTGGGCTTTGAGGCATAGGCTTTGTAAAATCCTCTGGATATAAAGCTGAGAGAACTGTCAAAAGTCTTTTAAAATTAGCTGCCTGTATCGGATCCTGAGATTCCTCTTCTACTTCAGCTAAGGGAACATCAGTTCCTTGATTCACATTGTCAGAAGCCAAGACCGTATCATTCTGTTAGTTATTGTCTTCTATAAAAACTTCAGATTGACCTGAAGGAATATCATGGAGTATATCCTCCAATTGTGAGGAAGCATCACGATTAAGCACTGAGGGCTTTGATGGAGAAACGGTTTCCAAAAATTCCAGCATAAGGGAAGACTGTTGTATGGCTTCCGAATGCCGTGCGTCTGCCGCGCTCGGTGCGGTATCGACAGTATCGCGTCCGGCGGTAGCGATAGTATCGCGTCCGGCAGTAGCGATAGTATCGCGTCCGGTCAGATGACTCGGAGACAATACTTAACTGCATGCGTCTAGCATAAGAACAGACTGTCTCATGCCTCCATGTTGCCGTGGGCTTTCAGACTTTTGTATGCGTCCAGAATGCCGTGAGTTATCGGCTTGTAAAACTCGTCCAACGCTAGCGATAGTCACGTGTTCCAAAGATCGCAAGGGTGAAGTAACTGATTGTCTATCCTGTTGAGTAGACACAACCTTACATGCGTCAGGCATGAATTCAGATTGGCGTCTATGTCCAGAATGCCTAAGGAAGAGACCAAATTGCCGCATACGTAAGATTTATCGCTTGCGGCCACCCGAAACGACGGACACGATGGTGCGTTGCTGAGTATCGGAAGACTACGCTGTCCGATAGTATCGGAAGAATGCTTACTTGGTCTATTGCTGTCCTTCGATTCTTTTGGACGCGAACTCTCTGTTCGAGAGTCATAAACGTCAAACAGAGACGAAATGAACCTCTTTAATGCAGATAAATCAGGAATAGAACGGACGCCGTGTGCGTCAACAAAACTATGTAATGATCGCTGCGAGGTATCGTCAACTGTCGATACTTCCAGAGCGCCTTGTGTGCGATCTAAACCGAGTATCGAATGACTTACGGGAGCGTCAATAGACTTAGAGAAAACAACAGGGGGAATTTTTTGAGACATTTCCCAATCTGGGGGAAAAGAAGAAGCGTGAACTGACGTCAACTGAGCACCTTCTCCCTCCGACAAACTATGCGTCTTACGTGCCTGTTTCGGTGTTGACATATCGTCTTCGTCCGAAAGGAAAACCTCCAGTAAACACCAGGCACTACAAGATGGTTTATTAGGAGACATATGTCTCTTGAGCGGTCTTGACTTAAGTGGTTGACGTAAACCACGTCGCGACTTTACGTCATCGGAAGAAGTCGCAGACAAATTAACCTCACCTTTACAGTACTGTGGTAAGGGGGAGTGAAATGGGAATCGACAACAATATCACTTGAGGGGACGTTCGTTCGCTGATTAAAGTCTGCCATATCCTTTTGCCTTTCGACATTCCTTCTCCCAGGGGTTGGGGAGCATGGAAGAGGTCCCCGGCTGGGATTATGACGGACACGAACGGACGCACTCTCCACTTCACTATCACTATTCACTATTTTACTTTGTAAACCATGCACTGCACCCCACTTAACTTCTCTTTCGGTAGTTAGAGAGCAAACTTGGGCGCCTAAGGCTGAAATAGCAGACATTATATCCTTCAATGAAGGTTCACTTACCTCCGACACCGTATTGGGGTCTGGGAGTGCTGGAATAGGAACAGGAATATTAGTATGAATATCGGAAGGAATAGCACCATCCGAAGATTTATTAGAAACAATACTAGCTGATCTAGACCTTCTAATTCTATCTCTTTCCAAACGCCTAACATAGCGTTCAAAAGCAATCCACTCCGGATCAGACAAAGACTTGCATTCGTTATATCTGTTATTATAAGTACAAAATTGACCTCTACAACCACAGCATATTGAATGAGGATCAATAGAGGCTTTAGGCATACGTGTCTTGCAACCTTTCACACACTTCCTGATAGAGTCAGCCATTTTGAAAAAAAAAAAAAAAAAACAGAAAAACAGTCCAAGTCAAACCAACAAAGTCTAATAAATCGAAGCGAAAAGTACAGAAGAATATCCAAAACAGGCGGCAAAAGTTGTTAACAATAATCAACAAAAGGTACTTCACAAAATTGTAGAACAAAGTTATTAGCAGCGAAAGAATTTCCTGAGGTGTTCACACGATCAACGACAGAGAATTTCTGAAGATGATGGGTAATGGTTCTGATAACCTACGAGTGGTGGCGCTCATGTATGACCACCTACTGTCATGGCGGCCGTCGCCGCGAATTTGAATTTTTGTCATGCCACGTCAAAACGCGGGATTTAAGCTACAGTATATATATGTAACTACCAGGGAAGTTTCAAAACGCGGAATTTAAGCTATATATATGTAACTACCAGGGAAGTTACATATTTGAAAATACCGTATATTTTCGCGTATAAGACGTCCCTATATTCCAAAATTTAACCATTAAAAATGGGGGGTCGTCTTATACTACCGTTATAAAAATCACACCTTGTTTCAGTAGGCTAGCCTAGGTTGAGGTGCAATAACCACCGACACACATGAAATGATGTACATTAATATATACAGTGAACCCTCGCTACTTCCCGGTTCGACCATCGCGGATTCACCATTTCGCGGATTTTTTCCATAACCCATATATATACAGTAATATATATATATGTATGCATGTATTTATGTATATATGTACATATATATATATATATATATATATATATATATATATATATATATATATATATATATATATATATATATATATATATATATATATATATATATATATATATATATATCTAAAGTAGGAAGATGTGATGTAGTTCTAAGGGAAAAGTATGGGAAATATGTCTGGGTAATAAGCAAAGCTCTACCTCCAGTTTGTTTCTACATTATGATCAGAGATAAATGTAAACAAAACATTGGTTGCCATTTTTTATCGTGCTTTTTAGCATGTTTAGGAAATGCATGATATAAAATCACCTTTAATATTTGTGCCTGTTTTAGTTTAGGGTACTATAGTACATGCATTAAGTGTTCTGTACATTAAAGGGTAGTTTGTTAACAGTACTACGTACAAGGGAAGGTGTTAAAAGTCTGAATATACATGTTGAATAAATAGGTAAATATGGTGTCACTACTTCGCGGATTTTCACCTATCGCGGCCGCGACTGGAACCTATCTACCGCGATAAACGAGGGTTCACTGTAAATGTATAATGAATGTACTAAAACCATTTTTACCGTATATATTATTGGCATATCTACAAAATGGCATAAATGATAAATTCGAAGAATAATTCCAACTTTTAACCATACGCGCACAGCTGAGAAAATGTAAACATCGAGTATTGGTTGCGTTGTTAGCAACTATTTCTCTTGCTAACCTTTCAGTAATTTTGTTGCTAGTGTTAATTACGATAGTAATAACGTATAGGATATCATATTTATTTGTTTAAAAATTATTATTTATAGCTGTAAATAACAATTTTGGATTACAAACAGTACAATCTTTACTTCTCAATTAAAATTACGGTACATTACAGCACAGTATTGCATTTAAAACCTAAAAATTTGTAAAACTATTTCCAATCAATATTAAACATCAAACCTGCGACATGTATAAATCTAACACCACTAAAACTCCTCACAGTTATCACTGTGTTTCGAAAAGCTGTTCGAACATATCACGAGATTTATCATATACGCCATCATCGTAAGGATTCCAGTCAGGTTCCGGTGAGTCGACTTTGGCTTCGTCGTCGCATTCGTACAATAAATCGTCTTCACTGCCATCCATGGCATTTGAGATCCCGTATTTTTAAAATCAATTTTGTGATACTTTCCATCTTTACATTATTATATGCTTTTATAACAAACTCGCAAAGAACATCAAAGAACATAAAAGAAGAAGAAGAAAGAGGAGGAACGGGCATTTCGTACGTGAGCAGCTGATGAGCGTAAACAAAACAACGCAGGCTAGGTGACGTGTGTTCTAGGAAAACAATAAAGGATTTGTTTTGTTATTTCATTTACTTTTAATTTATAGGGATACAATAAGTAATATCATCATCTTTACATAACCTATATTTCATAAGATATCTGGTGTTGCAAAAGCTAGCCTAGGCTATACACAGATGGTTTTATGATTGAGCAGTCGTCTTATACTACCGATATGAGATAAATTCATAAAAATTTGCTCAAATTTTGTACCTCGTCTTATATGAAGGTCGCCTTATACGCGGAAATATACGGTATATAAACACCAAGAATGTTTATATATATTAAGTAAGAAAAGGACAAAAGCATTAATGGCTGTCAAGCGAGGATGGGAACAGACACGTCCGCTCGCCATCTGAGCCAAAAGTGAAGTGAAGCACTCACTAGTGTGTCACTAGTGTGTGAGAGGGGGGTGAGGGGGGGGGGAGGGGGGGGGGGGTGAGGGGGGGGGAGGGGGGGGGGGTAAGCAAGCTACCCCTCCCTACCCCCCGCTAACTAGCGGTGGGGTAGCAAACCCTCGTTAAAATTCGTATGGCTCGTCATTCAGCTACGCCGAAGTAATTACCCCATGTAAATAGCGTGGTTTGTATTTCAGTTACGGAACAAATCCCGTTTGGACTTCTCCATCCGTCGTCGCGAAAACCTCTCCCACTGGGGGGCAAACCACTATCTACACTCATTACACTTGTTGACACCATCACACCGTTGGCTCCTACAAGAAGGAAAAGGGCGTGAGGATCAGTCTCAACCGCTGACATGAACGTTCCACAGGGGCGGTCGGGAAAACCAGGGTAGGTGCGCATGATCGCAGAGGCCAACTTCACATACGCAGAAATTAGAAAAAAGAAAGAACAAAAGCAATTAAATGGCTGCCAATATGATGGCGAGGATGAGAGCGGACACGTCCGACCACTATCCGTGCCGAGAGCAAAGCGAGTTCAAGCACAGGTGTGTGAGAGGGGGGGTAGGGGTAGCAAGCTACTCTCCCCTGCCCCCACTAACTAGGGGTGTGGGTAGAAAACCTTCATTAAAAATTAATGGCTCGTCATTTCAGCTACGCCGAACGAAATACCCCTATTAAATAGCATGGTTTGTATTCCAGTTACAGAACAAAGTTAATTTTGCGATGGTTCCTCCAAATAGGATGTTCTTCCCTCGACAAATAAAAGTTCTCATAGTTTGGGTACTTCACACAATTAAGCAAAACATTATAACTACACAATAGTTAATTGGTAGCCACTTCATTCCTAAAGCATTCCAAAATAATTGAGCAGCATGTATACTCACAACCAGGTTACAGACAAATCATATGCATAGTACAGTATACTCATTGCGGCGAGAATGGGCCGATAGGAGAGGACACCTGGTTTTAAATGCATTTCCTGCTTATTCCACATCTCCACAAATCACCAGCCCACTTTACAAACCCTGTTTGCCTGCCTGCCTGCCTCACCAGCCCACTCTACAAAACCTGCCTGCCTGCCTCACCAGCCCACTTTACAAACCCTACCTGCCTGCCTCACCAGTCCACTCTACAAACCCTGTCTGCCTGCCTCACCAGCTCACTCTACAAACCATGTCTGCCTGCCTCACCAGCCCACTCTACAAACCTTGCCTGCCTGCCTTACCAGCACACTCTATAAACCCTGCCTGCCTGCTTCACCACCCCACTCTGCAAACCCTGCCTGCCTGCCTTACCAGCACACTCTACAAACCCTGCCTGGCTGCCTCACCAGCCCACTCTACAAATCCTGCCTGCTTGCCTTACCAGCCAACTCTATAAACCCTGCCTGGCTGCCTCACCAGCCCACTCTATAAACCCTGCCTGGCTACCTCACCAGCCCAAACTACAAACCCTGCCTGCCTGCCTGCCTGCCTCACCAGCCCACTCTACTGTACAAACACAGTACAATGCACCAATCTATATAGAAACCAAGAGAAAGAAAGATGGACACGTGTTAAGAAAGTAGACCATGGTTAGAGAAAGAAGGAAAGCCGGGGATCTGTAATGTGGCCTAAGTGGGAGAATCCGTTCAAAACCAGGTGTCCTCCCCTATCACCACTTTCTTGATGCATTGAGTATAGAAAGCCAGAAGAACAGCTGAAAACGAAATATTTGGAGAATCTCTTTTGAAATGAGATCATGGTGAGGGGTAGATGGTGATGGTTTGGGCATGCTCTTTGCATTCCCAAAGCGAGATTAACTCACCAAACATTTTATTGGTCTCCAGAATGCACTAGAAGAGTTGGAAGACCCAGGCCTACATGGCTGAGGACTATGAAACATTGAGTAGGAGACGATGAATAGAGAAGTGTTGGTTTAAAAGCTCAAGCTAGAGACGACTGGCGAAATCTAACCAAGGCCCTTTGCGTCAATAGGCGTAGGAGATGATGAAGATGAATTGGTAAAAAAAAAAAAGACAGTCACAGGATAATGAATATAAGTCACGACCTGACAGACGATACTTGATTGGTCACTTGTACACGATTGATCATGGATAACAGGTTCTACTCGTATGGAATAATGAGAAATTCAAAACAATTCTTTTAATAGGAAACTATTCTAATGAATAAAGTTACTTACCTGAGCTTTTTTTTTGGGGGGGGGGAGTTTGTTTCAAGAGGTTATGAATACAGTTGATGTACACGTTTAAACATATATCTAGGGATGTTACTGGTACAGTACAGTAGTTGGAGCAAATGTTTTTATGCTAACATGAGTCTTTCTATAGTTTATTTATGACATATCTGGTTTTGACGTTGTTAATAGTTTATATAGGACATATCTGTTTTGACGTTGTTACTGTTTTTTAGAATATATTGTTAATTAATTCTCATCATTTATTTATTTCCTTATTTCCTTTCCTCACTGGGCTGTTTTTCCCTGTTGGAGCCCTTGGGCTTATAGTATCTTGCGCTTCCAACTAGGGTTGTAGCTTGGCTAATAATAATAATAATAATAATAATAATAATAATAATAATAATAATATCCAAGTAGGCATACAGGAATAAGGTACGCCTACCTAACCCAATTGGATTATTGTGTTATTACTTATTGGGGGTCTATGACCAGTAGGCCTACAGCATTTCTAAACGTAATAGCCTAAATACTATATGTCTATCAAAAGCCACAAATCTTAATAGTATAAATCCCAAATTTTGGGCGTGAAATTAAATCTATGAATAACTGGTCAAATAGAATTATAGTATGGTACCTATATAAATGCAAAACCTTTAGAGATTTTTTTTATATACAGTATATCACAATACGGGATCTAGCGATAAGGGTCCGAAGTGCTACTGTCCTCAGCGGGCATCATGTCCTCAGTGGGTCCTACTCGCTGAGGCTAAACATGTTATAAAGGCAAAATGCCCCCACCAAGTTATATTGAGTTAGTGAATGAGGTCTCCCCTGCCATGTCCCTTTCAGGCAATGGAGCCATTTGTCAAACATGACAATTGGTAATAACCTGATAACAACTTCACTCACGAATGTATGCCGAACGATAACATTAGCAACGTTACCAATGATACACAGTGTTACCAACAATGACTCAGATTGTTAAGGTAATATTACTTTTACTTTTAGAGGTTTATTTCTCGCCCTCCATCAAACACTAAAGGTCTGTTCAGGCGGGCCTTGGTGTATGAAGAAATAATTCCTTTCCAGTTAATATTTTGCTCTGTATCATTATCAGTTATTTCGCTAGCATTTGTATTCAGGCTTAATAGTTTTCAGGTCACTATTATAACACTTTCTAAAAAGATAAGTCTTCAGGTTTTTCTTGAAGGCTGCCACATTTGTGCTATTCTTGACATCGAGTGGAAGGTCGTTAAAGAGTCTCGGTGCAGCATAACTGAACGTTCTTCCTCCTATTGCATGATTCACACTAATTTCGAATAGTCTATGTGGGTCATCTGCATGTCTAACTCTTACAGCGGCGCTGGTAGCTTCAGGGTAGGGGACCAAGCAATCACGAAGATATTTAGGCTTATCACTTGTAAGTGCTTTGTGAGTCAACAAGCAAATTTTAAATTCAATTCTAGCCTTAACAGGTAACCAATGTAGACCGATCAGTGCAGGAGTTATTCTCTCCCAAAATTTAATGCCTTTTATCAGTCTAGCCGCCCGGTTTTGCACATTTTGAAGCTTCCTTAGTAGTGTATTGGGCAATTTGTAGTACAGAGAATTGCAATAATCAAGCCTTGATATTACATGACTCATCACTAAAAATTTTGTACTGCCCTCTGTTAAATATTTTCTAATAAATGCTATGTTTCTCAGGTGATAGTTACACACTTTCACTGTGTTCACAATTTGGTCCTTCATTGACAAATTACAGTCTATCAGTACACCCAAATTTTTCACAACAGGCACAATCCCAACATCAGCATCACCAATTTTTATACTTTGAATTAACTGGTAATTCCTCAAAGCCACCCTTGTGCCAAAGAACATACATTCTGTTTTATCATCATTTAATTTAAGCTTTTTCCTCTGTATCCATGTTTTTATTTCAGTCATTATCTCATCAATTTTCTTCCCTGTATCTTGTGTTGTTGAAATTGAGAGGTAAAACTGAGTATCATCTGCATATAGTTTAAAACCCACTTTTTGTTTTTTCAAGATGTGTGATAGCTCGATAGTATATATGTTAAACAAGATAGGGCCCAGGACACTACCCTGTGGTACACCCTTCATAAGAATTCTCTCATTGGATCGGTTTCCAGAAACTTCTACCATAGTCTTCCTGTTCACTAAGTAACTTTGCAAAAATTTCAGTGCTTCCTGAGTCACTCCAATAGACTTTAAGTCGTCAAGTAAGTACTCTGCACAACAGTGTCAAAAGCAGCACTAAGATCTAACATAATTAAAATTCCACACTTTCCCCCATCAAGAAGACCTATCATATCATTCATTATTGAGCACAAAGTAGTTTCTGTAGAATGATTAGCTCTGTAGGCCGATTGATTTTCCGGGAATACCTCTAACTCGTCAATATGCGCCCATAATTGCTCACTTATGACTTTTTCAATAAGCTTTGACATGTAGGATAAATTTGAAATGGGCCTATATGAATTTAGCTCGTTTACATCACCTTTCCCTTTGTAAATTGGTTTGATCAACGCAGTTTTTTCACAGCTAGGAAAACAGGATTGCGATATACTTAGGTTAATTATGTTCAGGTAAATATTATATACGACTTGTTTGTTTGGAGCTTCACTTATTGAACTGTTTGGGAAAGGGTCGTTTCCACAATATGTATTCTTCATCTCTCTCATAACCTTTAACAAGTCGCACATATTTATTTCCTTAAATTTTATTAACTTCTTTCCCTCCTTCACTGGCATAGCTGACTGTCCTTCCAAGTGATTTTGGGGGAAGCCTCTATAGATTTTATCAATTTTTTCACTAAAGAATATAGCAAAACTCTCTGCACAAACTTTGTCAGGCAAGACATATTTTTTCTTTAATCCCATCAAATCATCAAGGTTTTTGTGAAAGTCCTTCATGTTATTAGTTTTTTTACATTCGCCGTTGTAGAATTTTCTTTTTGTTTTTTCTAACAGGATGTTATAGTCATTTCTGGCCTTATTATATAGATTTCTGGCTTGTAAGGATTTGGCTCTTTTCCATCTACCTTCCATCTTACGTCTGTGTCTTTTTGCCTTTAATAGCTCACTATTATACCATCTAACATTTTCGCGTACCACTATTTGTTTGTTCTTTATGGGACACATGGTATCGTACATTTTTCCAAAATTGTCGTTGTATTTCTTGGTATAGCACCCAACACATTCTATGTCTACCATATGTTCACATTGTGTGTTCACACAAGACATTTGCGCTACACTAGCTTCAATAAAATTCTCAGCATCAAAATTTTCCCGTTCCCTATATGTGATCCATTTTTTCAATATGCTGGTGCAATTTATATTAACATTAAAGGTGATGAGTTTATGTGTTTTTGAGATCTCAAAGTCTGGTTCTACTTCAAGGTTTTTTATTAGGTCTGAGTCTTTTCCACATATGACCAAGTCGAGTGTATGACCACCTACTGACGTTGATACCAAAACACTGTTTATTAAATTAAACATCTCAAATACTTCCTTGAGTTCTTTAGCCTTATTATCATTTTCATCATCTACCCAACAGTTGAAGTCTCCACCAATTAATGTATTTTTAATATCGTCCACTACACCCACAAGAATACTAAATTCTTCAATGAATTTAGTCATATTACTCGCTGGTGGTCTATATAATGATATTATATTCAATACCTTATTGTTTCTTGTCAGTTTTAAACAGATATATTCAAACGTTTCAAATACTATTTCATTCATGATAGAAACCCTAGAGAAAGTTTTTGACACAAAGACACCCACTCCTCCTCCAGTTTTGTCCTTTCTTGGTACGTGGTAGAAATCATGAGTACACGGCGTCATCTCCTGAATCTTTGAGTTATCACTAATATTTCCCTGCAACCAAGTTTCCGTTAATAAGCATAAATCTAATTCCATTTCGTTAATAAGATTTCTAATCTTTATGGTTTTATTCCCCACCGATTGAATATTTATCAGACCACACTTAACCAATGGGCTAGACTCCATGATCGGTTCTATTTTTTATCCTGGTAAGCTCCTCCTTGTATACTTTACAGTTATCGTCATATGTCTTATGATTCGTATCATTGTAATTCCTCATTGTGCAGTTATGACACTTTAACGTATTCACAGTACAATCCGTGGTTCGATGATCCTGGCTACACTTGGCACATACCTGAGTCTTGCTACAATTTTCAGCAGTAT